>NC_073302.1:412618234-412948234 GCF_027595985.1 Sorex araneus
TGCACACACATGAAAATAAACTGCTGGGTGTCCTGTAGCATGTATCCTCTGTATACTTAAATTAGCAAGAAATATGCTCAGCAGGACTTAGTGTAAGGGAAGAATATAGATGGCGTAAGAGAGATCCAGAGATTCTTGTCCTTCCTAGCAGGAGCAGTTCCTTCAGCAAAGAACTTGCCCTTAGCTAGATATACCCTGCTCTTGGGCACCACCAGCTGAAATATTTCATACAGCCGTGCTAGGTACCATCCAAATAGACTTCTTTGGAGGATTGTGAAATAAAGAGAATAGTGTACATTCTTTTATTTAATTGCATAAAATTTATTTTCTAGTAAAATCTATTTTATACTTACACCAATATTACTAGCAGTATGTGCATTTATATACTCACTTCATATAAAAAAGCCGATCTAATAGAAGCACAAGTTCTTTAACTCCAAGAACTTCACTCTTGAAAAAAAAATCTTTGTCATAAAATACTATAGGATACATAATTGCAAACAATAAATCTGTTTACTACACATAGAAGTTAGCAGTCAGATGTTTCAGAAAGGGGAGGGAAGGAGAGGGGTGGGGAGTAGAAGTTAGAAACTTTCGTTAACATTTCCTACTTCTTAACCTTTTTTTTTCCCTGAAAGTACTAGGGACCTATCCTATTTCTCTTTCAATACTGCTGTTAAGAAGTATATTTTTAACAGCAGTGAGTGGAGGTGAACGAAGGGAAGTGAAGCACCCTACCCAGTGTACTATTATTCTGGAAGAAAAAGAAAGGAAGAAAGAAAGAAAGAAAGAAAGAAAGAAAGAAAGAAAGAAAGAAAGAAAGAAAGAAAGAAAGAAAGAAAGAAAGAAAGAAAGAAAGAAAGAAAGAAAGAAAGAAAGAAGGAAAGAAAGAAGGAAAGAAAGAAAGAAAGAAAGAAAGAAAGAAAGAAAGAAAGAAAGAAAGAAAGAAAGAAAGAAAGAAAGAAAGAAAGAAAGAAAGAAAGAAAGAAAGAAAGGAAGGAAGGAAGGAAGGAAGGAAGGAAGGAAGGAAGGAAGGAAGGAAGGAAGGAAGGAAGGAAGGAAGGAAGGAAGGAAGGAAGGAAGGAAGGAAGGAAGGAAGGAAGGAGAAAGCAAGGAAAGAAGGGAAGAAAGGTGGGAAGGTGGGAGGGAGGGCAGAGGGAGGGAGGGCAAGAGGGAGGGAGGGCGAGAGGGAGGGAGGAAGAAAGGGAGAAAGGAAGGAAGGAAGGAAGGAAGGAAGGAAGGAAGGAAGGAAGGAAGGAAGGAAGGAAGGAAGGAAGGGAGGGAGGGAGGGAGGGAGGGAGGGAGGGAGGGAGGGAGGGATTGCCAGCATCCCATACAGTTCCACAAGCACCACCAGGAGTAATTCTTTAGTGCAAAACCAGGAGTAGCTCCTGAGTATCGCCAGTGTGACCTGAAAAGAAAAAAAGAAAAAAGAATGACTTCTATTCATCCTCAGGGACCTAGTGGGAAGCCCCAGACTGCAGGTCGACTGTGTACAAAGCAAGCACCCTATGTGCTGCACTATCACCCTGGCCCCAGATGGACATGAGTTTGGGATTTGCTGCTTTTGAACTGTTTGTCAGGTACAGATTATTTACCTGGGAATCTCATTTGTCATGGTTGTGACATGGAGGTAATAAACTGCTGCCTGATACAATAGCAGATTAAATTGTCCGGTCCATCCTCTTTTTCTTCACTTTATAAACAATTGTAAACCTGTGAAGTACCAGGATATATAATTGGTGATGAAAGCCACAAACTTCACAAAAGTGAAGGTACACAAAGGCTACTGTAAGAAACATAAAGGGTCTGTAAATTGCATTTCTCAACATTTTTCTCTTTCCTCCAAAGAGAGGATTCCACCTTCCCATTCACTGTCATGTGACTTGCAGGGATTCTCTGGAAGTGTATTTTTCAAAGCATAGAATTTGAAAATGTGAACATAAGGGGTACGTGTGTGCCTGAGGGGTTTGGGGTTTTCTTGGCTTTGGGGCAGGGGGTGAGGCAATGGTGACTAACCATGTTGGCAGCTCAATGCAAAGGCCCCAAGATGCACACTGCTCTAGCCCTGCAGTGCGAGTGCTCTGGTTCTCCAGGCCTACACCCAGCCATGCTGGAAGACCGTTGGTGCAGGAATCAAGCCAGAGTAGAGGGCATGCAAGACGAGCACCCTAATGCCAATTGTGTTCTATTTCTCCAGCCCTTCTACCTCAGACATTATAAGAGCCTTTGCATATTTTGCCTATTTCTTTGTGTTCCTTCTTTGACAAGAAATACATGTTCTTAATGGTTTACTTCTACAATGAGAAAATATATACACCAGAGCTACTCTTTTCCTGTAACAGCTGCAGTCAAAATATAACAGGAGACACAAATTACATAAATAGAGCATCCTTTGCTGCTATAGCAAAACCTAGCAAAAACTAAACAAAATTAAACAAACAATTGAAGAAATCTATGAGATCAATGTAGTAAAAGATATAACTAGGCATCTGGGAGATACTAATTCCTTCAGGAAGTTTGACCATTTGAAAAAATTTATCATTAAATTTTTAAAAATAAATTAGTTTAACATTATTAAATCAATGAAAAGCATTTGTCAATAAATAATGCATTTTAATTATGTATTAAAATTATATTTTAAAATTCTTATTTCAAACATAACAAGTATTATATTTTGTCTGAATAAAAATCTTTTCTAGATCATTAAAACTAAGAGAAATTAGTTAAGTTCTTGCTATGGAAGTTTATTAACCATATAACCTAGCACCTACCTCTTTCTACCATAATTAGAGGAAAATCTAATCATGCAGACATGCATTGTTTTTATATCTTACCTTGTTCCTATTACTTTTCTTGTATTTTATATGGAATAATATATTTTAAGATACTAATTGTAATAATTATTGTGATTATTTTTATAAATAACTTCAGTCAACTTTAAAAAATACTTTAGGCAAATTCTCTGCTGCCTGAATCTCAACCTGTGAAATATTCATTATCTCTATGACTCTCCTTACATTCTATAAAATAAATAAACTTAAGTTCAAAAATGTACCTTACAATATTGAAAACTAAAATAAATGTATTTAAAATAATTTAATTTCATAAGATTATTTATTCTTTATAAAGTAGTTTATAATGTATAAATTCAATGAATTCAAGTCTTATAGATAAATATATGTATACCTTATTATTATTTTTATTGTCCATATCAGGGCTGGAGCGATAGCTCAGCGGTTGGGCATTCGCCTTTCATGCGGCCAACCCGAGTTCAATCCCTCTGCCCCTCTCAGAGAGCCTGGCAAGCTACCGAGAGTATCGAGCCCGCACGGCAGAGCCTGGCAAGCTATCCGTGAGAGACGTTACTGGTGCCCGCTCGAATTGTCCATATCATCATTGAAGCTAAAGGCATCTTCAAGGATGAAACACCACTGGCCAAGCAAGTGGAAGCAAAGCTAAACAAATGGGACTACATTTAACTAAGTAGCTTCTGTACTTCAAAAGAAACAATGACCAGATATAAAGGCAGCTCACAAAATGGAAAAAAATTATGTACTCAACACTCATCTAATAGGGAGGTAATATACAAGATATATAAGGCACTGGTAGAGTTTTACAAGAAACAAAAAACAGCAATGTCATCAAAAAATAGGGAGAATAGATGAACAGAAACTTCCTCAAAAAAAGGAATACAAATGACCAAACGGCAAATGAAAAATTGCTCTACATCACTAATTGTCAGGGAGAGGCAAATCAAAATGACAATGAGATATCATGCAATGCCACAGAGATTGGCACACATCAAAAAGAACAAGATCAACCAGTGCTATTGTGGATAGAGTGAAAATTACTCTCATTTCCTGCTAGTGGGAATGCAGAATGGTACAACCTGTGTGGAAAACAATATGGACACTTTTCAGAACAACTAGAAATTGAGCTTCCATATGACTCAGCAGTACCACTTCTGGGAATAAATTCAAGTGTTATAGTAAATATATAACCCAGCCACAACCATGCTCAAAGCCACTCTCTATATGCTTGGACGAGCCTCACCCATGAAGGAAACAGCAGAGGAACCCAGATATGCGGGACACATGGCTGAGATTTGCAAGCCTGCTCAGATCAGAACTGGGCCTCCTCCACCCATATCCCCAGTTTCCCAGTATCTTGGCAGCCACATCCACAAACTGTCCCTGGCACCATGTAATCTCATCAACGGCCAAGGTCCAGAGATTATAAAACAAAGCTCCCGGAAGAGAGCTACGCAATTTCGCATTCATGGCCATGCAACCTCTTTATTTTTTATTTTTTTATTTTAATTTTTTTATTTCAGGGTCAGGGGAATGAAACCCATCATTGTTACTGGTTTTGACATATGAATATGCCACAGGGAGTTTCCCACGCTCTCCTAAGAGGGAAGGAAACTCTTGGTAGCTTGCCAGGTTCTCCAAGAGGGAGAACTAGGCTATAAGATGTCGCTTCAGAGAGCTTGCTTTTATAGTCTCTGGATGCTGGTCATTGGGAAGGATGAGTAAAGAGAAGTTTCTAAAATCTCAGGGCTAGGACGAATGGAGACGTTACTGAGACCGCTTGAGAAAATCGATGATCAATGGGATGATGATGATGATGATGATTGTAAAAAATCACAAGGTCGGCACACAAGGGAGGGGGAGGCGCAATGATGTGTCATGTTGTTCTGTTGTCCCTGGGCACTCGGGGCAGTTCTCTCTCACATGCACAACTCAAGTTTGATGTTCTCAAGCTGCTGTGTATGGACTGGATCGGGACAGCTTCTTCTTGTGCTTTGCTTCTGTGTGTGCCACTATGCTCTCTTCTGTCTGTATCTCTGTCTCTGTGTCGTAGTCTCTCCTCTGGTCTCTTCTGACCTCTCTCTGTCTCTGCTTCTGTGTCTTCTCTGTTCTTCTCCTGTGTCCTCTCGTGTGTCTCCTTCTCTGTCTCTTCTGTCTTCTTCTGTCTCCCCCGTCTTCTTCTTCTGTCTCCCCCATCTTCCCCCACAGTATTAGTTTATATAGAAAATTACATAGGATGGTAAAACAAAGGTGGGTTGAACATTAACAAATCAACAAAGAAGGCTAAGACCATTTCTCGAGGAGATTAACAAAATCTCATCTAAGAAAATCTCATCTAAGGAGATCTGCTCAAGGGTGGGGTCCAAACAACAGTGTGTCAGGGTGTGTCCCTTTCTTCCTTCCTCAGCTAGTAATCCACTTAAATAGTTATAGTAAATTTACTTCTAATATTTCTAGCAATGACATTCTGTATAAGCACAGTAAGAGTTATATCAGACTTAACATTTGGTTCTTCCTGAGAACATCTCACTATATATTCCAGACCACAGTCCTCAGGCCAGGTTAGTCTTCCTAACCCCAGCAGGATCCTAATCTCATTGGATCATGACAGCATTTGTCTATGACCATGCTCTCAAACTTATAGTTGAGTATTGTGGCGCTTTGGCCTGGCCCATTTCTATGCCAGCGTAGCTCACAGCTTGCCCTGGATTCATTGCCCTGGAGAAAGCAAGATGCCTGGGAGTAAATATTATTGTATTCAATCAGCTCCCAAGTTACAAAGCATAACATTAACTGTCTTCCTGTGTCCATACAGAAAGGACGTTGCTTTAAGGTAAACTAAGTTCCCTGCAGCAAGGCTAAAAGGACAAACCCAATGTTATCCTAGAGCTGATGATTAATTTTTTTATTTATTCATTTTTTCCCGCATGGCAGAGCCTGCCAAGCTACCCATGATTTATTTGACATGCCATAAACAGTAACAACAACATGCTCTTCGTGTTCCTGGAGTGAGCAGATGCCATTGGGCTATACTATCACTCGACAGGGACAAATGAAGACGTTACTGGCGGCTTCTTGAGCAAATCGATGAACAACGGGATGACAGTGATAGAGTGAATATTTTTACTGTCCATGACATCATTGAAGCTAAAAACATCTTCAAGGATGAAACATCATTGACCAAGCAAGCAGAAGCAAAACTAAACAAATGGGACTACATTTAACTAAGAAGCTTCTATACTTCAAAGGAAACAATGACCAGATACAAAGGCAGGCCTAGTGATCCAAAAAACACAGTGCAGAAAAGGCATATGCACTCTTTGTATTCTTTGTAGTACTATTCACAATAGCCAAAATCTCAAAATAACCCAATTACCTGAGAACAGATGAATGGATAAAGAAAATATGATACATCTGCACAATGGAACACTATGCAGCTGTTAGGAAAAATGAAGTCATGAAACTTGCTTATAAATAAATGGACATGGAGAGTATCATGCTTAGTGAAATCGGTCAGAGGGAGAAGGACAAACAGAATGATTGCACTAATTTGCTAGACATAATAAAACAAAGAAAAATAAAACCAAAAAAATCCCATAGTACGTGAATAATACCCAAAAGTTAGTAGAAACAAGAGCCAGGAGGACTTTTCCATGATAGGGACTTGCCACCAAGGGGGAGGGGAAGTGAAATTAGGAAAAGAAGGGCCCATTATGAACAATTACAGGTGGAAATGATCACTCAGAACAAAATCTGAGTGCTGAAAGGAGGTAAAGTGATGTGCATGATACCTTTTCAGTAATAGCATTGCAAAACACAGTGCCAGAAAGGAAAATGAGAGAGAGAGAGAGAGAGAGAGAGAGAAAGAGAGAGAGAGGGGGAGGGAGGAAGGGAGGAAGGAAGGGAGGAGAAAGGGGGAGAGAGACAGAGACAGAGAAATAGACAGAGAAAGAGACAGAGAGAGAGAGAAAGAGAGAGAGAGAAAGAGAAGAAAAGTATCTTCTACAGAGGGAGAGGCAGGTTTTGGTAGGGGCAGGGGGCAGGGGAGGGAAACTGGTGACATTGGTGTCAGGAAATGTGATTTGGTGAAGAGAAGAGTATTGGAACATTGTATGACTGAAACTCAACCAGAGGCAACTGTGTAACTGTATATCTCACCATGATTTAATAAAAAATAAAAAGTTTTTTAAACTTTTTTTGTTTCTACTTTTCTACTATTTTTCAACATCTGTGGAAGTAGTTAAGATGCTATCAATGCCTATTTTAAGAACACTAATGGTAAATTTTATTTTAGTTTGATTTGGGGGCTACATCCTGTAGTGCTCATGATGTATTCCTGGCTGTGTGTGCAGGGACCTTTCATGTGGGCTTCGGAACTTGGAAGGCACAGGCCCTACCCATTGTCAAATCTCTCCAGCCTAAAATTTTTAAAACTAACATTTTCTAACCATACCCAGTGGTGCTCAGGGTTTACTCCTAGCTCTTCTCACAAACTAAAAACCCATTTTAGTTCATCTGTATGTCTATTTTTTAATCTTTCATTACAAAGATGGGATTGGCAGGGGCTGGAGCAATAGCACAGCGGCTAGGGCGTTTGCTTTGCACGTGGCCAACCTGGGTTCGATTCCCAGCATCTCATATGGTCCCCTGAGCACTGCCAGGAGTAATTCCTGAGTGCAGAGCCAGGAGTAACCCCTGTGCATCGCCAGGTATGACCCAAAAAGCAAAAAAAAAAAAAAAACTACCAAAGACAGGATTGGTATTTAATCTATCAAAGTAGTAAACTAAAGTATCTGCATTGAGAAAGTCCCACCTGATACTTAGAAATAGAAGGAAAAAAAGAATCACATTTGAATGAATGTAAACACTTTTCTATAAAAGAACACAACTAGAACTCACAAATAAATCTTGGAAGAGAGTGACAGGCTGCAGAGATGCCACATCACCCTGGCCTGGACTGACTTCATGTAGGGAACTCAGAGGGAGCAGGTGAGTCCCTCTGCCCCAGTAGAACCTCAGCAGCCACAAACTCCAGAACCCAGTTGCCCCCATGCCTACAGCTGATCTTCCAGAGCTCAGGATGAGCCCCTCATGCATGAGAATGAATCTGCTGAAAACCTGACGTATGCAGGTTTTGTGACTGAAACCTCCAGGCTCACATGGGATTGGGAATGGGGCCATTCCCCCAACTCTCTGTGCTTCGGGCTGCCTGACAGTCATGCTTACAAACCACCACAAAGCACCACATAAGCTCATTAATGGCCATGATCCAGAAACTCACAAATAAAACTCGAAGACATCAACGTATTACAGAGATGCCTCTGTACCCCAAAATCACCATTAGTAAAAAATTTAATTCCAGCTCTAGCAATGTATTTAAATTTTTTTAATTTCTGGAGCAACATCTTATACTTTATGTCACAGGTATACCAAGAGTGGCACACCACATTTGAAGGGGTACAAAGTAGAAGGCAAGTAATCTGGTGGGATTGGTGTTGAAATATTGAATACAATAAATTATTGTGAATAACTTTATAAAATATAAAAAATATAAAAAAAAAGTAAAATATCTAAATGAAAAAATAAACAAATAAAAGAACACAACTTAGAACCAGGACCTTGATTCTCAAGGCACCTCTAATAATATGTAGCTAACCCAGCTTGTCAGCTATTAAAATTGATAAACCTTTCAGATTATTTTCAAATTTTTCTGTCAATAAAACGATATATAAAAGGATGGATAATGTCCTATGTATCTGATCTCTAAAAAATAATTCAGGTCAAAGATACTTCTCAATGTTAAATGATACCTTTAGTAAATAAGCATTTGGTTTTTGTTTGGGGGGGCTCACACCCACTGGTGCTCAGAGTTTACTTCTAGTTCTTCATGCAGCAGTCACTCCTAGTGTGCTCAGGGGACCATCTGGGATCCCAGGGATCGAACTTGTCTCTGTTCCATGCAAGGCAAACGCCCTACTCAATGTACTATCACTCTAGCCCTAGCACTTTTTTTCTAACTACCACTATGGTATGATCTGAATTGCTATTTTACTTTTTAAAAATATATACATAGGATTTAAAAGTATATTCAAATAAGGCAAATTATACATTTGGCCTCCCTTTGCTACTCCTGAATGGAAAATTCTCTTCAATATAACAATTTTAATAAAATTTTTATTGATCAAGTGAAAAGTTCAGTTTCCACTTAAGAAATGATTTCCCATGGAAGGAGTCAGGTAACATTTCAGGAATTATCAACCAGTGACGTTGATCTCTTTGAGTAAAAAACCAATGGTAATTCTTGATTGCATATTTATTTGCTGCCATGCAGAAATATCATTAGAGAGCAAAAATACCAAATTTAATTTCTTTTCCTAAATTTCAATATCATTGCAATTCCTTATCTACTTCCTTATTTCTTTAAGAACTTCTAGTCATGAGAAAGACTGACCTCAAAGGAACTTAAATAATTAACCTTCAAGTATTGAACTCTATTATTATACAATATTGAAGAAAAGTAACTATCAAACTTAACCCAGCTGTTTCCAATCATGTAGACTTACTGCAGATGAAATGTTTAATGCATTAAGAGCAGAATATGGGGATCCAAAAGAAAGACCTCAATATTAAAATATCGGTAATGTATAAATGATCCAAGGGTATAGAAGTAATTATTATTTGTAGTTTTCCTATACTGGGAACAAAACAGAAAACATTTTTTAATCCACCCTAACAAAATGACCAATAAATTATTGAAGAAAATTTATGCTGCTACAAAAACTAATATAATATAAACCATACAAATATAGAAAAAATGTATATACTAAAACTTTTTTTTACAAATATTTGCTATTTAGTCAAAGAATTTACTAAGCTAAAGGTAGTATGAAATCTTCAATACTAATTCCCAGTCTTGAAATTGTTCTAAAGGGAGACATACTATGGAAAGTGTTACAACTTTTAGGTATCAACAGAATACTTATGCTAAAATTAACAGCCCGAATATTGGTCAAAATAAATAATATTGCATGTAGCACTGTAGCTCTCTAGTACTGTCTAGAACCCATTGTTCATTGATTTGCTCAAGTGGGCACCAGTAACATCTCCATTGTGAGACTTCTTGTTATTGTTTTTGACATATCGAATACTCCACGGGTAGCTTGCCAGGCTCTGCCATGCGGGCAAGATACTCTCAGTAGATTGCCAGACTCTCTGAGAGGGACAGAGGAATCAAACCTGGGTCAGCCGCATGAAAGGCAAATGCCCTACCTGCTGTGCTATTGCTCTAGTCCGAATATTGCATGTAAAGTTAAAATACTCTAAGCTTGCATCTTAAAAAATTAAGTTGGATAAAACAATTTGATGTTCTAAAATATTGAGAAAACTATGATTAAAGAAAAATTTACATAAAAGATTCTAATTTTAAGAATAGAGATAATTAACTTCTATTGTTATTTATTTTAAATCAATAATTAGCACATAACTTATGGAAAATGCAGATACCCAGTTTTCTATAACTTAAACTTGTCTAAATATATGCGGAATACTTCCATATGTAATCTGTTAATCAAAGTACAACCTCATACCAAAATTTAGTAAGAAATGTCAGAAATTCTACAACTGGTAATTACAGAGTGAATCTAAATCAAATAATAGCTTTTTAATCATTAGGATGATCATAGTAATTTGAAAGGTGAACATAGTAAGAATGATGTTAACATAAAATTGTTGACATCTAAAGCTAAAATTAATACTGAATCATTTCCATCATTAATCAGGAAATAAATCTCTTGCCAGAGGATTTTCTGAGTGCAGCTAATAACTATTATCATACTTTTCTGAATCTATAAACCAAATATAGATAGAAGAGTAACTGATATTAGACACCAGAAAGTGACAGATCCCTCATGAATACCACCAGACCATGTGACCTCTCTAGTATTAAGACTTGAAAGAAAATTATCTTATCATGAAATAATTCAGCAGTCAGCTTGATAGTAAGTTGCACTGCAAAAGCATGGATATCTGTGTCAAGCTGATTTTCTCCCATTATCTGAAATGTTTATCTGAGATACTTGAAAACAAGAAAAAATGGAATAATAAGTTTTTATAAGTACTTACAATCACAAAAAATACAAAAAGCCATTTTCAATAATTCAAAATTAGGTAAAATGTGGTCTCTAAATATCTTACACATATTTCTGACTTATGCTCAGTCACTGTTTAGAATTCATTAGCATCACACTCTTTCCAATAACAAGGATATCCCTTTCATCTTAAAAGACAGAGGTGCATAGGAAGTCTATTCCAGAGATCTTTTTTTTGCTGGTTGTCCCAAGCCGCTAAATCAAAGTTTTTGAAATCACATGACTTTTAAGCAATATACTAGTTCAAAATACTAGTCTAATATAATAGTCCAATATACTAGTCCAGAAAAATAACATTTAAACATTATTTCATTATAATTGGTGTTCAAGACAAATGTAGCCAAGAGACAATGACAGCTATGATTTTCACCCTAGGACTTGGAATTATTATCAGGGTCATATGAAAAATAAGTAGCCAAAATTTTCCAAGTTAAATTAAGTATATTCTTTGACCCAACAGATCCACCTCTAGGAAATTTTATTTATCCAATAGATATATACATCTGATTGTTCAAAGAACCACGCATGCATATGTAAATATTCATCATTCACTGAGGAATATTAAAATAGAAAATAAAATGCAAAAATAAATGTTAATTAATAACTTTATTGTTCAGAAAATGGAACACTATATAATCCAATATATGAATAAGGTAAGTGCTAAAGAAAATGAAGGCAGTAAAGACAGATCTAATTTTTTTAAAGACCTCCTATACTTTTATGGACATAGAACCTAGATGCTTTATATACTTCTCATTTTTAGCACAATGAAGACCAAAAGCAAAAAACAACTTATCTTACTGATACACAAGGCTAAGATTGTCATCAGAATTAGCTTCAATTTTATAATTTCCCTTTATTGTTCACAGACTTACTTTTATGCTGCTAATCCCTATTTTGTAACTTTTGATGTGTCTCCAGATATTACTGACAGCTGGAAGTAACTGTGCCCACTTACTTTACTTAGTGCCCCAACTTTGAGTACTCTTTCTCTGCCTTCTATCCAACTACAATAAAAATAACATAAGAATTAATGTAATTATCACATTACAATTATCACATAGCAATTTGTTCTTAGGCTTATTAAAAAATATGTTCATATAAAATTTGTTTATAAATGATCACAACCAAACTCTTAGTTTTATTATTTTCCTCATTAGCTATTCAGATGCTATTTAATGCTAATAAATTTGTTTCTTCTCTCTTCTAAAATCAGGATACACTAGAGACCCTACTGAGTTTACGCATTTCAACATCCTCGTGATTTTAGTTGTTCACACATGTGCCCAATTGTAGGAATGCAACACATTGTATGAAAACAAAATAATTTTACTACTAAAGTTTAAAACTTATTTTTTTCTGAAGAAATAAAGGAAAAATTAATTGCATCGAAGAGAGAGTGAAAACCAATTCATTATTTTTATACCTCCCATCTTTATAGATTTATAAAGTTATATGTTAAACTTTATAAGTCTATTTACTTTTAAAATTGTTTTTCTGCCCTACATCAAAAACTTTCTTGATTGATCTACTCGAAATAAATAAAGTGTCCTTTTTAATCACAATCTTGTAGCCAAAATGCTAATCCCATTCCCTAACAGATAGATATATGCATGATCAAAAGGATTAGTCTGTATGTTTACAGACTACGTGGCCAAACACAAAATAGAACTTAACAATACTGGAGGTGGAGGTGGACAGAAAAAGTTGAAAGTAAACAGGTGTTTGTTCAATTATAAATTGAACAATTATGTATTTCATTCTGCAGTCTTATTAGAGCATAAGTTATGTGAGAATTTTGTCACTTCCCACCTACTATAAAAAAACACATGAGTATCAGCTAGTTGAATACATAGACCAATTATTGACTTAATAAATCCAGTAAATTTGTTCTTGCACACCAAGAGCACATATTTCCCATAATAAATGCATAGATTCATATTTATTCAAAAATATATTTAAGATCATTCTATAGCATTATAAGACTAAAAATTTTGGGTACAAATTAATTTAAAGTTACTAGTTTATCATTAAATATGACATATTTTCAAAATTGAATTTACACCAAACATTCCAAATCCCTCAATCATCACAGTCATTTCTTTCTTCAAAGTGTTATTAATAGTATATAGAATGCGTAAAGCTCATAATAAGTATACCCTTTCTTAATGTAATTGAAAAAGATAAATTAATTTTGAAGTTATTGTATTAATTAAAAGATCTTTTTGAGAGACTCACTTGTAAAAAACAATCCTGATGCATCTCTGAAACTGAAAGTTTTTGTTTCTGATTTCTTATCAATAGGAAGATCTTATCAAAATATCACAATTAATCTGGAGCTTTAATCGCTTATTGAATTTCTCCATTGATATGGAATTCTTCGATAACTCTGTGACATTTGGTCAAATTATTTATTAAAATAAAAATTTTAAGTAGAGCTGTTGTGTGATAATTTTTTCCAGAATGTTGTTTGCTCACCTGTAATAACCTGGCCTTTCACCCATCAGGTGAAGTCCATTTTCTCTACCCTTTAAAGTGAATGAACAGAAATGAGACCATGTGACCATCAAAAAAAGATGCAAATGACCTTCTCAGAGCTCCATGGCCTACTTTATAAAAAATGTTTCAGCTTCCGATTTCTTCCTAATCTGTGCTGCTATAAATCAAATGGTGATGTCTATCAGCTGGCATTTCTATCAACAGCCCTAACTGAGATCCCTGCTGACAGACAGCACATCTGCCAATAGACAAATAAGCCATCTGAATACCCAGCTTGCTCAAGTTTCCACGTTCCTATGCACTGAAAGGACATACTAATGAAAGCCACCCTGATATGGTTGCAGAGCCCTACCAGAAGTGGCCCCTGACCTGAGCTCAAAGCCAGGAATAAATTCTAAGCACCACTGGTTGTGGCCCCCAAAACAAACAAGCAAATAAAACTATTTTAATTCATTGCATATCCTAGATATTAGATACTAGGCGAATTCATATCTGACTTTATCATTGCTCTTCCAACTGGATTTTACAACAAAGTATATTTTGAGAATAGTTTAGTCATAATACATAGGTGAATTACTAGACAAATTTATGAAGAACTGTGTTCAATAATATTTATGTTTTAGGGTTATTGTGTCCACCATCAGAATACTAGTAATTCCTCTGTACATAAGTGAACAAAATTATTACCTAACTCAATTACCTAATTGAGACTTTTTCAATTCTGTTCTACCTTTTGGTAACCCCAGTTCTGTCCTTAGAGTTAAAGGATTCGCTTCATAGAAAATTAAAAAAAAATTGAAAAATCTAGATATAACATATTGTGAATAAAGTTTTTAAAAATGCTGTGTTTTGATCTGGATTTTATGTAATATAATTATAATATAAATAAAAGTAATCAAATACTATCAAAATGAGTATATTTGTAACAAGGAAAGCTAGGAGAATGAAGGACACAGTGAGTGAAAATGTCTAATCATATAAAAGTACAAATATAATTTGAGTTTATTCAGTCTTTTATTTCTTGGTTTAATGGAGAGTACATACTATATATACATATTTATATTTTACTTTTTGCATATCTGAATTCTTTCACATTGCTTCTCTTTTTCATTGCAAAAATATTTGTTAAAATTAAAATGGTACATAAAAATTTTGAACGCTTATTGTGTAATATTTAAGCAACTGAATAGGAGTAAAGAAGTAGCATTCAGCAAGTCTATTTCCACATAGAGTGACACTAAGCAGAGACAGTGGTAGAAGAGGATTAGAACAGGTTCAGGACAGGGACATTCACTGAGGGTTTAATCTTTCTTAGTGAAAAAGAAATAAAATGAAACCCTTATATTCCTATGGTTCATTTACATATATACATGCATATATGAATGTTGGTTGTGAGATGCTTGAATTAGTACTACTGTGTTTTCTATGAGAAAACGCAGTAAAATTTTTCTCTTTTAATTGAGGTGTAATTAATTTTGATCTTAGAAGAAAAAATGCCATGGTACAATATTTGTATAAATAAAAAAGGATTATCCTGGGGCTGGAGCAATAGCACAGCAGGTAGGGCGTTTGCCTTGCACGCGGCCAACCCACGTTGGAATCCCAGCATCTCATATGGTCACCTGAGCACCGCCAGGGGTGATTCCTGAGTGCAGAGCCAGGAGTAACCCCTGTGCATCGCCGGGTGTGACCCAAAAAGAAAAAAAAAGGATTATCTTGATCAATCACACTGTTATCCATCTCATATATAGCACCCAAATTTTAGTGTTTTATGATAAAATTTTTCATATTTACTCTGCTAAAAAAATTTAATGTTTTATTAATTATAACTAATATGCAACACATTACATCCCCATGCCATTGATTTTTTTAAAGGTAAACTTGTACTTTTGGCTCCTGCGTAGATAATTCTTAAATTATCATCATCGTCATTACCCCTCTGATCATCGACTTTCTTGAGCGGTCTCAGTACCATCTCCATTTGTCCTAGCCCTGAGATTTTAGAAGCCTGTTTTAACTCGTCCTTCCCAATGGTGCTGCATGGAGGCTCTTTCAGGATCAGGGAATAAGATCCATCATTGTTACTGGTTTTGGCAAATGAATACGCCACAGGGAGCTTGCCAGGCTCTCCCACACAGGCAGGAAACTCTTTTTTTTCTTTACTTTTTTAAAAAAAATTTAAAATAAACATCAATAATTACAATATTCAGAAAGAATCACTCTTCATGGTTGTATTTTTGCGTTGGTCAGGGCTGGAGCGATAGCACAGAGGGTAGAGTGTTTGCCTTGCACGTGGCCAATCCGGGTTCGATTCCCAGCATCCCATATGGTCCCCTGAGCACCGTCAGGAGAAATTCCTGAGTGCAGAGCCAGGAGTAACCTCTGTGCATCGCCAGGTGTGACCCAATTTTTTTTTAAAGTTATTTTTGTGTTGGTCATTCTAGACTTAAAAATATGAAAATACATACTAAAATGTACTATTTTCCAAGAAGATGCATTATGCTTATAGACTTTACTAATAGAATCCAAATGAGAAAGATCCCATATGTATTCATATATCATATCTAGATTTAATAACTAGACAGAGGTAGAGGTAGTACAAAGAGAAGAAAGACTTTGGGTCCATCAGAGCCAGGAGTAAGAACTGAGCATCCCCAGCTTGTGACCCAATAATCATACATAAACATTTTTTAATTTAAAAATTGTCTTTCAGGGACGTAGAGATAGGATACTTATTACCAGTTCGTGCCCAGCATGAGCCTATTTTGGCTTTAACTCCTGATGCCAAATGATTCCCTAAGCATCGATGAACACAGACCTGGAAGCTCCCAAGCTGGAATGAATCCTGCATAGCCAGGGTGCTTTGGGTATGCCCAGTACTTTGGGGTGCAAGCAACATCCTCAGGCCCATGCATTGAATTGCAGACCTGGTTGGCTAAGCATTACTAGTGGAGCCCGGAGTCTCGAGCACTGGTTAGGAAGCCCAAAGGAAAAAGAGGGGAGGAAGAAAGAGAAGGAGGAAAATTATGTAATGCATAGAGTGGATGTTCATCACATAAAAAGATACTCACCATCATTTAAAAAAAGATGAAATAGTCAAATTACAAACCACAATATTACAACATTTAGGCCACTAAACTGGAAACAAAGTCAAAATATTTGGCAAATTTTGTTTTTTAAATTGATGCATTATTTCAGAAAGTAACAGACACTGCCATTTAAACCTGAATGCACACAGTGCCCAGGTCATTTTAGTCCTAGCTATATGACCTGGAGAAATTTTTAGAAAAATAACTCTTGAAAAGTTTCACAAGCATTAAAAAAAAAGTGGTAAAACAACTAAAAGTTATGATTTAGTCACATAGTACAGAAGGTTGTTAAGAAAGAATTCAGTATCATAGAGCATGGTCATTACCATCACTGAATAGAGAAAATACTATACAATAGTAGATGCAGTATTGTAAACTCAGTATGATGCTTTCCACTCTTAAAATCATATTCATTAAATCATTCCTTCTATTAAACTTTTGATATAAGTTGAACTGTAGAGGGAAGTGTGAATTAAGTCTACACTTTTAGATCTCAACTACTAAAGAATATTTATCATTTTTAACAACTATGATAAATAGCTAATAAATCAACAATGATTGGTTATCTAGGATTTTCTAAACAAAGAGAGAATGTTTAAACCTGGGGCAAATGCATTCAGCAACAGAGAAGGAAAGGACCATAAAAGAGTTAGTGTTTAAAAATAGATTCTAACTTTAGTCACAGGACCATGTTAAGTTGCTATGACAGCACTGATATTTGAGAGCAAACACCATTGCCTAATGGAGCCGATAAGATTAACCGACTAAAGTTTCAGGTAATTTGAAAACAAACAAACATCCTTTCTCTATATTTGAACTATTAAAAGGGATTTCACTATGAGATATCTGCTAATATTTTAGAGCTCAAAATTTAAAGGCATACAGATTCATTACTATTATATTACAAATGGAGTACTTCAAAATATTAATAAAAATTCAATAGTTTTATATTTGTAAAGAAAGTTTAAAATGGTTCTTCCCTCTGATATAATTATTTTTCTGTTTATATATAGTTTTAATCACATATGACCCTTTAGTAAACTAAAATTTTACTATATTATTATAATAATAATAATTATTATATAAAATTTTACTATATTATTTTTATTAAAAAATAATTTAACACCTTAAACTGTTCAGCATTTCTCTTTTTAAATGAGATTTTTAAATTTGATCTTGTAATATGCATTTCCTTATATTTTGTATATCCTGAATTGTTAGTGTCATAGAAAAGAAAACAAAGTACAATAAATTAAGATGTTGGAAATAAAACAAATTATTTAAGATGCATAATGCAATAATTACAATGAGAGTGGATATGCTTTCTCCCACAATTTGACAATGACCCCAAATGTCGTAAGAGATTATCTTTTCTGAAATGTTCATTTGAAGCACATACAACACAGTAGTATTTCCAGAGATGTTCTAAAATTTCATATACAAGCAGAACTCAAGATTTCTATAAACATGGGCCGAAGTGATAGTACAGTAGGGTAGGGTATTTGCCTTGTATGTGGTAGACCCAGGTTTGATTCCAGGCATCCCATTTGGTCCCCCAAGAACCAGCAAGGAGTGCAGAGTCAGGCATAACCCCTGAGCACTGCCAGATATCACCCTAAGAACAAAAAAAAAAAAGTTGCAAAAACATATTTATATGAGATAAAACAAAACGAAGAGAAAATTCTGTAGTCCTTTCTTATTTTTTTTATTTTTTTCAATTTTATAAGGTGGTTCACAATATGTGATTGCAATTAATTGTAGTTAAACACCAATCCCACCACCATTACACCTTCCCACCACCAAATTTGAGATGTTTCCATCCAAAGCCCCAATCCCTGTCCCAAAGCACAGCCAAGATAATATATTTTAAAACTGTCTTATGATGAGTCACATTCGAGGCTGTGCGGTCCAGGAATACATTCGCTCTTGTGTGAGGCTCAGCCCGAGCATGTGGTGAACGGCCTTGAGCATGCCAGCAGTTGGGTTCTGGAGGCTTTCGGCCACCGGGCCTGGGTCCCTTGGGGTGGGGAAGACTCTCACCCGCCCCCCTCTCTAGTCCTGTTTTAAAGGAAAAGTTCAGAGTTGCTAAAATAACTAAAATATTTTTCAATAACTGATGTGTCTTTCCACTTTATTTTTTACCTATGACATATTCCTTTCTTTTGTTTGAACCTATTGTTCAAACAATAGGTTCTTTTGTTTCTATTTTTCTTAACATATAAAAGTTTAATACCTGCCACACCCATCTTAGACAATGGCCCAGAAGGCTGCAAAGTGCCATTGGAACCAATGGGCTCTGATCCCCTTCCCTGGGACTCACAGATAAATTTGGTTACAGACACTAAGTAATAATAAGTTAAATAAAATGCTTCCTTATTATAAGTAATTATAAAATAAACTTTCATTAAACAAAAATTGTTCAATAAATGACCTATAACAAGTTGTTTTCAGAAACATTCATCTTATTCTCCCTTCCTAATTATCACCAACACAAAATCCCTATCTATGAAATAGTAGTGAAAACTGAAAAAAAATATGTAACTATCTATGTAAGTTATGAGGATGAGTGAAAAAGAGTCTTTTCCTTGCTCATTACAGTATCTCTGGAGGAAAGTTAATCTCCAAAGAGTCTTTTGGACCCCATATGAAAAAAAAGAAGCTGAGAGTGAAGAAAAAATAAAAGAAAACATGTTATAACTCTGAGACTTAAAAGTAGAAGTCACTTAGGGGATAGCTCAGTGGCTAAATGTGCCTGCTTTGCAAACAAAACATGAGGCTTTTGAGATTGATCCCCAGTGCTCTCACATGCACCATGTTCCTTGTTCTCTTTTGCATGACATCCTCAAGCAACCACAGCAGGGTGTATGATCTCCAGAATATGGGACCTCGCTAAGCATCACACCACCAACAACAAAAAAATGTGTGAACACTGCAACTTAGGGTATGAGCCCCCAGGAATGCTGTAATAGAAATGTATGTGAGCACCACAGCTAAATGATTGTGACCCCTAGTAAGCATAATTGCAAACACCAAAATTAAAGTGTGCAGGACCCCTCTAAGGACTAAGGCTTAGTGTGCAAAATATCACATTGATGTCTGGTCATCACAACGATAGCCACAAAGTTAAGGGAAAAGGAGAATAGTGGAAATCTCTGGAAAAGTAGAATTAATGGTGGGCAAGATTGAACTGCATCAAACATGCATATTATAAAGCTCATAATGCAATTCAACTTTAAACTATGCATCCAAATTTATGTGATAAAATAAAAAATAAAGTTTAAGACTATCAAGCAAATTAATGGATTAATAGATTAATGGAAATACATTTCAAGTGATACAATTTAAATTAATAAACAATAAAATGGTCTTAATTGGTGAGGAAGCTTTTCCTCACTAACAATCTAGTCAGTATTAAAATCCTAATGTTTCAGTTTTACCCACACAATCAGCCAAGATTGACAAAGCTCTATATTAATTAGAGGTGTATAGACACAGGAGCACACAGACGCACCTTAAAGCAATGAGCACATTCTCTGGACTATTTCAAATCTTGGAATGTCTCTAGAAGAAATAATCACAAATCTATTTATGATTTAAAGGCTTGAACATAGGACCTGAAACTATAAAACATAAAAGACAAACTCTGGCATGAGCCTTAGAAAGGTTTTGAGAATTCAACTTTGATCACAAGGAAAGTAAAACCAAAAATAAGCAAACAGAGCTACATAAAACTAAAAAAAAAAACACCCCAAAGTTGAAAAGGCAGCATATAAATCAGGAGAAGACATTGACAACTAACACGCCAGCAAAGAACATGTATCCAAAATATGTAAAAAAAAGTCAAATACTGCAACAATAAAAGACAAACATTCCATACAAAATATGGGAAAAGGTCTGAATAGACATTTTTCCAAATAAGATACATAGATGGCCAACATAAAAAGCAAAAAAATGCTGATTAGTACTTATTACTGTGGATATTCAAATGAAAAACACAAAGCGATATCATCTCACAACTGAATGCAGACTACATTAAAAAAAATAACTATTGGTGTTAGTCATGGGGGAAAAAAATAACAGGTCCAGACAGATTGGTAGTGGGAATGCAAATTATAGTAACTTATGTAGAAACATAAGGAGGTTTAAAAAAAACTTTAAAATAGAATTATTATGTGATCCAGTAGTTCTACCTCTCTGCAATAAAAATTCTCATTCAAAAGTAATACATACTTGCCCTTAAGATCTTTGCAGATTTATAATAATCAAGACATGTTAGCAGCATAAATGTCCATTGATAGATGAAAGGAGAAAGAAGGTATGGTGAGTATAAACATTGAAGAGAAATAGCTTTTTTAAAAAAAAAAAGATGAAATCTTGCCATTTTTGAAAACATAAATGGAACTTGAGGGGTTATGCAAAGTGCAATATTTAAAAAAATTAAAACAAATATTAGATTATTTTTCACATCTATGGAATAAAGAAATGAAGCAAATAATTTAAAAAAACCTCTAAGACTGGCAGAATGGCAGAAATGGCGGTCACCAGCAGCAGAAGAAGTAAGAGGAACAAGAGGGTTGATTAATTATTGGTAAAGAGTTATTAAAAATTTAGTGTTGGGTGTGATATAGTATCATGCATGCCTAAAATTGAAGAGATAAGAAGTTGCATTCCACTTCAACAAAAAGAAACTAAAATATATTTTACTCATTTGCTCATTTGGATATTCGCTCATTAGGATATTTGAGAATGAATGTAATGAATGAATTAAAGACAAACTGAAACAAAGGATAGTACAGAAACTTGATTAAATAGCCGTAGTCTGTTTTCATGATGAAATATATGGAATAACTAAACAAACTTATCTTCAATAAATGTTCAAAATCATAAAAATATGCTTTTAACATAATGTTAAGTGGAGTCTCAAGGTAATTGCTACATATACAGTCATATTCCAGTAATATCTAATACATCACAGAAAATAGAAGAAATATTATGAAATGTTAATTAAGATTATGAGATCAATGGGTTATTTGGCAATTTCCCTTTCACACTTTCAACATTTCTAGGCTTTCTTTAATTGTTATATAAGTCCTCTAAAATTAGATCAAATAAGCATTATTTTCTGTTTTTTGAATTTTTTTCTTTTAAACAAGAACACTTCAATATTCAGAGCTATGGATGGATAAAGATAAGTCACATAAAGAATAACAACTAAGAGAATATGGTCTGAAGATCTACAATGGAGAGTCCAGCTGTGATAAAAGATAGGGACATTATTTCTCAACAGTAAAAATGTGTCACAGAGAAAAGATGCGATAGTCACGGGGCACTTTCACTATAAAGACATCTGCTGGATATCTCATTATACTAAAAAGCTGAGTATCAGGCAAATTCTTGACTTGTCTTGCTGACAATTTCATCTCTCCAATCAAACCAAAAGCAAGAGGAGGAACATCTACTTAATTCTACTAGAAAGAAAGAAGTGTTTGGTATTAAAAAGTGAGCAGAAATAAAGACTAGGATGATACAGTAATAAAAATTCATTTTGTCTGAACAGGATACCAAAATGTGTTGATGTATATGCAGATTTTGAAGTGAAGAAAAACCAGAAGTTTAATGCCTAGGAGGAGATGCCCACAAACTCATTAAGTGCTAAAAGTCCTAGTTGCAGGGAAGGCAAAATAATGTGTACTGTGAAATTTTTTTTTAGATGGCAACTTCACTACAGAAATATTATTCACAGAAGATACTTCTAAAAAATTGCAACAATGTAAAAAGAAGAGTCTCTTGCCCACACACCTGGCTGTCTTCCCAGGGGACCCCCAGAGGGGATGGCCTCCAGCTTCCCTCCCCACCTTGAGCAGAGCTCCCAGCAGCCGAAGACCACCGGAACCTAGCTGCAGCCATGCTGGAGGCCCCTCTCCACACGTTTGGACAGGCCTCACGCATGAAGGTACCGGCAGAGGAACCCAGGTGTGTATAATCCCATCAACAGCCAACATCCAGAGAGAGACTTAAAAGCAAGCTCTCAGAAGCTCTCACAATATCCTATGATCTGCTTCTCCTTCTGGGAGAAACTGGCAATCTTCTGAGAGTTTCCTGACCACATGGGACAGCCTTGCAAAGCTTCCCATGGTGTATGCATATGCTAAATCCAATAACAAGCTGGATCTCATTCTCCTGACCCTGAAAGAGCCCCCAGTGCGACTTCCTTGGGAGGGCCGAGTTGAGAGAGACTTCTAAGATCTCAGGGCAAGGACGAAATGAGAGGTTACTGAGCCCGCCCAAGAAATCGGTGATTAACGGGATTTTGTAATCATGATCGTGATTGTAAAAAGGAGGGAAAATAGCTTGGTGAGCTGGAGGATATACCTGTCACACACAAGATGCTCCTAGATTTTTTTTCCTGGCATCGAGTTGCCTGTTGAGTACCGCCAGGTATAACCCTGGTGGTCCCCAGCTCCTTAGGAGGCCTCTACCAGCAAAATACATGCATTCAATATATGCACAAAGAGATGTTCGTAAAACATTGTTAATGCTGAAAAATATTTAAAATGCTATACGTCCTCCCTAAAAAAGGATAGCATATTCATTCAACAGAGTATTGTGCAATTATTAGTATGGAAAATATTTATGATAACATAAAAATGCTAATACGATGAAGAACTTAATATAAACTGAAAAATGAGGATATAAACATGTATGTATTCGATTATGTACTTAAAAGTGAAAATGCATGAACATGCGTATTTTATCCATTCTCTCCAGACTTTTTTTTTATTATTAAATGCTTACTAATCTCTAGTGGTATTAGTCTAGGTACACTGTGATACCGAAAAAAATAAATCAAGTTCTTGTCCCGAGGGAGCTTCCTTTCTTGGTGACAAATTACACCAAATGTTTAGAGAAGTTATTTTTAAGTAGAAGAACTAAAGGTGGTATATGAGTTATTTGTACTTTTTTCCTGCACTTACAAAATACTTTAAAGAAAGTACACATATGTTCATAATGAATATATAAAATGTTTTAATATTACACTCAAGATTGTTTAATAAGATTAATTAAAACAGATGATTAATTTTAATTAATAATCAAATTATTTTAATGATAATAAAATTAATGAAGAAGAAGAACCAGAAGAACACAAACTAGAAGAACCAAGTAATGATAAGAAGAATGGTAGAAACTGTTAACTAAATTCTTTCTGCTCCATTTCTAATTAACTTAAGTATACTTCTCTTAATATCTATTTTATCCTTCTGAAACTACTTTTCTCTATGTGTGTGTTTTTGCAGAATTAAAATAATATCTTCCCTATCTTTCCTTAAAAATCATAAACATTGTGGCCAAAATCTAAAATATTTAGAGGTTATATCTGTTTTTGAAAGCACATTATTTATTAGAGGTAAAATGATTTAACACAGAACTTTAAATGAAATGTTCTATAGTGCCAATCAATACAAAGCACTTTGTTTCGGGGGCCGAATGGAGTGCCAGGATCAAACTATGATGACTTACAAGGCATGCACCCTACCCACTGCACTATCTCTCCAGTTACATTGCTATATAAGTCTCAAAAGACTTACGCATATTATACATGCATACAAATAAGATTGTGTTAACTAATGATTCTCTGTTAACCAAAAGAGGATCAAAATTTAAATAATAATGCTTGGTGATCAGGTCTTAATCATTTGCTATCTATTTAGAGATTTTAGAGAACAAAATCAATTACTTTGTTCTCTTAAAGGATGAAAGAGAAATGTGTCAATTTTTTAAGTGAAGTAGAATCCATAACCCTCTCCCAAAATAAATAAGCTTTCAATAACTGAGCAATACTTAGGCAGTGACTCACTGGCTATTTTGATGTGGACATCTCAAGAGAAGTCAAACTAGCTGCTTTCATTCAATCCAAATGTAAGACCCAGGGCAAAGATACCGTGATAACAGCAAGAAAATGAGTCTTCCAGCTTTTAACCTTGAATTCAACTCATCTCTTCTGATGTTAAAAAGCATACAAAATAATTTATTTGCCTTTATCTATTTTTAATAGTAGCTTCCCAGACAACCTTAGGGTCTGGAACCCACTCCTGGCAATACCAGGCCCAGAGAGATGGGAGTATTAATGATTTAGTGGTGAGGCCAGCCAGGATGTGCTCGGAGATCACCACACTACACCCAGTAATGCTAGGGACGGGGGACTGCAGAGATGTCAGGAGTTGAATTCAGAAACTGCTGTGTTGCAAGGCATGTCACTCAAACCAAGTGTCATTCAAACAAGCATCTCTCAAGCAAGTGATTCTTGGCAGGGGGGAGGAGGGAAAGAAAAGGGAGGCGGGGGGGGGGGGGTAGGGGGGCCCCACCAGCAGGGGAGGCTGAGCGGCAGGTGAAGCACCATGAGTAACTCTTGTGATAAGGCAAGACTTGCATCTTCCCATACTACCTAAGGTGTATAGTTCATCTGCAATGGATCAATAACTGGTGAAGCATTTTCTTCTAGTGTGGCTAAATATCAAAACTATTCTATTCTAGCTAAATTAGTAACACAGGAGGCCCAACAAGTACTAACCAGCTCAGTATATCCTCAGACAATAGCTTTAGCAACACCACTGGGAAATATAACAACATCACAAATTGATGTTGACCTAATTTTTTTTATAATCCCATTTACCATTATAACAGGCAATTTGAAATAAATTTGTTTATGCCTGCTAAGGGGACAGGCTCAGGGGTGGAGTGTGAAAATGGGGTGACTGTTGGTGGGGAATTCACACTTGCTGTAGGATCATTGGTGTTGGAACACTTTTAAACAACTCTATTAGGAACCACTTTGTAAATCACAGTGTTTCAATAAAAATCAAACCTTTAAAAAATATATGTATTCCAGGGCTTCAAACTGAAGGTGATTTTGTTTGCAGAAAAAGGGCTACAGAAAGAGTGAATGAAAAGTGGGTGCAAGACAAGCAGGAAAGAAAAGAATAGCTCTTAAGAAAAGAATAGAACATTCTAGATACGAAGTTTCTTAAAGAGTCAAGTTTTCACAAAAAATCGAGAAGTGTTTGCGCCTGTCACAAAATGTAACAGTAGCTGCAGTGTGTGGTATGAGATATTAAAATAAAGGTACTAGAGGAAGTGCATCCACAGCAGGTACATCACACACACACACACACACACACACACACACACACACCATTCCTATAATTCCATTTCAGGTAAGTAGTAACTGGGTTGCAATGATTGAATTCTTTTTGTACAAGGGAGAACCACAATTTTTGCCAAAAATTGCCAGTTGATTATAGTGAAAAGACAACAGTTTCAAGCACGACTCATGTATGTACCGAAAATTTCACACAATATTTTCTCAAAACAGTAATGCTGGTCAGACTTCAGTGTTTTTCCATATGCCTCATAACAGCACCACTGTGCTAAAAGGATCATAGAGTGTATCTGTGAAAACCAGTGGCAACAAGAAATTACGATGCACATTAATGCATGCCTTTGCAGCTGACGGAGTGAAGTTACTGACTTACAAAATTATTCAAGAGTAAAACAATGCTTAAGGGAATGCAATATCCCCGTGGAATTTTGTAAGAGTGAAACTAATGGACAGGATGGAATTAAAAGTCATTGGTGGAGTGGTGTGAAACCACAGAAAAGAATACCAGGTAGTCCTTAAATAGCCAGCTCTCCTCTTTTCAGTTTCCATGTTTACATTAGGCATACCCTGAATGAAATGAAGCAACCTCTTCATGAAAATAAAACTCAATTGGTAACCATTCTCAGCCCCTAACATCTATCTTACAGCCACTG
Organism: Sorex araneus; assembly: GCF_027595985.1. Classification (NCBI taxonomy): domain Eukaryota; kingdom Metazoa; phylum Chordata; class Mammalia; order Eulipotyphla; family Soricidae; genus Sorex; species Sorex araneus. The sequence goes on from NC_073302.1 coordinate 412,644,593, forward strand.
GGATGCGTGCGTGCCTGTGTGTGTGTGTGTGTGTGTGTGTGTGTGTATAAACAATTCTTTTCAAGACCACTTAAACTTTTTTAGCAAGGAATGGGTGTTTTGTAGTGATCACCAATTGACACCTATTGGAAATACCATTCCAGGGGCCTCTTGGAACTGTGATGCACATAGCTAATTAAGAGTTGGCACCTTAACCACACAGAGCAGTCATGAAAAGCTTCAAAAAAACTAGATATTTCTAATGCACTGATGGTTCCGAAGATAAAGTAACCACATTTTTGAGAACGTAAGAGAACATCATATCCAATAATGAAACCAATGAGAGTGGTGCAAAATCTTCCAACCAACACAGTAGATTAAATTTTCTAAGTCCATACTTCACAGAACTATAGTTAAAATTTCTCCAGTGTACTATTTCAGCTACAATGTAATGCACAAATCAATAACAACCAGTGTCTTAAACATTCTTTTAGACCAGAAAAATATTCACTACAATGTCACAAAGAAATGATGTGTGTCAATTTGACTATTCAATTTTAATGTATATTCATGAGTATTCTGTGCATTCTAGTCTGACATCAAGTTGGTTTACTCATAAATTATCTTTAGGTAACACCAGCTCGGTATTTTTTAAAGCTCATGTAAGTGTTCATACCCTATTTTGTTGCAAAAGAAAGGATGAGCATAAAATCTGCGACAATTATGTGGTGAAAAACAATTATATGGGAGGACAGTGAGTAAGGGAGAAAGTAGGAGACAAATTGTAGCACAGACCGGGACCAAGTTATCCAAGGAAACCACACAGTAACCAAGAGAACTACAACCCCCCACTGATGTGTGACCTCTAAGCCCACAGTCACTCACAAATGGAGCTGTGCACTGCCACTTTGCCTGCTGCTCTTCTCAGTCTAAACCTCTAGATAAAACTATCCTCTTTCATGATTAACAACCACCTTTCAACTTTCAAAATCTGCAGATGTATCTCTGAAGTCATGGCTTCCATTTGGATCTTTTAGACATAGGTACTTAAACTTGTGTTCTTTGTTGTCAAATCTACATCCTATAGTCAACTCAAATGCAGTTTATCTTACATGCCCTGTTATTTGTTTTTTGTTGTTGTTTGTTTGTTTTGGGGGCATACGCAGCTGTGCGCAGGGCTTTCTCCTGGCTCTGTGCCCAGAGATCACTCCTGGTGGGCTTGGGGGGACCCATATGCGGTGCTAGGGATCAAATCCCGGTCAACTGAATGCAAGACAAACACTCTGTACTCTCTCTCAGGCCTTTATCTTTGTCTTAAATCTCTCCCCTTGATCTCCTGTTTTTCCTATCAGACCACTTTAGTCTCACTAAGACAGAATCACAACCTAGATATCCTAAGAGTTCCTCTTCTGCTTACCCCCATATCCAACCATCTAGTAAAGCTGATAATTTTATCTTCTAAATTTTCCCCAGAACTCTCTTTTTATTATTTTTTTCCTTTGAGGGGCCAAATACAAGGTCTTCTCCTACGTTGTCATCAATAATATTTCCCAATGATGCTGAGGTCACAGCAGGTTGTCCTGGGGATAGAAACAGGTTCTGCCACGTGCAAGGTAAGCACCTTACTCCCAGTGCCATTTCTCCATCCCTGTTCTTTTTTTCTTATATCAGTGCCTAAACTTTCAGTCCCTGTACTATGTTCCTCACATAGGCCATGCAATATCCAACTTTCAGTCCAATGTCTTATATAGATCCTAGACCACTTTCCATTTTTTCCATTAAACAAGTTCAATTCCAAAACTCACCTCGGTTCAAATCTCCTCCAAAGAACGGTTTTGACCTTCCCCAGTCATCCTACTTAAGGGTCTCCCTTACCCCTTGCCTCCATTTTCCTGCCCTGTCCAGCCTTTTCCTTTCTCAAATAAAGTTTCTACTAAATTAGTCCAAAACAACAACAATAACAAAACCCCACCAAGGTCAAGTCAATCTTTACTACTTGAACCTCTTTTGGTTGGTTAGAGTTCACTTGGTATACTTTTGAAATTTAGAATGAAGTTCTTTTTCCTCCTGAGTCTTTTACATTTTCTCAGCTGAGGGAATGAGTGAGAATTCAGCTTTAGGTTAAGATATGGGAGATGGTGAAACAAAGGGTTTGGGGAAGAGAAGGAGGTGTGAAAAGATTTCTTCCCAGATCCAGTCAGGAATTTTTTTCTCTGAGGCCATTTGAATTTTAATGGTGGCACTTTGCTTGCTGGAGAATTGGTTCTCAGGCATATTAAAAATCAAGGGAACCCAAGTTTCTTTCAAAAAGTTTCCCCTAAGCCCTGCCCCAAGAGACAGGCAGCTTCTGGGGTGCAGCCTGAGAATCTCTACTTGCTTTAATCAGCCCCTGGGTGATGCCGGGGCAGTCAGTTTTTGACCCCCTGACATAGCGAATAAAAGCTTTTGTGACATGTCTGTAAAATTAATGGATTAGTCGATATGAAACAGTAGCTGAACTCTGTAATTTGAAAGTATATCATGTAATCTCTGCTCTCCTACTAAGTAAAAGAGCTATTGTATGCAACAATTTCATTTCTAGCTCCTTAGCTCCGTTCAGCCTAGATGATGAAGCTTAACCTCTGGCTTTTATGCAATTATCCCAAAGTGGTGACCCAGTTCCAGGATCTAACACAAACTCAATGAGAACAGCGAAAGGTCTATTGATATAGGCCTTTGACCTGGTTAGAGGGTCCTACATATGCCTGAAACTACTCCTCCTATGAGAATTTGTGGAGCAAGGGAGGAAACGTTATGATGGGGTGAGGTCTCCTTCATGCAGAATAAACTTTTCCTTCTAGGAGTCTTTATAGTCTATCCCCTTACCCTCCCTCCAGAATTCCCTCCAAGGAGGCTGTAACTGCCCTTCTGTTTGCTTGCTATAAACTGTTCTTCTCAATGCAATATCAATCTCTCTTTAGGTTACAGAAAATATTCCATACTCCATCCTTTTATAAGGCATAAAATACTATGCCATAAAATACTAACCGCAAACCCAAAAAACAAACACAATGTAGGCCAGAGCTTCTGAAAACTCAAGCCAGGAGAGATGGCGCTTATTGGCAACCTCTGTATCAATCAAATACCAAGTTAGGTCCTTCTGTCTAGGAAGAAGGGAATTGGAACTTCAGGAGCGAAAGAAAAGTTTTGATATTAATACTACAATTATCTACTTAGAAATTTAACATAAAATTTAAATTTCAGTCAAATACTCTGTATTTTGGTGACATTGAATATTACATCATTTCCATGTGATGATATATATTTCATCAAATTTGAAATATCACTTAAGAGTGTGAGGTTATCTGTGTGAAAGGAGTAGAAATTCCTGGCCAATATGAAGAACGCTATTTGAAAGTTTTGCCTGGAGTGACCAAGAAACAAAATCAACCAACCAACAAAATAAATTAACAAAAAATACAAATATTAAAAATATGGTTGTAGGAAGACTAGATATTTTTGTTTTTTAAAGAATATTATTATTTTTTAAAAAATCTGTTATAAGTTCCTTCACCTTTGTTTTTTCTTAAACATATTCCTTTGCTTGTATTTCACTAATGTATCACTGTATGACTGTCATCCCGTTGTTTATCAATGTGTTGGTGCGGCCCGCCAGTAACGTCTCCATTCATCCCTGTCAAGAGCTAGTGTAGCCTAATGGCATACTGAGGCCTCTTTCAGGATCAGAGGAATGAGGACCATCATTGTTACTATTTTTGGCATATCAAGTATGCTACGGATAACTTGCGGTGCATGTGGGATACTCTCCGTAGCTTGCTGGGCTCTCCGAGAGGGATGGAGGCTTTTGGGGCAGCCTCTAATCTCCTTCACAGCTGTTCCCAGTCTACTGAGTGTTAGCTATTGGTTGACTGGCATGTTATAATGATGTGCACACTGACAGATACACACCTGCCTGCATCTCTGGGCAGCACCTGGGACATCTGCAGCCTTAGGTTGATCTCCTTGAGATTGATGGAGTGCTCACAGAGGTTGTTGAGCAGCTGACAAAGCAAGACCCTATCATGGAGGGTCTACGCCAGATTGAACACCTGCGTCAAGTCCCAGGTCATCCCATGGTTGGCTGACAGCATCCCACAGTGGATGAGCCACTGCACACACTGCCACCAAGGCTCTATGTCCCACAGTGCTGGGACTCGGCCCAGGGGGAGCCGGCGGCCACACTGCGGCCGCCGCTGCAGTTTCTCCATGCCCCACTAATGCCATTCCGTCTGAATCTTGCAAAAAGCCAGCGATGTTCATCAGGAATCACGCGTAAGTTCCAGCAAGGATCTCACGTAGATTATTTTGCCTCTTTGTAGATTCCATTAATTGAAAATGACTTAAATATCATCTTTGTTTTGTCATCAATTTTCAATTAAGCTTGTATTCACTCATTTGAGTTAGTCCTCAATGCTGTATTTCAAATAAACAAAAGATATAATCAGATTATTTCTGTTTATTCCCAGGTTCAATCAGCAGTGCCTGAGATAGCATTTGTGTTTTGAATATGTTCCTTCTGGATGCTGTGATGAAAAATTTCTTGGAAAAATAAATTTATAATACTTGTGTAAGAAATCATATTGATTTGACTACTCAAATTGGAATGTCCATTATTCTTGAAAATTTCAAAATAAAATAACATTTAACTTTCTATATATGATGCATATGCTATTTTTACTTTCTCAGAAATTATGACTGTGAGGCATATATTAGGTATATGATTAGGTAGCTTCATATGTCACATACCAATCACCAATATAACAAATACTGGTTATATTTAATAGATAATATTTAATCTTGAGATCAAATATAGTTTATTTAATTTATAAATGTATTACATTCACCATATAAGCTAACTAACCTCCCATCCAACTGTAGCACTGTCGTCCCGTTGTTCATGGATTTGCTCATGCGGGCACCAGTAATGTCTCCATCGTGAGACTTGTTGTTACTGTTTTTGGCATATTGAATACGCCACGGGTAGCTTGACAGGCTGTGCCGCACGGGCGAGATACTCTCGGTAGCAACAGAGGAATCGAACCCGGATCGGCGACATGCAAGGCAAATGCCCTATCCACTATGCTATCTCTCCAGTCCATCATCCAACAGAAAAATAAAAGTAGAAAAGAACAAAAAACCTGTCAATCCCATGTCTCTTTTAGAAAGAATTGAATATGTCTCTCCAGTGGTGAAGGTAAAAGACAATGCTAGTTAATGCCATGAGTGCCAATTTTTTGTCTGAATTTTTATCTCTTCCAGGGGTCAATCTAGCTATCTATAGATTTTTTTCATTACACATTTTCAATAGCACCAGTAACACAAATTGATTTTAAAAGTCCGCCGCCACTAGGTGGCACCAAATAGCCACAATTCAAGATTACATCCGCAAATCACACATGGGTCATAGGATTATCTTCTTTATTCTTTATGAAGACATTTAAACAAAATTTAAATAAATAATTTTTTAAATAATGAAAATATGAAACATACAATTGTTGTTGTTTCCCATTCCTTCATAATAAGTTTCCACAAATCCATATAGTCTATTAATAACTTTGTACTGACATTCTTTGCTGAATTTCACAACATATTGTTCTTTATACCGGTAAGTGATTGTTGACATAGAAGCATTTTAATTGACTTAGTTATATGTAAGATAGCCCTCTGGAGAGTGTGTATTTTGCTTATTAATATCTAGTCTTACTGAGTATAGTTCCTGTCCTGATTGGATGCCCTTCTGTTTCAATAGTGATAGTCTCACTCCAAGAACGGATTTGGATTGTAATACAGATGCTGTGGCAAGAGCTGCATTTTTTTCCACCTGGACCTGTAAATTTCTTTCTATAACATAAGAGCTCATGACATTGCTTTAGGTGTTTGTCACCTTGAGGTTTGACTACTGCCATGTCCTCTATCTTGGTTGACAAAGGAAGAGTCCTGGAATATTCAGCTAGTACAGAACGTGACAGCCTGTCTGTTTAGCAATGCCAGCCACATAGCGCACATTATACAATTCTCTGTGCACAACTCTGCCTCCAACAGTCTTTCTGGGTTTTCGTTGTAACGTATAAATCCCACTATTGCTTAGGACTTGCAAGAAAGTTATACAACATCGTTCCATATCTTGGCAGTTAAAGCAAGTTGACCAGGTATTTCCTAGCTAGGAACTCAGTCTGCGGTGTGGACACTGTCACTCATTCTCATTTTCTGGCCTGAGAAAAGCTCATATTACATAATGAGAATTTCCTTGAAAATATGGATTTTTAATTAAGATATGTAGAAAACATTTTTATGTACAGAATAAAGGTGACTCGTGGAAGTCATGGTCATTTCCGTTTTCTCAAGTGATGGAAATGATATTTTAGCATAAGAACACATTATAAAATGCATAAGAAAAATGCCATCAGCAGAAAATCAGACAATAGCTTAAATATAGCATAGCCCATTATTATTATAAGTTGGCAATCATTTATTAATATATTGCATATGATTAAGTACTACTAGAAACTGCAAAACAATGTTGGCAAGTAGATAATTTCTTTCCTTTCTTTTTTTGTGGGGGGAGGTTTTAGGCCATACCTGTCTGAATCACAGACTTACCCACTAAATAGTGGTAAGCTCCAGCTCACAGCTCCAGCTCCGGATAATTTCTAACAAAAAAATATAAGAATAAGTTTCAACTACTAGCATTTTGCTTAAATGGTACTTTCTAAATAAATTGCTGCTTTGAACACAAACTACTTAAATGTCTCAAATTTCAAATTTGTCTGGAATTCAAGAAACTAAATGATGTAGGAACAAAATTAAAAATTTATAAAAGTAAGTTAGCTTGAAGATGGAAAACATGTAACACATAAACATGCAGAACATATGGTACATACTATGTGTACGTAATTTTTCTCAATCAGAACTCAATCAGAAGAGAGAAGGGTGTTCTATTTTCAAACCTATTTGAAGGCATTTCAGAGAATGCCCTGTCTGAAGGCATTTATTTCAAAATTCTTTTATTTTATTTTCTGGAGGGGAAAAAAAAAACAGGCAAATTAAGAACTAAATTTCTCAGGCCAGAAACTAGCAAATCCGAGGATATTTTTGGGATTCCTCCAGCCTCCAAACATTAGTGAATGAAAAAGCTTTATATTTGTCAATTTATGTGAGAAGCAGCAGGTGAGATTGCAATCAGAGAAATAAAATGATAATCTTTTTTTTTTTTTTTTGCTTTTTGGGTCACACCCAGCGATGCTCAGGGGTTACTCCTGGCTCTGCACTCAGGAATTACTCCTGGCGGTGCATGGGGGACCATATGGGATGCCGGGGATCGAACCTGGGTCGGCCGCATGCAAGGCAAACGCCCTACCCGCTGTGCTATCGCTCCGGCCCCTAAAATAATAATCTTAATACATACACTTTTTTTTATTTTAATCACAATAATACACTATTTTATTTAATCAGGGTAGTGATATAAGAGCTAGAGAGATAGTATAGAAGGGCAAGGCTCCTGCCTTGCATACAGCTGACCCTGGCTCAGTCCCTGGTACCACATGCGCTACCTACCCGCTTCCCTCCAGGAGTGATCCTTGAGCACAGAACCAAAGCTGGGTGTAGCCCCCAAACAAAACAAAACAGAAAGCAAACAGAAGAGACTGTTTTTAAACTGCCAATAAGATAACTTTCGCAAAGATTTTTTTAACAGGAGAAAATATGTGTATTTGCAAAGTAAAAGCTCTGCTTGTCTATTTTATTCATCAATTGTCTTTGAAATTTTTTATACAACAAAAGAGCTCTAGATCTGATCTCTAGTCCTTTGGGTTATTTATATCATCTCTCCTCAGTCTCTGTCACGACTTGTAATTTTCTCTTTCCGGAATTAAGCATAGATTAATATTTATTTTTCTATCCATTAGAATGGTCTTTTGAAAGAAGATCATCCAGAAATGAGAAAAATATAGATGTATTGGGAAAAAAGGTTTTGTTCTCTAACTTCTTATGCTACCATACACGATGTTTATGTAATACTGACTTATTTCACATTTCATACATTTTGCAACATATAAGTATTGAAAGATCTAGGTAAAAAGTACAGACTTATAACTTCTCTTTCACAAGAAGAATATTTGAGAAACATATATCTCATCTCCTGAGTGACATCATTCACCAACCCAGCAAGGGCTAGTCCACATTGATGGACCATTGTCTTCTCCCGTTTTCTAAGAAGTGGCTTCAACTCTTCAGTTCTATTTGACTCCATTATCCCTGTATCTTATGCCTATACAATTAATTGTGTCCATCTTTTCAACTAAACTCACAATTTTCATTTGCTTTTTTCATTAGTCCCAAATTCACTTCCATCAAGCCCACCTCATTTGAAAACTGAAACTGCAATATATGGTATTGTTGTCAGGTGATGTCTGACTAAACTATTTTTCTTTCAGTTATTTATAATTCGCCCTTTTAGCTTTTCCTTGGTGATACAAATTGTCTTAGTGATGACTAAATAATATTTGATAGGAGCTTCCATGTTTTCAGTGTAACAAAAGAATAGACTGAAGTCAGATGCAACTGAAGACATTTTAATTAGATATTTCCACTGAGTCAATGCCATACTTTAAACCTAATATCCATTTTAAAATAGCAGCTACCAAAAATGTATTTTAACAGATAGCTTAAGTACTCATGGACAATTATATACTAAATTAAACATTTATGTAATAAGTTGAACAATTACTTAATTAAATTATAAAGTAACTCTCTCCACATAATTCTCATTGCAATTTTCATCTCACAAAGGATACCTGGTTATAACTGTGCTTACCTGTGGCAAACCAGGACACAGAAATCCCCTTTTTTTCTATTTCTCTCAGTTATCAGTTGAAGAAAGACACCTTGAAGGTTGGACAACAACAATACTGCTTAGTTTGAGGGGATATTTCTGTCTCTGATTGGAGAGCTTGGACAACCTTTTAGAGCTGAACCAAAAGGCTGTGGAAATTTCCAGATATTATGTTTTAACACGATGGACTATATCCTATGATACTATGACCTACTTTCAGAGAGAGGAAGAAAAAATATGGTAGAATAAGGAGATATGTATGTTCATATCCTCCCACTGTTTTCTTTTTCCTTTCACAACAGTATTTCTACTCAACAATTTTAAAATTCTAAGCAACTACACTTTTCTATAAGATTTCAAGTTGGCAGTTTCATGAGTATGGTCATCATTCTCTCTACCTCAAATAATTGATCAAGTTTTTTTAAACTCATTTTATATCAAATAGTTATTAACATCTTCTGTGTCCCCGAGGCTGTGGAAATTTCCAGATATTATGTTTGAACACGATGGACTATATCCTATGATACTATGACCTACTTTCAGAGAGAGGAAGAAATAATAAACAATCTTACTGAAATAGCTAATCATCAATGAAAATCTCTCTGAAAATGATAATGTTCTATAGGCAACAAAAGGACTGAGAAAAAAATGAGACCAGGTAGGAAATAGAAATCAACATAAATAAACATATCCAAGGTATATTTAACCCAAGAGTCTTCAAGCAATGTAAAGGGGGTTGAGGGGCCACTCCTGGCTATACTCTGCCAGACATGTAATGATACTCTGTCCCACCAGTCCTGGGGACCACTAGGTTCACACAGGGCAGTTCTTGGGGGCCATGCAGTGCTGGCACAAAACATGATCCTCCAAATGCATGAACTCCAGCCCTTTCCCAAGCAACCCAATATAAGTTTATGTAATATCCCTAAGGAATCATCCCCATTATAAACACAATCTTATGAAGTTTATAAAGTAGAATGTGCTTATATGAAAGAAATTTGATAGCAAAGAATGGAAAGATCAAGCTATACAAGGGAGGGCTGGAAGAAATGGTGATATTCAGTCTGCAAAGGAAAATAGAAAAACATATTTTCAGACATTTGAAAAGTAGTCATGAAAGAAGAAAAAAGTTTCATACAGAAAGACTAGAAAATGATAGGAGGAAGTATAAAACTAGCATTTGTTATATCTTCACTCTGTACCCAAAACTATAACATTTAATATTGTCATTGCACATCTTTTCGACTCCACTGTTCTTCCTGCACTAACATACGCCTCAGAGACCTGGGCCCTATGAAAACAGGATGAGAATGCTACTCAGGTATCCCAAAAGAGGAATCAAAAGAGCTATGCTTGGAATACCATGTTTCACTTAAGTGAAAGAAAGATTCCGTAGTTCTGACCTTCCTCGACGATAGAGAATCAGGGACGCTGTCTCGTTTGCCAAGGCATCAAAAATCAGATGTGCCGGACGCGTAATGCGATTTGGAAACGACCATTGGACTAGAGCCATTACGGACTGGATTCCACAGGATGTCAAAAGAATGCCTGGCTGCCCACCTACAAGGTGGTCAGACTTCTTCAATAAGACCCTGAACAAAGGGTTTGAGGCTCTTCGTGTTTCTGGAGCGATCGGATACCATTGGGCTACACTAGCACGGACAGGGATGAAAGGAGATGTTACTGGCACCTGCTCAAGCAAATCGATGAGCAACGGCATAACAAGTGACGCAAGTGATTAATTACACTTTTGAGATTTTAAAAATTGTTCATCAGTGCATTAAGTACATCTGTATTAAGATGCATTAAGAGGCATTAAGATGAATAAAGTCGTTTCTTTTAAAAATATGTGTCCAGATTCACACAGATCAGCAAAAGTAAACCCAAAAATGGCCTTGCAATTTCTCAAAAGCTGAATTTTCCCTGTATATATTGTTATCTCTGGATTTTAGCTTCATATAAGACACATAACTTTCTAAAATCTAAACCTCACCCTCCTGGTAAGCTTGTGCAATTGCTCTCTTAGGAACAGTTACTAAAGAGTTGCCTTAGGTGGGCTAACTTTGTACCGTGTACAAAGGAACATCGCAGGTCTTCCAAGGCATCTAAGAACTGCAGCTTTGACTGTGAATTAGGAAGTTATAGTTGTCAGCATCCTCTGCAATTGGTAGGAACTATACACATCAGCACAGATTAGTTCATTGGATTAGCAAATCATCAGCAATTAGCGATCTAGGCCCTCTAGGAATTGGAAGACTCTTCCTAAGTAAGAGCTCTTGACATAGAATGAGAATTCTGTTACTAGACAGATACCAGAGGGATAGAATCACAGAAAAACTTCACGTTGTTCAGAGTTTTGACTAAAATCAGACTGAAAAAACACCTTCCTAACTTTGGTGTGGTTTGCATTTTTCAAAGTAATGATTACTAAGTAAAATCATATCCAAATGATTAAGGCCCAGCAAGCAGGAAGAAAATATTTTCAACAACTCGAATTTATTTTGTTTTTTGCTTATTTTCTAATCATTTCCTAAAACCAGAATACCAGCCCAGTATTTGCTATCTGTGAATTAGGCCTGCTCTTTCCACAGTATTTATTTCCACAATAAATCTTGTAGTTTATTTAGTGGTAATTATAATAGACAACACAGCATGTGTACCTTAAATTTTAATTTGGAATTCATTAAGTTCTGCATTCAAATTAAAATTGATTTTGTAGAGTTATCTTTAAAAGCAATTGTGGAATTTTGCACAGGATGTTCAGTGGTTACAAAGTTTGTTTTCATGCTATATGTAGAAATCCTTTTTTTGTTGGTTTTTAACGCATATGCTGATAATATCAACTGGTAACTAATCTTAAAACATTATTGTTGCAAGGAAAACCTAATCAGTTTTTACTCCATCATTTATAAAGTAAATTTTATTCACTTAACTTTTCTTTTGAATGATTAGATGACCCTAGTGATACAATTGTTTCTATTTTTTCTTTCTTATCTTTGACATTTAGTTTCATTCCCCACCCATATTACTTCTACATTGACCATGGTAATTGCATTTTCTAATACAGGTAACAGTGAAGTTGGCCTCACTTAATTGGTAAGTTGGGACTAAATTACCTCTCAGAGTAACTTGATTTGCTTACTTTTTAAATTTTGAAGTTATAAACTTTGTTCATCAAAACTATAAGTTATTGCTCTTGGAAGCACGTCACTTAAATTACAATTAAAAATAAAACTAGAATGTGAATAAAAGGAAATTAAGCTTTTAAATAATAGATGTCCAATTTAAGAATTTTTAAGAGTTGTGTAAGATAAGGACTGGAGTGATATTACAGCAGGTAGGGTGTTTGCCTTGCACTAGGCCAACCCGGTTCAATTCCTCTGTCACTCTTGGAGAGTCCGGCAAGCTACCGAGAGTATCCCGCCCGCACGGCAAAGCACCCAGTGGCATATTCAATATGCCAAAAACAGTAACAACAAGTCTCACAATGGAGACGTTACTGGTGTCTGCTCAAGCAAATCGATAAGCAACGGGATGACAGTGATACAGTGATACAGTATAAAATAAAGAAAATAGAAAATTTTTAAGAAAAGAAAAGAAAGTAGAGAATTTGCAGTTATGATGCTTGACTCTAGGTACCTGAAATAAGAGAGGCCAGGTGGAGTTCAAATAAATATTAATTTAATAATTAAAGAGCAGAAGATACAATGAGTGTGAATTTTCAGGAAGACTATCAATGAGTGCAGTTTTGTACTTATGCCATTCTCCAGACTTTGTGAGGATATTTCATCACACTTTCAAACTTGCTTCCACTCTATACATTTTTCTTTTTCATTATTTTTGCCTCCAAGGTACCCAGCTGCCAAATACAATTTTACACCATAAATTCACACATAATAAAAGAAAATGTGTTCTTTTAAATCTAGCACATCAAACATGTATAAAAACATATCTAGTGATTTAGCAAAAAACATATTTGTAAGGACTATAAAATGTATGATTAGTACATGTATGATAAATAGTAATATCACTGTCCTCAAAAGTTTAGGTTAATAAGAGAGAAGAGAAAATATAATAGCGTAAAGCTAAAAACTATATAACTAGCCATCCAATAAACAAATGTATTGATTATTTACTGTGTTCTGCTAGATCATACTAATGAGCAAGTCATACCTTTACCTGTAAAACTTACTTCCCTGCAGTGAAATACACATAAACACATGACTGAGTTCTAAAATTTTGTATTATCACAGTCATCAGCAAAGCATGGTCAAAAGACCAGCAGCATAAATATCCTCTGGGAATTCTCATAAGCAGATTTAGTGTATGCACTGCAGACCCACTGCATCCAAGTTTCTCCAGTTGATTTTGATAAATAGTGGAAATGATTCTGCTACACTTTTAGTACTCCACAGTGAGTAAAATTCACAGCGCTGCTGTTGTTTAAGGGAGTCTTCACAGAATTACAGAAGCAACAGATGTGTCAGAAAATGTGTGAGAGGCGACCCTTCCTGACAATGAACTGTTAAAAAGTCTTCATGTTGCAAACACTCAGAGAAAAGTAGCCAGGTGTGTAACAAAAACTCTAGTGGTAAAGGGACTTTACCATGAAAGCAGGTAATACCTGTAGACAATTGTCTGAAACCTGGGCAGACTAGGCATGAGCAAGGGGAAGAGGTGAGTGAGTGCCTCAGGACTAGGGCTCACTGTTCACTGCCCCTCTTGTGCAGGAGGAACTAGAGCCCTGCAACAGGCTCTGAAGACAAGTTTTCGAGTAATAAAAAATTTAGCTCTGCTCAGAGAGAGGTCTGGTCTACGTCCTGGGATCTGGGATGTAAACTATGTATATTTTACCGAGTTTAATTAACTATTTGTTTAGGGTGGAGGCTAAGATGAAGAAAGCCAACCGAAAGCTTGAGGGTAAGATCTGTCCAAGTGAAAAACTAGTAATGAGACAGCAGTGTCTTCGGGCCATGTGGTGTCACTCAACCTAGTGGCTGAGATCAACTGCATGCCTTGATCAATCATGCCTATGTAATAGGGGGTCGACACAAACACTCATCTAGAATATCTACGAATATCTGACAGGGGTGTCAAGAACATTCAATGGAGACATAATAATGTCTTCAATAAATCGTAATGGGAAAACTATACAAAGATAAGCAGAAGTAAATTGAATACCATATTGTTCATAAAAATCAACCCAAGATGGACTAAAGATTTACCATAAGGTCTAAAATAATAAATCTTCTAGGAGAAAACACATGAAGAAAACTTCCTGCTCTGGAATAGGCAACGGATTTGGGGATATGACACCCAAAAAATAATAGAAGCAAAAATGAACAAGTGAGACTATATCAAGCAAAAAATAGCTACATAGAAAATAAAGCACATAAAAGCAACCTGTAGAATAGCATAAAATATTTGCAATTCATATATCTAATAAGTCGATACATAATATCCAAAATATATCAGTAACTTATAGAATCTAAAGCAAAAGCAACCCTAATTTTAAAAAAATTACAGAGGAACTAGAGTCAATTTTCTAATGAATACATAATATGGTCAACAAATAAATAAAAGATGTCCATCATCAGTAATCATCATAAAAATGCAAATCAAAGCTACAATGAAAAATCACCCAGCACCAATTAGAATGACTACCATACAGAACACAATTGATAACAGGTCTTGATGCGTCTGTGACACAAAGGGAACTTCTGTTGATGAGATTGTAAATTACAAACCCACTATCACTACAGTGTGAAGGTTGCCAAGAAATCTAAAAATTACAATACACAACAACTTGGGAATCAAATCTCACTACCTCGCATATGTCCAAAAGAAATGAAATCACGATTGAGATCATAAAAATATATCCACGCACCCACTTTCACTGTTAATCACAGTAGTCAAGATATATGAACAACCTAAGCATCTATGAAAATGAATGAGTAAAGAATATGTGGTATAGATACTTTTATATGTGAATATTCATATATATGGAGATATCTTTTATGAGTATCTATGCACACATATATGTATGTATTTATATATGGATAGTATTTGGCCATAAAAAGGAAGAAATTATTGATTCCAGTATGCAAAATAAATCAAACAGAAAATAACATTTCTATATGATATCAATTAGATATAAATTGAAAAGAAGCCCAATCCATAGGAACAATGAAATACTGGTTGTCAGAAATTAATGGTGGAGAAAACAAGGAGTTGCTTTTACTGGTTAATTTGTAAAAACTTTCAATTATAACACAAATAAGTTCTCATCTGGATTTGGGATTTGGGTTTGATCAGACACATAATACGTTACCAACTGGATTCCACGGGACGTCAAAAGACTGCGTGGCCGCCCACCTACGAGATGGTCAGGCTTCTTTATCAAAACCCTGAGCGAACAGTTTGAGGCCCTTCATGTTCCTGGAGCGAGCAGATACCATTGGGCTACACTACCACGCGACAGGGGTTAATGGAGATGTTATCGGCACCCACTCGAGCAAATCAAAGATCAACAGGATGACAAGTGATACAAGTTCTGACCATTTAATGTAAAAATGGTTACTCTAGTTAAAAATATTGTATTATAAATCTTTTGTCAGTTATATCTCAATAAAGCTGGGAAAATAATTAACCAAATATGAATTTAGCATTCTAAAACATAGAGTAATTAGTAGTAATATTTCACTTGTTTACCAGATAATAAATTTGAAGCTTCAAGGAAAATATGTCCTATTTTTCCTATATCTGAAGCCCTCCAGATTTCCATCCAAAGCTCATGCATGCATACTCATGTAACGTACACGCACATAGACACATGTGCACACACACACTTCTTCCTCAAAGGTTACTGGCTATACAATTTAAAGAGCAGATATCTGCTCCTTGGCACTTCATCTAAAGCCTTCTTCCAAGTTGGCTTTGCCCTCCTGTTACTCTGACCATGGTAATAAATTAAAATTTTTTCCGTTTATCCATTAACTTTCTTTTATAATTGCATCATCACGCTTGTTTTCTTTATCTTCAAGGCTTTGGCCATGTTCACCATCTGTAAGGAAAGAGCTACATTTCCCCTTTATTATACACACAGCCCGCTCTCTTTATTCTTTTTTTTCCCCCCACAATACTCTCATTCCCCCTCACCCTTTTTTTTCTCACTCTTATTGTCTATTCTTTTATCACAGCTCTTTCTTGCCTGACAGTGTCTCATAAAATTCACTGGGGTTAAATCCTTTGATGATTCTTCTTCAAGTGCTTACTCTGCCCAAGTTGTGTGGTGTTTTGTTTTAGATTTGTTTTACATTTTTACTGTATTTAAAGTCTAGTGATTTTTTTTCAGATTGTTTTTCTGATATTCTGATAAGTCTGTCTCATTTTAATTATTTGATTATTAAACAAATAATCTCCAATTAAATTTTCCTAGAGCCATGTGACAAATACCTTGGTAGAGCAAAAGTGAAAATTTATAGAAATTAAATCACTATAAATGATGTGTTACTCTTGGAAATAATGATGAGTTGAGTGACATAGTCCATTAAGCTTTTTATATTTTCTTGGAATGCCTAAATTCTATTTTTCAGTTCTCAAACATAAAATTTTAAAGAAAGAAGGTGTTAACAATATTTGCAGTGATTTGTCTTCTTTGGACTGGGTGGCTGACTACCTGTTTGTGACATTTTAATTCTTGTACACCTGGAAATTAAGTCCACAGAAATTGATTAGTTTTTTTAATATAACAGGATAAAAACACTTAGCTTGTTAGAGTACTATTTTTCTCATCTGTAATGATGGCTAATGATGTGTAATGAGATCATGGCTAATGATCTCTTTCCCAGATAGTTGGGGAGGACAAGTCAAAAGCAGTGCGTAATGTACAAAACTTACTGTTGGAATATCTGAAGTGTTTAATCATTCTTACTTTTGTCTATCAGCTTTTTCAATGAAATTACTATGTTAATGTAGAATACTTAGATTCCAAAAATATACTTTATGAACTCTCTTCAAATTGCTTTCACAGATAGTTATGATTATTTTAATAATGTTTATCTTTTTAAATGACTGGAAAAGAGAAATACACAGGATTGTTAAATTAATTTTGAATCTCTACTTTTTTTAAACACATCGCTATCAAAGGCCCAGATGTACACCATATGAATTGATAAAAATGTACATAGGAAGTTGTGATAAAAGCTTTTCTTTTTAGTCTATCATATCTCAATTCAAGGTTACTCTTATACAGCTGGTATATATTAGATACAATAATTTGAGATATATCAAAATACTGGGTCTAAAAATTATGAAAAGTGAATTACTAATATTTCCTCCTGGGATACAGTGGGAAAAGACAGGAATAATTTCACTTTACTGCATCTCTTCGTTATAGGCAAAGTATTGCAATTTTAAAATATTTGGTGATTATATTTTCCCTAATTGTAGAATTTTGATTATTTACAGCTTATCTTTCAAAAGTCAAAAAATAAATTAAAATTCTACATACATGCCTGCAAAAGTGAATTTATTTTTAAAATACTAGAGATAATAAAGGTTAAGAAGAAATTTAAATTTAGAGAAACAAATTACAAAAAAGAGGTCAAGTATGGCATTGTTATGGAAAACACCTTTAATTCTTTACGTAGTAGCCAATTCCCCTAAATTTTGAAAATAGCATCAGAATATTGCCTTCGCAATGGACTTAATTCCAAGTGATAAAATATAATTCACTTTCCATTTTCCCTTGCTATGAGCAATGACACAGACCAAGAGTTTTTGTTGTCATACAACTAAAATATGTCACAAATATAAAGGGAACACTCATTGGACCTAGGATAATATATCTAAATAAAAGGTATTTGGGACATTGATAGCATTAAGCTGCTGGGTCAGTTCCATAAGTGTGTCTTCAATTCTTATCACTACACAATACATGTTCATATGGTTTAAAACAATGTTTATCCAATATGCTATTCCTTTTTTTAAAAAAAGCTTTTTGGTTTTTGGTACATATCAACTGGTACTGAAGACTATGATTCTAGCTTTGCATTCAATGATCACTCCTAGAGAGAAGGGGCCATGCTGGATGCTAGGGATTGAACTGGGGCTACTACATTCTGGGCAAGTGCCCTACCAGTTGTGCTATCTGCTGCCTCCTAAAAATACTATCTCAAAAGCAAAAATTTGGGGGGACAGAGCAGGGCTATTATGGCTATTGCCATCGGTTCTTTCCCCCACATTTTATTTAAACACCATGGTTTACAAAGTTGTTCTTGATAATCTGTTACAGGCATTCAATACTCTCACACCAATCCCACCAGCCAATGTTTCTTTGTTTAGCGTCATGCAATGCAATATATCACAACTATTAAAAAATTAAAAAGTCGGGAAGTCCTAATATCCAAAATTTGAAAGCAACCCATAAAGTCAGTAAGAAATAAATTGATAAGAAATTATGGTATATCTAGTCCAATAGAGTGAGCTCTGAAATGAAAGGAATCAGCTCTTTGTACATGGATGAACTTCAAAATGTTGATGTTAGTGAAAGAAGCCAGATACATAAGTCGGAGTCAATTCACAGAAATTCTAGTTTCTAAATGCTCACAAACTTCTTTAAATTACTGTCACCGTTTCAGAAAAAAAAAATTAGTGCTTTCCCCTGAGAAAGATGACTTTCAGTGAATAAAGAGAAAGTGCCCCAGAACTGTACCCAGAGCTATTACAGCTGCCCCATCCTTCCTGTACCCCACTGGGAAATGGTATTGCCCATTTTACAAAACAGTATGACAAGAAAAATTCTAACTTGTAATTAGTTTCGACAGGCATAACAGGCATAACTGCCTTAATATATGAATGAAAATTCTTTTGGTTTTAAGTACTATCAAGGGACATAGACCAGAAAACTATTTCAGGCTTTGTCAAGTAGATATTTCCCTTGGATTTTATTACAATTCACTGACTCCTTTCCTAATTCTTAGCTATCCATGTCAATTCTATGTAATTCAGTTGACCCGCCATTCTGCTTTAGGGGACCACACCCAATGGTGTTTAGGATTACTTCTGGCTCTATACTCAGGGATCATCCTGGCTGTCCTTATGTGGTGTCCAAGATCAAAGTTGGGTCCACTGTGTTCAAAACAAGCACATTTTCTACTTGCTTTCTTCAGCCCAGTTCTATATAGCTTTTAATTTTTTATTTGCATAGAACTCTGTAGTTAAAGACTAAAAATAATACAAAGAAATTCTTCAAGCTCCTCACCTAATTCTATATAGTGTTACATCTTATTCACTCTATCACTGTCATCCATTGTTCATCGATTTTCTCAAGTGGGTGCCAGTAATGTCTCCATTCATCCTAGCCCTGAGATTTTAGCAGCCTGTCTTTACTCATCCTTCCCAACGGTGTCACATTGGAGGCTCTTTCAGGGTCAGCGGAATGAGACCCTTCATTGTTACTGTATCTGGCATATTGAATATGCCATGGAGAGCTTGCCAGGCTCTGCCATGCAGGCAGGATGCTCTTGGTACCCTGCCAGTTTCTTCGAGAGGGAGAACTAGACAATAAAATATCTCTTGGCTGCTTCTGGGAGCTTTGTTTTATAATCTCTAAATCTTGGCCGTTGATGGGATTATATGGCACTGGGGGCAGTTTGTGGGTATGACTGTCAAGCTACTGGAAATGGGGGAACTGGGTGGAGGAGGCCTAGTCCTGATCCGAGCAGGCTTGGAGATTTCAGCCCCAGTTCTCGCACACCTGGGTTCCTCTACCGGTTCCTTCTTGCATGAGGCTCTTTTGAACATGTTTGAGAGGGGTCTTGAGCATGGCTATGGCTGGGTTCCAGAGGTCTTTGGCTGCCGGGGCTCTGCTCAGGGCAGGGAGGGAAACTCAGCCTGTCCCCCACCAAGGGGACCCCGTGAAGACAGCCAGGCAGGGGGACAGGAGACTCTGTGTCACTCTCTTCTGGGAGCTTGGTTTTATAGTCTCGTTGATGGGATTACATGGTGCCGGGGGCCTATGTAATAAGGAGATCTTATTTAACACTTTAATGTGATAGGAAAATGATATAGGTACACTGTGAGAGGACAACATAAAACTGTTTCATCAAAAGAATAAATCTCATATTATCCCTTTATTGTCAAAACCATTATACTTACTCCATGGTCTCTAGCCACTGAAACCACAAATCTGTTCCCCATTTCCATAGTTTGGTTATTCTAATAATGTTGTACAGTATAATCATATGCCATGGGACATTTTATGATTGTTTTATCCCCCTCTATCTGGAAAATGCATTTTATTCATAAAAGTTATGTATCAATAGTTTATTCTTTTCTTCCATATTTTATTTCATGTAGAAAATTTGGTTCTTTTGAACATTTGGAGAGTATAAATAAGGGTTCTCTGAACAGTCCCAGAGAGCTTTCTAGAGAACTTATATTTTTATTTGTCTGAATAAATATTTATAGTATAAATACAGATAAATACAAATAATCAGGTGTATTGCAGTGTTTAAGTTTGGTTTAGTTTTCTTTTTAGGACAGTGCTACATTATTTTTCATAGTAGTTATGCTATTTTGGCAGCATGTTTTATAATAATTGCCTGTTTAAATCAGGAATTCAGTGTTGTTATACCACATTCACTATCAGAGTATCAGCATCTCTCCACCACTGTCTCCAGTTCTGCTATCACACCATGGGCCCTAATCCCACTTAGCAAACTCAGTTTTATAGGTAGATTCTCGGGTTCTATTACTTTGGCCATATTTTATTCCTTTGTGAAGTGTATCTATGTTTCACATAAGAAAGAGATCATTTGATATTTATCCTCCTTTTGACTCACTTTTCTTTGCATCATATCCTCCAGTTCCATCCAAGTTGCATTAACTGGCAGGATCCCATCTTTCATTATCACTGTATCACTGTCATCCCGTTGTTCATCGATTCACTCGAGCAGGCACCAGTAATGTCTGTATTACACTCAGCCCTGAGATTTTGGCAGCCTTTCCATACTCATCTTTCCCAACGATTGGAGGCTCTTTCAGGGTTAGGGTAATGAGACCTATCGTTACTGTTTTTGGCATATCAAATACGCCACAGGTAGAGTGCCAGGCTCTGCCATGTGGGAGGGATACTCTAGGTAGCTTTCCAGGCTCTCCAAGAGGTATGTATATATCTTTTACTGTATTTGGTATATGAATACGCCATGGGGAGCTTGTAAGGCTCTTCTATGTGGGCGACAGACTCTCGGTAGCTTGTGAGGTTCTCCGAGAGGGAGAACAAGTCTATTAGATGTTCGCTTCCTGGAGCTTGGTCTTACAGTCTCTGGATGTTGGCCATTGGTGGGATTATATGGCGCTGGGGGCAGTTTGTGGGTGTGGCTGCCAAGCTATTTGAAAATGGGGGGTCTGGGTGGAGAAGGCCCAGTCTCAATCCGAGCAGTCTTGGAGATCCCAGCCCCAGGTTCCGCACACCTGGGTTCCTCTGGCAGTCCCTTCATACATGAGGCTCATCCGAACATGTGGAGAGTAGCCTTGAGCACGGCTGTGGATGGGTTACAGAGGTCTTCAACTGTCAAGGCTCTGCTTGGAATGGGGAGGGAAAGGCAACATCTTTCATTATAGCTGAGCAATATTCCTGTGTGTGTATGTGATTATGATAATTTCTATATGCATTCATCTCTCTTGGTCACTTAGATTATTTCCAGATATTGACTTTTCTGAATAGCTGTGCAATAAATATAGAAGTAGAAATATATTTTTGAGTTAATGTTTTTGTGCTCTTGAGGTAGATGCCAAGGAGTGAAATTGCTGGGTCATATCTTAGCAGTCATGTATGAGACATCCAGTTTCTCCTTCTTTGGCACTTGCATTGCATACGGCCAACATGTATTTGATCCCCGGCACCACATATAGTCCCCTGAGCACACTGCTGGGTGTGGTCCCAGAAATAAGCAAAATAAACAAATAGAATAGCAGTTTTTCCACATCTTTACCAGCTTTCCATGTCACTACTAATTTTTCCTGATATTATTGGTGGTCTCTATGGAAAGGTGCTTTTTTCCTCCTGTACTTATCTTCGGCAGAGTCTGGCAAGCTCTCCATGGCATATTCCATATGCCAAATACAGTAGCAATGATGGGTCTCATTCCCCTTACCCTGAAAGAGCCTCCAATGTGGCACCGCTAGGAAGAACGAGTAAAGAGAGTCTGCTAAAATCTCAGGGCTAGGATGAATGGAGACATTACTGGTGCCTACTCGAGAAAATCGATGATCAATGAATGGGATGATAGTGATGACAGTGATACAGCGATTATCCGATGTAATAGGTGCGTAATAACTAGTGACAAAAAATCTTTTCTTGTGATTGTCAAGTGTATGACCCCTTTGATAAAGTCTTTTTTCCTTATACCAAATTTTTACTTGGAAATTTATGAAAATATATTTTCAGGGAGGGATATTCCAAGCTGCTATTAGGGATTCTGAGGCCTACTCAGCAGTTCTTGAACAGCAGAACCTGCATTTCAAAGCAATGGTGCAGAACCTGCATTTCAAAGCAATGGCCTAGAAGTGTAGTGCCACTCATTCTATGGCACTGAGCACCAGCAGGGCCATCCATACCTGGCAGTGTCCGAGGGCCCTGAGAGTTACCCCAGCCATGCCTGGGGGTGTGGGTGGAATATGGAGCTGTGGAATTACGCGCATGCACATCTCCTAATCACTGTTCCATTTGTCCATCCCTAACTTGAACATTTTTACTGTAAAGTTTTGATAGTTCTTATATTTTAAATACAGATATTTTTTTCACATGTGTGGTTAGCAAATATATTTGCCTAAGTCTTTTTTTACTTCTTATAATAGGATCTCCGCAGTGCAATTTTTTTATCTAAATTTTTATAAAATCTATTTTTTTAAACTTTTACTATAAAAAGATATAATTTGTATTATACAGGTGCTTCCATCCAAATAATAGCTCTCTTCCTTTTTCTCTATAACCTTTGAATATTTATTTTGTAGAAAAATGAAGATTTTTTGCTAGTTTTAAAAGTACTAATATTTAATAGGAAGTTTATCTTAAAGAAAAATTAAAATCAGCTGTGCATTTTAAAAACAATAAATTGATTTATAGGTTTGCTGTCTTTCATAAGAACCAGAAATCTACTAAAATCAGAATAGTGAGTACAAATGTAAAGATGTTTATTTTTATTGCAATTATGTCATAATACACACAACAAATACTTTACTAATAATATATCTTTCTTAATAGTACAACAGAGTCAATTAATTTTTCAGTGCAGTATTATTTTATTTCATTACGTTTGTTTTTGTTTAGGGGCCATGCACAAAGCTTCTCAGGACTTACTCCTGGTTCTGAGCCTAGGGATCACTCCTGGGGGAGCCAGGGGACCATATGGGGTGCTAAAGATGAAACCTGGGTCAATCCCATACAAAGTAAACAGCCTTCCCGCTGTACTATTACTCTGCCCCCCTTAACTCTTTCTAAAACCTATGTTAAAATTATGTCACTGTCACTATCATCCCATTGCACCAGTAATGTCTCTCGATTGTGAGACTTATTTTGTTACTGTTTTTGGCACATCCAATACACCACGGGTAGCTTGCCAGGCTCTGCCGTGTGGGTGAGATACTCTCAGTGGGCTCTCCGAGAGGGGCAGAGGAATCAAATACGGGTCATTCGCGTGAAAGGTGAACGCCCTACCACTGTGCTATCGCTCCAGCCCCAAAATTATGTTATTGAGGCAAATAATTTTATGGTTATTTTTTTGTTCTACAATTACTGTTCAAAAATCACTATCCAATAAAAAGTATATTAAATCAACTTTTAGTCACATATTTGGATCAGTTTGTGTTTTAATAACATAAGTCCATAGTTGACAAAACAATACAAATATTTGCTCTTTTAACATTGGAAGAATCTCTCTGAGAGTTCAAATTAAAAAAAACCATGTGGCAGAATAAAGAATTACCTATAGTAAAATTAAGGACAGTTTTGAACAAGGTAAGAATCCTATGCTCTGTTCAAAACCAATAATGAGAAGGCAATGCAAAAGCAAGATTACCAAAGAGAAGTTTCATCCCAGACTTGATTCTAGAAGGATGGGGTGGGGAATTATTTCCATGCTATGAGTGATGCATGCAGGACTCACCTAAGGCAATTTTAGATGAACTTTAATTGAGTCCCATCTCATTTCTACATAAATGAGTCTTGGAAACTTTTTGGACTTCATTTAACTTTATGTCTAAGACATATGCGGAGAAATTGATTTGTTTGGCACACTTTAATGTGATCCTTTGCCAGTGAGTGCCCTAGAAAAAGGGCTGTTTTAGAATGAGCAAGGTAAGGACACTAAAATGCCAACTACAAAGGACTATATTTCTGAATTCCAATATACAACTTAAGAAATAGTCTCTTACACTTTGCTTTAGAAGGGAACATATTCAAAATGTCTGTTTCAACATGGGTGCTCATTTTCTCTTCCAAATGAATGAACTCTTGACATTGGAGCTATCTACCTAAGCCATCAACTCTTAAAGCATTTGAATATGATAGTAAAAAAACTGCCTTTATATACTAAATGTAAATTAAATATGGTTTGAAGCAAGGCAAACGTCCCATGATGTATCCATAGGCAATAATGAGAACGCAATGCAAAACCAACATCATCTAAGGGAAGTCTGATCCTACATTCAACTTTAGAGGCATGGGATGGAGACTAATTTCCACTATAAACATTTAGGAAGTACGCCTTTAGAAAGATGAGAGGAAAAGAAAAGTTGGTAGAGAAGCTTAAAAATAAGTATTCTCAGTTTCTATTTAGTCTATAGATGTCTAAAGGCAATATACCCAACATGTAGTTAAAAGCACTTAGTATACTTATTCTGAAATGCAGAAATTTTTTGGAGTTTGGAGAGGCAGCAACTTCAAGAGACAGTCTCTGAAATACTAATAAGATTTCAAGAATTATCACCTTCTAACAAAAATCCATACCCAAATTTCTTTACTGGGAAGAATCTTGGAATATTTGCTCTCTAAATTCCCATCTAACCTAAAGATTATCATTCAAGTTATTAAATATTGACAGATAAATAATGTGGATTCAATAAATATTTGCTGAAATTAATTTAGAATGTAAAGGGGTGGATATTTTATGACCACAGTTTATCTAATTCACACAGTCAAATAGTTGAATGAACTTCCTTTCCTTTGAAAGTCATAACATTTGCTCACCACATTTCCCTACTAAAATATGCAAGGTAAAACCATTCTTCCTAGCTATATTTTAGACTTCCAGTTGCCTTCAATGGACTCATTTTGAAATTTTCTTTCCCTAAAATTATTTCAAACATAGTTTTATATCTCTTGTCCAAAAATAAATTACTGGAGCTTGATTGCTTATAGGATGTTGTACTAATAATGAATATGGATTTTGCTTCACAGACATTCATTTTTTTCCCTGGAAAAGATACTTTATGATTTATGATCCTTAATGACCTAGTTATTTGAAAAAACCATGGAAGGTATCAATGAGTTTTCTTCAATTGGTTAAAATATCATACATTTCTTTCACCAGTTCAGACATCTTTGTCTTTGATCCTGATTCACAGAATTTAGTGAGGAGGTGGAAAAGAGGATTGTTATAGAAGATGAATCAACAACATGATGGACAAAGGATCATAGAAGTAATGAAAAGATTTTTTAACTTCAAAAAATAAGTCAGAAAATGTGAGAATCTTTGGATAAGGAAATGAAATCTTGCTTTAGCAGAAATTACCTATCTAATACATATGATATATTCTTATGAGAGGAATCATATTTATTTATAATCATGAATACAATTATTATGTTCTATATAAAGTTTCCTGAAGTAAACTCAGTAAGGTACTTGTTCACAGTTATTTAATATTATCAAAATAAATAATTGATACAAACTTTACTATATATAAAATATTATTAGGAGTTAGAAATGGCTTTCTACAGTTTTTTCATGACCAAAGCATTTTAACTTTTATAAGCAGGTAGCATAAAATTATTTATGTGGTTATTATAATATGAATATAGAAGACATAACTGTTAATAGATAAAACAGCCCATTTGTTTCAGCATATTTATTCTAATTTGATAAAATAATACTCAGTGGCTTGCTAATTTTTGCTAAACTTATTGAAAACTTTCTCTGAGCTTCTCTACTCAACTATTGTAACTTCTGAGTTTAGAAGTTACAATAAACTCTAAATTTTAAACTTCTAATTAGGAAAACCTTAAGAGATAATGTTTATTTTCATATGATTAAATACAAAGTGAGAATCTGCTCATATTTTATTAGTTATGTTTGTTTTTCTTCATTTTCTTAGAATGAGATGAAACATATGATGTTTTCTATTTAGTAAATTAAAACTTAGAAGGTCTTACACTTATATTGTTTTTATTGGTACAAGAAGAAGAAAATTCAAATTAGGGTAGGGGGCAAGTGAGTCATCTAGAATTCAACATGCATTTTTCAGAAACAATTGGCACATGTGTAAAAAGCACATAGAAACCCTCCTAGTTCAAAAAAGTCCTCACTGTATGTGATATTCTAGATATTGTTATCTGTAAAATATAGAATACCTTTCAATAATTTTAAAATTAAGGTTAAAATATTATTTTTACACTTAAGTTACACATTATGCTTGAGACAAATTTAGTTTTATTAGAGAGTGTTGAGCTCCATTATATAATAATTGAAGATGTACTATACTTGTGGAAATCTAAAAGGACACTTTAATGTTTGATTCTTCAAAATATATATAAAAAATAAGACTACCATTTCGTAAGTTGTTTAATTTTTAAATTTATAAAGTAATACCTTTATAAATTATAAAGTAATTTATAAAGATATAAAGTAATACCTTATCGTTCATTGAAGACAATTTAAAAACATGTAAATCATAAATTAAAAAAAAACATTCATCTGGAATTCCTTTTAAACATAGCCTATCTTATAATGTTTATATTAGCTTTCTGTTGCTGTGTAACAAATTACATTCTACCACCCCCCAAATTTAACAGCTTTATGTCAACATTTTTAGTTCAAGTTTCGGAAGGTCAGGAATCCAGGAGTGGTTGAGCTGAGTCTTTCTTACTCAAATTCTTTCATGAGGTTGTAATCAAGCTGCGGGCCAGGGCTGCAGTCATCTCAAGAAGACCCAGTTGGGAAGAAGAATTTGCTTTCAAGTTCACTTGCATGGTTGTTGGCAAGCCTCACCTCTTCCTGGCCGTTGGCCAGAGCCTGCACTTCTTTGCTCTCTGGGCCTCCCCCCAGGGCTACTCACAGAATGTCAGCTTGCCCAACTGAGTGATCCAAGAGATTGATCAGAGCCCTGGACCGAGCTAAGGGCTTTTATAACCAAGGCTCAAATGGACACCTGTGCCCTGTAGATGGACGCTGAACAAGTTGGGAATAAGCTAATGAGTATGAAGCCTAGAAGTTGGGATCATTGTAAGCCACTAGAACAGCAAATTACAAGGTTAGGCTTCTTTGTGGGCTTTTTTGGGTTATGTTTTCAAATACTATGTAAAATAATTTAACAGTAAGCAGTTTAACGAAAGCACTTTATATATTATTAAAATATCTCATAAACATCATTTTAGTTGTTAGGCTGTAACATATTGTGATTTTTTTATATTGTTTTCAAATGTCTGCTATCATAAATTTTGCATGAAGCTTTTCAGTCTGTACATGAGATAATTTATTTTGGATTGCAATCTAGCTAAGGGACTAATTTAAAAAGACTTAACACAAGTTGCCAAATTGCCTTCCAACTGGATCCTATCAATTTAACTCACAGAGGGGTATAAGAATGTCTTTTTCATTGCCTTTTTATCTGGGGACTTTTAAAGTTTTAGAAGTTAATAGCACTATGGTGTTTCTTTTTCTTCTTATGTTAGCTTCCTTATTCCTTGATTTCTTCTATTACAAGCACAGCTATAAACACAGCACTCTTGGTTTTGTGTGTGCATACCCGTGTTTATTCCCTGGAAGAGAGTGACAGAGAAAAAAGAAATTGAGTCAGAGTTAGAGAGAAATTCTTTTCTTTAACTGAATGAAAAATAAAGAGGGGTGGGGGCAGAAAGCAAGCATTTAGAGGTAATCACATAGAGATTAGAAACTATTACCTACTATTCTATTTACTTAAATGGCAGTAGTTTTAAGAAAGGAGGGATAGAAAGAGGAGCAAACTGTTTGAATAGAAAGAAAGGTGATTGTGTGTGAGAGGTGTGGGGTGAGGGTAGAATTATGGGGTATATCATTCACTCTGAGCGTTCCCAGAATGCCATATAGGTCTAGGATAACTAGTGAGAATGTTGAGGGGAAAGCAGGTTAAGTCCTTCCTTAACTCAACACGTTTGTATTTATTGCCTTTTCAAAGTTGCTTTTTCTTTCCTTTCAGTTCTCCCAAAACTTATTTTCTTGTGGTAAAATCACGACAGATAATATAAGCAATCTTTTATCAAAGTGTATTCTATATAATCAAGAGGAATAAGAGACAATTCAGGGAACTTCCTGATACCTCTTCAAAATCCAAAAATCCACCACTAACTTTGATAGAAGCATGCTTTTACTACAGTATTGGAATTTTGTTCAGTTATTTTAAGTTTTCTGAGGCTGTTATTTGGTGAGTTACTTTTGATGGGCTGGAGCGATAGCAAGACAAGTAGGGCATTTGCTTAGCATGTAGCCAAGCCTGGTTCAATTCTTCTGCCCCTCTCAGAGAGCCCGACAAGCTACCGAGTGAATCTTGCCCACATGGCAGAGCCTGGCAGGCTACCCGTGACATATTCGATATGCCAAAAACAGTAACAACAAGTCTCACAGTGGAGATGTTACTGGTGCCCGCTCTAGCAAATTGATGAGCAAAGGAGTGACAGTGACTTTTGATGGAAAGACAAATTCTTAGATTTACATTTTAAAGGATCATCACAAAGTAATAGGATAGCTTTATGTACTCACTGTTGTCTTAAGGATGTTTTCACTGGTCTCATTGCATACCATATACTCCTATCTTATGCTGTAAAACATAGCTTTTGTTTAATGCTGTTACATACAATGAATTTAAAAATTTATTCACATTTTCTTAATTTACATATATATTATACCTCATAATATAGGCTCTGGATAGATGCCTATTTTGATTTATTTTGGGGGGCCATACACACCAGAGGGTGCTCAGGGCATACTTACTCCTGGCTTTGTGCTCACGGATAATCCCTGGTGGTGCTTGGGTAACCATATAGAATGCTGGGACTCAAACTCGGGTCAGCTGTTTGCAAGGTAAACAGCCTATTGCTATATTATTACACTGTCACTGTCACCCCATTGCTCATCGATTTGTTCAAGCGGGCACCAGTAACGTCTCTCATTGAGAGACTAATTGTTACTATTTTTGGCATATCCAATATGCACAGATAGCTTGTCAGGCTCTGCCACGCGGGCTCGATACTCTCGGTAGCTTGCTGGGCTCCCCGAGAGGGGCGGAGGAATCGAACTCGTGTCAGCCTCGTGAAAGGCGAATGCCTAACCGCTGTGCTATCGCTCCAGCCCATTATTATACTAGCTTCAATTTTATTCATTTTTATTAAATTTTTAAGTACTAGGGATTAAATCCAGGGCATCATACATGCAGGGTGAATGTTTGATCTCTGAGAACATCCCCAGCACAGAGACCTAATTTTATGCATATTTAATTTTTAAGATATCTACCACTGTGCTTAGTATATAAATATTTGTTGTATCATTTAGCAATGCTATTGGGGAGTTGAATGCCAACTTGAATATACCTTTGTGTTTAAGTACTAGGTTCTCTTGCATGAAAAAATAATGAAAATCTTCAGTTATAACTATTTTTACCAGATGATTGGGTTGAAAAGTAGAACTTAAAGATCTGCTGCAAATGACATGTAGCTGAATATATAGATGACAGTGCTCTAACAGAATATATCTAACTCTTTTAATACATATGTCTTGGGCAAAACATTCGCTCAATGCCAAAAATATTGTTAAACAGTATCATATTTGCTAGACATACTTGCTGTACCACACCAGAAAACCTAAGATTTAACTCCATTGGCTCCAGAGAAATGTGGTCTAAATGATATGTGTACTAAGTGTATTTTAGAAATCAGTGGTGGATAAACTGAAATAAAGAGAAACTGGTAAAGAAGGTAACTAGAAAGCTGTCAAGAATGACCAAGTAAGAAATAGGGATATATTAAAGAGGACAACTGAAGATTAAATAGGTATCAGTGAACAAAACCCAATGTAAGAAGGCAGAGGACGTGCAATAAGAGTTGTCTCTTTTTGAGTTTAGGAACTAGGTATTAGAAAGTGTCATTAATCTTTAATCAAGTGGTATAAGGGGTAGTCAAGAAGAAAAGAGGGTGAGCCGTTAGGTTGGTTTGTTATTTGGTTTTCTTTTTCTTTTTTATAACTCATATACAGCTATCAATTAGCAATTCAATAAATAGGAAACATAGGGAAAATTATAGGAAATTTTAGAAGCTGTCAATGTAAGCACAGTGACAAAGGTCATGATAAGGAGTGGGTAAAGAAGAATTTGGGTAGAAGATTGGAAGGAGGAAAGAAAAGCAGAAGTGGAAAAAATAGAAATGACTAAATTTGCATCTAGTTTATTGTAACTATTTTAATAAAATATTTGTTAACTACTATAGTTATTGAGTTACTGGAGTTGTAATGTATCAATAAGAAAAGTACCCTCTGTTGCAGTATCTTGAAACAGTACATTTTGACCCACAGCTTAAAACTTCAAGTCTGTATTTTGTTTCATAGCCTCATATTGGCTTTTAGTAGTGAAGGCAAGCTTCTGCTGAGATTATGGTTTTCACCTCTCCTTGGAATCTCTGAAGATCATTAGTCCTTAAAAACATTGTAAACTGTGATTATGTTAGCACCTCTTGCCATCAGTTTTTAGTATGATGAACACTTGTAGTCAACAGCAATGAACCTTTTTACACTACTGAAGAAATCTTGTAGATTCTAATTGACTTTCAAGAGAAAAAAGTCATCAGACTTTCTCTCCCCTTGCTGTGTATTACAGTTGACATGACATGACAGTAAACAGTCTTTACTACTATAGGGCCATCCTACTGTATTGCCATCACTGTGCCATGTCAGTTTTCACTGATATGAAGAAAAATGTAAAGCAAAGGGTGTGTGGCAAAATGCCTTACCTGGTGAAAGAGGAGAAAGGGTTACAAAATATTTCAAAACATGAAAGAGCTCAATGATAAAAATCAGGAGTTTAACTAGCTAGCAGTGTAATTTTATTCTCATCTCTACATTGTTTCTTTATCATTTTCAAAGTAAAGGGACTAAACTAGAATATCTTGCAATTTCTTTGAGTTCCAAAATTTGTCACTCAAAGATATAAAAACTTTAAAACTAATGCTGCAAACGTCAACAAGTGCTCTTTCATTAGACAATATGAATTATCACAATCAGTGATAGAAAATTAATATAATTTAACTATGCCTAGACTTATGGACAGACAATATGCCAGAAAAAAATATGTGTCCTATTAATTTGAAGCATATGAAATTGACATTTGAGTGCATCCAAGTTTGCTAATTATAGACAGTTTAGTTATTATTCAACTTGGTTATTTTGATGTCTTATTGACATAGATAAGCTATTGCATTTAAATTTATCATATCTTCAAAAATAGAAAGTTGCTTATCAAGTTCTTAGCATGGCAAGAGGTGGAAATTTTAATGAGATAGTTTGAGATCCTTAAGAAAAGAAATGTCTCATATAGAGTGACATTATAATGCTGTGTGAAAAAGATGGCATTTTCATGACTTGATGGAAGCTTTGGAGTCAGTACCAGTTGTTGCCCTATTTCCATATTATTTGTATAAAAAGGCTTTCTTAGCAAGATTCTATCCTACAGCAATGAATCTTTGTCTCTGCAACAAGAGAAACTAGATCTGGAAGCTGATATTAACTGTCTTTCAATCAATTTTGTAAGACACTCAGTCAACCTCTTAGCAGAGATATGCTTCGTTTACATGTTTTAAGATTAGAGATACTAACAAAGAACTAGGTTACATCCAGGAGAGAACAGAGTCTATTATTCACTCTGGAATATAGTCCTGGGACATGTGCCTGAGATTCCATCTTTCCTGCCAGCTGTAAGGGAAATAGGGGGTCGCTGAGCGTGGGGTAGCTCTCTCATTCTTCCACCCCAGCTGATTAAAACAGGTCAGCTCTGCAGACTGGCAGATGTGAGGTATTATTACTGTTTTTTCTTAAGATCGTGTGTCTGTTGAATCTGGGGAGAAGTTCGGGTTTACAAACATGTTGTGCCAATAACCAGGTAAAATTAAGATATACATTACAAAGTAACAGATGAAAAATATATTCTCTGACTAAAAAACAAAGTTGGGAAAGCTCGTTATGATTTATTATAGGTCCCGAATTTTGTAGTCCCGAACCTTAACGACAGATGGTGGTGTAACTCCACCAATTTTGCAGCTTCCTCATTCGTTTTGACACTTTAGCATCGGATTACCCTTGATTTGACTCCGGTGGCACTAGAATTTTCTTTTTTTCCTTAAAATGTGTTTGGGACGGTGAAGCCGGAGTGTGAGAATACCTAAAATGAATCTATTTCTTGCTCCTCTGCAGAAAACTGTAGTGGTCATGAAAAAATAGGAACCTGGTAGATATCAACTCTCCTGGTGAAAGAAAATACTTTCACCTTGAATTTAAAGACTTGGGTAATAGGCTATTTAAGTTATTTGAAGTGAATAGTACAACTGTGAAGATGGTCCTTCAACAGCAGACAAAAACTAAAACTAAAATTAGTCATACCAAACAAACCCAAACCTGTCCTTTTTCCTTTTCCCCTCCCTGAACCTCTCCAATAAGTCAGTAAAAATATACCCCATTAAAACTGCCCTGAAGAAACTGTATTAGCTTATTCATCTAAATTTAAAATAAAACAAAACAAACCCACTTTGTACGAGAAAAGGTAATTTTACAACAAATAACTAAAACTGCAAGCCATACGCTCAGAGAGGCATTAAGCCGACGTTTCTACTAAGTGTTCCTTGCGTAAGTGGCTTTTCATTCTCCAGACTTTGGTGAGTTTCCTCTGGGGTGATTTATGTCACTTTAGATGCGGTGGCAGAGGCCATTTCAAACGAAATTTTCTTTTCCCTGGACCACAATAGAGCAATGTCTTGGAATTTGTTGATTCTTGGGTTCACTGTGAAAGAAACCTAAAAATCGAACAAAAAAATTGCGAGGGAACTTGGAGGGCCACTTGGTGCAACTCTTCACCTCCCCAGTAGCCCCGCTGCATTCTCCCCTGGAACCTCTTCCAGATGACTTTTGCAGACCCACGTGCTGCAAAAGAGACTTGGTCTGCGGCTACATCCCAGTGTGGCGACTTCCTGGGGCAGAATTCGGCTTCCCCCCTCTCTAGAGCAGGCAGCGTTTCGTTCCGAGGCTGCCTAGGTCCAGGACACGGATCGGTGACTCGTGCAAAAGAAAACTATTCGTTCACTCTTGGCCCGTTCAGTGTCCTCCTAGGCAACGGAAACCCGGTTTTCCTATTATTTCACTCCAACTTTTTGGGAGTCTGAGCGCAGCTCGCTCAGCACCGGCTGGCTCCTGCAGCAGCCGGCGAACAAAGCCCTCAGTGTTCGGGGCGATGTTGGGGCGGGGGTACTGGGCGAGTTAAAGGAATTGCAAATAAATATATTTTATGACCACCCATCAACAAGCGACGTGCCACCGTGGCAGCCGCGGGTTAGTCGGGCGGTTAGCAGGGTGGCCGGGGGCTGGGGAGCTGGGACCGTGGCGATGCCTGGGGCGAGGGTGGGGGCGGGGAAAGAGCCGGGAGCCCCGGGTCTGAACTTTAACCTCTCGAACCCCGGCCAGGCCCATTGGCTACGCACGAGGGGGCCGCGGAGGGATGTGGCTCAAGGCCGGGACCCTCTCTCTCAACTAGCCTCCCTCCCACGGCGGGAAGGACTGGGGTCCCGGAGAATGGCTGCAGGCGAATTGCAGATAATGGAGTGGGGGAGGGACGCGATAATAAGTGGGGGCAGAAGGTGCTGCGGGGTTAGCTCCACTTAGAAGAAAGGACGCAGGAAAGCGCGCGCGCGCATGCCTTGCAGAAAGCTGTGCAACTCCACCGAGCTGTCCCTTTGCACTTGGCGATGGGCTACTTGCACTCAAGGGAAAGAACCACCAGAGCCTGCGGATTGCACCCAGATGCGTCTCAGTCCGCAGAGCGTGAAGGGTCCTCTAAACCCGCCGCGGCCACGTCTCCAGAACCTAACACTTTTTTCTTCTGAGCAATTTGAACTTTTCAACTGTGTGGCCCAGTCGCTTTGATAACACACATTTACCCACCGCCCCTCACTTCCTGGGGACCCCATAGAGAGAAGGAAGGGAAGGAAGTGGGCTCTGTGCATGGAGAGGGGCAAGAAAAGGGTTAGGGAAAGTGAGAACCTCTAGTGTAGACCTTGGGTCCTACCGAGTTCGGGTGTGGCTGGTCACAAGCCCCAAGAAAAGAAAAAAGTGTCTCCAAGCCGTTCGACTCCGTTTGTCTGCCTCTTGACTTTTCTCAAAAGTATTTGCAGGCTAATTCAGAGGTTCAGCTTTTTTTTTTCTTTTTATACTTCGGTTTGTCAGTGAAGCAGAAGTACTAATGACCTACCAGGAAAGTATCCCCACCTTTCAGAAGGGCGAAGTGGGACCAATTTGGGTCTGGCAACTGCTCCCTCCTTATTCCATCTTTTAAAAGGAGGGTGGGTGGGTTATCTGCCGACTACTCAGCCTGCAATTCAAAAAAAAGCTACTTAATAAAAAAAAAATGAAAACGCAATCTTTAAGCAGAGAGCTTAAGCAATGCCTGGAGTCCAACAGCTCCCCGCGAGTACCGTAGCGCAGAGCCCAAGTCGAATCTTCTTCCTGGCCCTTCTGGCCCGGGCCGTTTCCCCGGGACCTTACCCGTGGCGCACTGACTTAATGGGTCTCGCTGAAAATACTGACAGTGTGTTGACAGACGCAGGTGCCTGGGCGGTTGCTCAGTTCGGAGCAGAGCGGGTTCTGCAGGGCAGACTTGGTACCAAGTGTGAGCGAGATTGCTCCCTGCCCCTTGGAGGAAGGGAGAGCGGCTCCAAGGGGGCAGAGACCCCAACGCCGACCGTGGCGCAGCTCTCCCTTCTCCCATTCCCACCCCGGGAGAACTCCAAGTTGGCGGGTTAAATGCCCGGAGAGGGGGGTGCGGGGTGGCGGGGAGGGGGTAGGAAGTGACAGCCGAGGCCTCTGGGCTGCAGCTATACGCTGGAAAGTTTCCGCGCCTTTAGGAACGCCACGCTTGGCCACCGCTGGGCTAGTAGCGCAGCAGGCTGGGGCTGCGAAGCGCAAAGAAGCGCCCGGTGGAGGTCGCGGCCAGGGGAGGGGCGGGCGGGGCGGAACCCAGCACGAGCCGCCCAGCAGAGGGGGGCACCCCAGGAACCAACAACCCTCACCACCCCTCTACGACACACGCACACACTCAGGTCACGCGCCCGCTGTGGGCCTCTCGCCCCTCCCTCGGCCTTTCCGTGTCATTCCCACGGTCCGGCGTGGGCACACTAAAAGGGTCACACCCCGCTGCGAGGGGGGCGGCCGGGCTCCGGGTACGGGCGCTGCGGTCCGCGCATCTCCCACGCCCGCGCCCCGGCTTTGAAGTGCGCACCCGGTGAGGTCTGGACAGTTTCTTTTTCCCGCTCGCCTCCCCTCCCCTTTTCTCTCTCTTTAAAAAAAAAAAAATTGCTGGTTACTGTGGCTGCTCCGGGCTAGGGCTTGGCCAGAAAGCCGCAGACCCCGCAACTACCCGACTCTCTTCTTTCCGTGCTCCGCCCTGGCCAGCCCTAGTGCACCGCGCCAAACTCGCGATCCCGGCTGCACGAACACGAGGAAGCTCCCTCCCACCCGCACACTCTCCAAGCCCCCAACTTCTGGATCCTAGGGGTACAGAAATTAAGCCAACGATGCAGAGTGTGAAAGCCGCCGGGCCTCTCTCTGCGCCCCAGCTCTTACAGGCGCACCCCACACAAGCCAGGCCCATGCGCGTCCTCACGCGCGCTCGGGTCCCTCTTGCAGCCTCCTAGGTTACTTTAACTCCCTGCCACCGAGGGCTCTGGAGCCCAGCGAGGCTTTCTGCACTTCCCATGGAATCCCCCGTTTCCTCTGCCAGCAGCTCCGTCTGCTGAGAGGACGCACTTTGGGGACTGCCAAGAAGCAGCAGACACAACTCGGCTTTGCCAATCCAGCATACGGTTTTGTTCTCGCCTCCCTCCCCGCCCCTCCCCCGACCCGCCGTCTGGGCCGCGCGGGAGGAGGCGGAGCAGGAGGTGGGGAGAAGGGTGGGGGTGGGGGCCCGAGCTGGCGCCGAACAAACAAGTTCCCGGCGAGTTGTTTACAGAGCAGGTGGACCTGACGTCAGCCGGGAGGCTCCGCGGCCAAGCCGCACACCCCTCGGCGCCGTGGCGCCCCCTCCTTTAAAGAAGTTGCTGGGGGGAGGGGTGGGGGTGTCAGAGGGTCTGG
The DNA here is from genome assembly GCF_027595985.1 of Sorex araneus. Taxonomy (NCBI): domain Eukaryota; kingdom Metazoa; phylum Chordata; class Mammalia; order Eulipotyphla; family Soricidae; genus Sorex; species Sorex araneus. Next base: position 412,681,070 of record NC_073302.1, read on the forward strand.
GTTATCTGGGGTGCGGGGCCAGCGAAGCGAAGCCGCTTTGGGGGATCAACAACAATCACGAACAACAACTAAGCGGCCGCAAAGTAAAAGCCAACAAACAAGTGGTCCGGCGGGACCTTAAACGCCGCCCAGGCGCCCCTTCCCGCACCCCGCCCCTCGGAAGGGAGGCGGCCCCGCGCGCGCAGCGTGTGTGTGTGTGTGTGTGTGTGTGTGTGTGTACAGTTTGCATTGGCAACAACACGCGCGCGCGGCCGAGTGTGCGCGCGCCCGCCAGCGCACACACACACACGCACACACATACACACGCGCGCGCGCACACACATACACATACACATACACACACACACACACACACACACACACAGATCCGGGTGGGGGGAGCGGCAGCGCGAGACAGCGCGAGCCTCCGAGAAAGCGCGAGACACGCCGGCGCGTGCAGCAACGCCGCGGCCGCTGCGCTCCGGCTCAAAATCCCGCGCGCCACCGGCCGCCGGCCCACGGAGCGCCGGCCGGGTTATTTATGCGGCGTCCGCGTCTGCCGGCTGCAGCTTCTCGGGGCCCCCTCCCCTGCTCCCCGCGCGCGCGCCCCCCCGCCCCCGGCGCCGGCTGCCGAGACTCGCGCGTGGGCGTGTGGTTTCGGGGGCTCCTGCCTCGGCGCGGCGGGTGCCACCTCCCGGGACGCTGCCCACGGCGTCTCCGGTCGCGGTAAGTTTCTTTGGCTCTTCCCCCCCCCCCCCGGGCGCGCCCACCCCGGCCCCCGCCGCCTCCACGCCGGGCCGCGCCGCGCCGCGCCTCGACTCCGCTCCGCGCTCGTCCCGCCGCCGCAAAGTTTCTCCCGGCGCCGCAGCGCGCGCGCGGCGCGGCTCGCACGCGTGTGACATGTGTCAAATTTCGGCTCGGCCTCGAGGTCGCGTCCCGGTCCCCACCTCACCACTTGTTGTTCTGGTTCCCCGGGCTTTGGCGGAGAAGGGGTGCGGGAGGGGAGAGTGGAGCGAGGGGAGAGACGGTGAGGGGGGGTGTGGGGGGGACCGGCCGGCGATCTGGGGGAGGCTTTGGGCAGTTTGGAGGGGCGGGGTGGGGGGATACGCATTCGGCCTGGTTCGGAGAGACTGTGGCTGTGGCAGATGTGTGTCGAAACACCAGATGTGTGTTTGTTGATGCTCCTATTTTTTATTGTTTGTTGTCTCTTCCTCCCTTCCCCCTTCCCTGGGGAGGAGGAAGCACTGCAGAAACATCTGGCGGGTAGGAGCACAAGCTGTATTGATCCGGCCGCTGACCTTTAGTTACTCCACTGGGCAAGTGCACGCTTATCGGTTCCAACTTAGACGCCGCCGCTCACACGCCAGGACTTCTCTGGAGCGCGAGGCAAAGAAGGCCCCCCTTGTTTCTCCAGAGCTGAAACTCCAGGCCCCTACTGAGCCTTTGGGGAAAAAAAAATCTTGCCTTTCCCCCGCGGCTCCCGATCAAGCTCCTGTTCCCCACCCCCGGCCACCGTTCTCACAACCCCCCTCCTCGTGTGCTAACAGCCTGTACCCGCTGCATCCCGGGTTCTGCCCCGGTCCCACTTGGATTTCGCTTTGGGATGGGACCTGGCACTTTCTGGGTAGCTTGGTGGGTGCAGTAGCGCTGCGCGGGAGGAGCGGGGAGGGCTTCTCTAGGTAGGCCGTTTACCTGTACGTACTCCCCAGATAGGGAGCGGGGTGGCGGGCGCCCCGGGGCTGACTTGAACCCTGGCAGAGTCCTGTGACCCACGTGCGGCGGCGGCGGCCGGACCCGCTGGGCGGTTTGTGCGCACAGCCGCCCGCGCGTCTCCCGCGCCCTCTCACGCCTTCCCAGGCCCCCGATACCCCCAATTCGTCCTGAGCTTCGCGGAGGCGCCTCGCGGGCCGAGGGAGTGGGGAGGGTGCTGCGGGGAGGAAAAGTTGCTCTCCTCTCCGTACACACTCAGATCTCCCGGGAGAGAAGTGGATCGGGCACCTGGCACTAGAGGCGACACCGCCTGGGAGGGTCGGGAGGGGGAGGACACATTTGAATTGGGGGGTCCCGGGTGGAGCGGCCGCCGCGGCGCGCGCGTTTTGCACGGAGTCAAATGCGGAATCCGACTCGGCTCCCGAGCCTCCCCAGAATTCGGGATTTCCCCCTCCCCCCCCAACTCCCCCAAGGAACTAGACCCATCTGTCTGTTTGTTTATTCAGCTTTGTCACCCAACAGATTTCACCCGTTTTATGGACAGCTGCTGTCTGCGAGGCTCCTGTTCTCCTCCCACCGCTCTCAACCCTCTCTCCGGGTGTTGAGAGCTGAGAGTTTCTTGGGAGGACCTTGAGATCTTTCCTCGAGGGCTGCTGCCTGCCAGTGGGCAGGCGTGGGCGCCCGGAGCTGCGCCAAGTAGGCTGGGTGCGAGCTCAGACAGCTGCAGGGGAGAGGTGGGGTGGGGGTGGGCTGTGGGGGGACCTGTGGGAGTGTGCAGGGTGTGCCTGGCAGCGAGGCTTCAGAACTCCTGAAGTCCCCGGAGAGCCACCTCCCTCGGCTTCCAGCGCCCACTTGGACGCGCAATTCAGTAGTAATAGGTAAGCCTGGGGAAGAAAGGGACACCCCCGTGTCAAGTAGCTCAAGTGGACCTTTTCCAGTTGGAAGTATTTGGAGAGATTAACTTTTAGAAAACTAAAGTTTACCCGCAGGGCACATCCTTGCATGCTCTTTTAAATTCTAATAGTTCTGTTCCGCGGTAAAGACAAGACTAAAGGAGGGTGTTTAATGGCAACTCCTCTTTCTTTCTTTCTTTCTTTCTTTCTTTCTTTCTTTCTTTCTTTCTTTCTTTCTTTCTTTCTTTCTTTCTTTCTTTCTTTCTTTCTTTCTTTCTTTCTTTCTTTCTTTCTTTCTTTCTTTCTTTCTTTCTTTTTAGAAAAGTAAAAACTCCAGATGAACTTTCCAATGTTTTCGTCTTCGTTTTTTATTGTGCTCTGTGGAGTACCTTGGGAAATATTTCGTGTTGTTAAGGGGTTTGTTTATCTTTACTGTCACTATGAATTATGGACAAGTATATTCTCAGTGTATTGGAATTTTAAAATGTAGTTAGTATTTGCTTAATGCTGATGAACAGAATTCACAAGTTTGTTTTATTTGTATCAGGGTTAATAAAGTGGGTATAAAGTTACATACACTGATCATTAGTGCATTAAAATTTCATTTCATCTTTGGAATTTTTGTTTTCCCCCACCTCTTCTCTCTTCCTCCCTCTCTTCTTTCCTCCTTTCTTTCCTAACTTTTCCAGTACTTCAGCTCAGTATTCGCTTAAGAAGCACTCTTATTAAGAGGTTGACTAGAAGTGACCTTAGGACAATGGTGGTGGTGTGTGTATGTGGGGAGGGCGGGACCGGGAAAGTGTGTTCCATACTTTGTGTTCCATACTTTGGTGGTGGTTGAGGCACAAGAAATTTGTACACGCAGATCATAAATGTTAAGGTTACTGTGATCATGTTCCTTTAAACACAGTTGCAGAGAAGAAACTTACAATTTCGTCACTATAGAATCTTGAGTGAAAGAAATATTTGATTGTTATGTTAGATAAAGAGACTTTGGGACCAGAGAGCTAACAGCTAACGCCTGGCAAGGCATTCATTCACCTTGCAGTGCTGACCCAGATTCAGTCCTCGGCTCCTCATAGGGTCACCTCCAGGAATGACCTTCTGAGCACAGAGTCAGGAGTAAGCCCTCAGCAGCTCAGGATATAATCCCCTAAACAAAACAAACAAAAAAATACAACAACAAAGGAAAAGAAAAACAAAAATGCTCAAACAGAACTAGAAACCTGGTGGTAGATCCCTGTAAAAGACCACTCAATTGAACAGGTCATCCTAAAGTTCAAGAGAACAAGAAATGTTTTGAGAAAAACTTTTAACATCCAATTAAATATGAGTTTAATATTTTTTGGAATACATGGGCTGTTGTCATAGTTCTGCTACACTACAGATGGTTCTGGGATAATCAAAGGAAAACACCTAAATAACAACTGTGAACAATTTAGAGCTGATTTTTTATTTGTTTTCCTTTTTCTTTTGTTTTGGTTTTGGGGTAATATCTGGCAGTGATCAGAGGTTACTCCTGGCTCTGCAATCAGAAATCACTCCAGGTGGGCTAGTGGACCATATGGAATGCCAGGGATCCATCCCTGGATGACTTCTGTGAGACAAGTGTCCTCCTTGCTCTGCTATGACTCTGGCTCCTAAAACCGATTTTTAAAGCTCTTCAACTTACAATATGAATACCTGAGTGACTGAAATACTGAAATTCAATATCGCTTCATAGACTTCATATTCTGCAGTGGGAACAGATGTTATAATATGAATAAGTTCATTAAATGATGAAATAAACTGTCCTTGGAATTTTTTTTTTATTTTGGTACTGATAACAGTGCAAATATTTTGCTTTGAAAAATAACCCTTGCAGTCTTTCTAGAAGCTTGAAATAAGGGAAAAGAGTTGCCTATGGCACTTCATAAAATAGGGGCAAACAGGGGCATATCAAGTTTGAGAATTTAACATTACGCACTTAGAATGAGAAGTTATATTCTCTTTGCACAAGCAAAGCAAGTACAAAAATTCTAAATGCTCATTGCAGAGCTGTTTGAATTATGCTTGATGAGGAATATGTTCCAGGTGACAGAACAGAAACGAAATTGAGGATACTGGTAGTGGAAAGTGTACGCTGGTGAATGGAAGGGTGTTACAACGTGTGATTTGAAAAGAATCATGAACAACTTTGTAACTATCTCATGGTGATTGAAGAGAGGGAGGGAGGGAGTGGAGGAGGGAAGAAGGAAAGAAGATAGGTTTTTCCTATTTCTTTTCCTTTTGTGCCACATCTGGCTGTGGATTTTACTTCTGGTTCTGTACTCAGGGATCACTCCTGGTAGGCTCAAAGGACAATATAGCATGCTGGGGATTGAAATCTGGTCAGCCAACTGCAAGGCAAGTGCCTTACCCTCTGTCCTTTCTCTCTGACCACTTTATAGTAAATATGTTTTAAAATGTGAAAATAACTTCATGGATTGGCTCATAGGGCATATAGCATTATAATGAACAGAACTGACACATTGATCAGATAACTTTTTTTTTTCCCGCCCCCCCCCCCATCAGATAACTTTTTGTTTGTTTGTTTTTGGGTCACACCCAGCAATGCACAGGAGTTACTCCTGGCTCATGCACTCAGGAATTACTCCTGGCGTGCTTGGGGGACCATATGGGATGTTGGGAATTGAACCCAGGTCAGCCACGTGCAAGGCAAATGCCCTACCCTCTGTGCTATTGCTCCAGCCCCTGGCCAGATAACTTGTATTTCTCAAGTGTGAGGCATATGGAATTTAATTGTGTGAGAGGGACATTTGTGATTATCTCAAAGAATTTATTACTGGCTCTGCCTTAGTACCTTGTCTGTTTATGTATTTGTAATCTCATGTTAGGTTCAGTTGGGTTGTAATACTGGTAATTAGAAAACTGAATGATGAAAGTGATCTTGTACTTTCTGCCCCTCGGATTTGATTTCTAAGTTGAGAATGATACTATGAAACTCCTTTAAAATGGTTATAGAGCACATTTGAATTCTTAAATAATGTAAATTCCATAATCATTAATGAACACTAATTTTGATATGCTCAAGCTCCCCCGCCCCCCTTTAACTTTGTGATAGAAGGTAGTACTCTTGGTGATAAATGAATGTATCTGAAATGTTCAAACCAGTTCCCAGATTCATCGTGCCCTTTGGCAAAGAATAACTATATATTCCTTTTTTTTTAGTGCTACACCTCCCTGTGCTCAAGGATCACTCCTGGCAGGCCTTGGGACCATATGAGGTGTCAGGGACTGAACCTTGGTGGGCCTGGTGCAAGGCAAGCGCCCTAGCTGCAGTCCTATCTCTCCTGCCCAAGAAAACCTATTTGTTGTGTTAGGCCCTTTGACATCTGAAGATTTGCATTGCTTTTGATGGTATTCTTTTTTATGTAACTCTTATTCATGGAGTTTATGGACTAATCAAAGCCAACATAGAAAGATAGGTAAACTGAATTCAGGTGCTTAAAAATTTTTTTAAGCCTAGCATGTGTGATCCACAGTCCATCTAATGCCCGGTACAAATTTTATATGCTATAGTTTAGTTCTGATGTAATCCCATCAACAGCCAAGATCCAGAGACTATGTAAAACAAAGCTCCCGGAAGCATGCGACCTCTTATAGTTTAGCCCATTGATGTGCCTAAAGCAGCACACATGTGTTTGGTTTTAACATTCTTGCTATATTCTCTGATATACACACTCTTCGTCTCTCTCAGAGAGCCTGGCAAGCTATGAAGAGTATCCATCCCACACAGAAGAGCCTGGCAACAACTCGTGGTGTATTTGATATGACAAATACAGTAACAATAACAGGTCTCATTCCCTTAACCCTGAAAGAGCCTCCAATCTTTGGGAAAGATGAGTAAGGAGAGGCTGCTAAAAATCTCAGGGCTGGGACGAATGGAGATGATATTGATGCCTGCTCGAGCAAATCGATGAACGATGGGATGACAGTGATAGTTTATTTCTATTCCTTCTTTATAAGTGTTTCTTAGATTCATCTTCTAATCTGTTCCTATAATTGGAATGCAGTTATAACATTTATATGGTCTTTATCTATTAAAATAATTTAATTTCTTTGGGTTTCATTTTTTTTTAATTTTCCAGGAGGCTGTAGGTTGTCTTCATTGCTCTCTTTTGGAGTTATTCCAAACTTTGAGTGAGCCCCATGTCCATTTAAAAAATACTCTAAGCTTAGTTAGAATAGTCAAAAACTTACAATTAGTACTACTATATTTTGCCAGCAGTGGTTATCATGCAATTATTAAATACTCATACAATATTTTTTCTTATAAATATTCTTGCCAATTAAAGTAAATGAGTACTTGGTTTCACAGATTTGTTTACTTCTACGTTGTCATTATTTCCAGTGCATTTTTACAGAAATTCTTTTGCGCTTCCCAGTGTATTTATCCATCACCAGATGTTTGTGTGCTTGACAAAACAAACAGAAAAAGAGTTATGGTGAAATGTAAAGAAATATAATAACTAAAAGTTACTGTTAAAATGTGAAAATGCTGGAGGAAGGTCTTTAGAAGAGAAACAGTTTGATTTGTGTTCCCAATCTATTAATATTAAAATTCAAAATGTCACTTGTATCACTTGTCATCCCTTTGCTCATCAATTTGCTCGAGCGTGCATCAGTAACGTCTCCATTCATCCCTGTCACTTGCTAGTGTAGCCCAATGGCCTCTGCTCGCTCCAGGAACACGAAGAGTTTCAAACTGCTCATTCAGGGTCTTGACAAAGAAGTCTGACTATCTTGTAGGTATGTGGCCACGTGTTCTTTTGACATTGAATGGAATCCAGTAGGTAACAGCTCTAGTCCAGAGGTTGTCTCTAAATTGCATTAGATGTCCAGCCCATCTGATTTTTGATGCCTTGGCAAATGAGGCAGCATCCCTGATTCTTGATCGTCTACGGAGGTCGGAACTCTGGATTCCTTCTCTCACTTGAGTGAAGCGTGATACTTCAAGCATAGCTTTTTCAATTTTGGGACACCCGAATAGCGTTCTCATTCTGTTTTCATAGGGCCACCAACTCTGAGGCGTATGTTAGTGCAGGAAGAACAGTGGAGTTGAAAAGATGTGCCGGAAGCTGGAGGTTCTTCATCCTCTTAACCACTTCTTAGAATGCTCTTGAAGGTTTTCCAGGATGCTCTCCTCCTCCTGTGCAGCTCAGGTGCCAGGTTATTCGTCATGTTGCGTTCTCAACCTAGGTACACATATGCAAAAAACAGTAACAGTAACTCAAAAATCAAAATAACCATGTTATATAGCAACATGCTTTCAGTATTGCTAATTCATCAAAAAAAGAACCCTCTCTAGATTATTTGTTTTTATATCTACAAGGTGTTGTCTGTATTGGCCTAATTATTTTTAGGAACATAATATGAATTTAGTAATTGAAGTAACTAGCAATTTCTCTTGATCTCTTTAGAATTTTGCCTCCCACCCCCACTGGCAGAGTATATCTCCACACTACAATGAGGTATAGTGTTCAGACTCCATTTGGTTTGGGCCTGGCACAGGCTTAGCCCATGGCTTACTCTTGGCTCTGTGTATCGGGATCCCTCTGGGCAGGGTTCAGTCAATTATTGTGGTGTGTGGGCAAGAGGATAAGCCCCTTACCTGCTCAACTTTCTCTTGCACCTCTCATTTTTAAAGCAACACTGTATTTTAATAATTGATACCTCTGAAACTTTTGAATGATAATGTCTTTTCCTTGTATAATTGTTAACTTTGTTTACTTTCTCTGAATTATATTTTTTCATTTGTCCTAATTGCTTTTGATTTACTAGTTTAGTTTTAAAATTATCTTTGTACTTTTTTTCTTTAAACTTTGCTGAAAATATAGATTTTTGCTCTCACATATCTGTTGGAGGGTGTCAAGGTTTTTACTCTTGAATTCCTTGATATTAAGTATATATCTTTGGACCTATACTGATTGAATTCAGCCTTCTAGTCAGTTGTACATTTATTTCTTGCCAGGGATGTCTATGCCCTACCTTCCCAGCATTTTGATAAATATGTCATATATAAGGGATGTCTTCATTCCTTTCTGCCATGGAAAATTATCTTCATTAGCAAGAATAAAAAGAAAAATTCAAATGTGGAAAATGCACTCTGCTAGGAAGCAAATGAGTCCCTAGTGAATTAAAAGTTCTGGGCCATTTTAATTTACTAGTATTTTATATTTTTTACACTTTCTGCCTTAGAAGACTTAAAATAAACTTTGTGAAAGATAAATGCTGGTTTAAAACTTATTGAGGTTTTTAGTACTTTTTCTAACAAGTATAACAGTCTTTTCTTGTAAGATCTTTTCTAACAAGTGTAAAAATTATACAATGAGACTGTCAAAAGTTGTTCTTAAACATTGATAAGAAACTAACTTTAAATTTTTTGTCAAAGGATTCTACTAGAAAGAATATTTTCCTGATATTCGTTTATTCTCACCTTTTATAAGAGCATCTTGTTGATGTATTTTGTTATTTTGGTAAGCAATTGCAACTATAACCATTATCTTGCAACTTTCCTATCATCCTTAAGAGAAAACAAACTTACCTGTAGTATATTTTAGAGGATAAGGAAAAAAAAAAACTACTGTTAGACTTACTATAGAAAAAGTTTAAAAAAAAAATTCTCACTGACAGTGAAGAGAAACTTATAGTATACTAATCCAAATATCTTAACATCTTAGCATATGTAGACTGTCATAAAATCATCTAATTAAAAAAATCCCCAACATTCTTAAGAAGTCTTCACTATTACTTCATCCAAATTTATGTTCCAGGATTTGGATGATCTATATCTGTATCCCTGAAACTAACTCTTTACTTCCTTTTTGTCATCAGTTTGCTCTCTTTCTCAGTCTGCTTCGAGTTTAGCTAAATGGAAAAAAAAAATCTTGTTTTGTATCTTAGAACCACTGCCACCAACTGCTACCAGTCTGACCATCAACCTTCATCTATCTCCTACTTTAACTGCAGCAGTGGCTGCTTATTTAATCTCCGTTTTTGCTACTGGCAACATAATTTATTTTTCTTTGGAAATAGGGGAGAGTAAGCCCAATTCCAAGTTCTTAGGATTTAGGGCAGACAATCTCTGCTATATTTGGGTATACTTCTAGTTCAATTTTCTCTATCCTTTTTTTTTTTTTAATAAGAAGCATATCGCACTTTTAAAAGATGTGGGTTGAACACCAAAAACTCAAAAATTAAGTGTTTTAGTATGGCTATAGCATAGTTACAGTAACATATTTAGTCATTACATAAACCTAGATGTTTCTAATGGTTGCTTTATGAATAAGTACAGCATGGGCATGGCAAGTATAGTTGACTTTTGAAAAGTTGAAAATCTATGTATAACTTTGACTCCCCTAACACTTAACTACAATATGCCTTTAGTACCTAAGTGGGGGTTGGTTTCAGGACACTTAGGGATTTAAATATCTAAGAATGTTCAAGTGCCCTGCAATTGGCCTTCCTTATCTTATCTTGGCGGGTTCTATGTCATATGGTTCATTTACCTGAAAAGGTTGGTTGAATCTCTGAATGCAGAACCCACGGATTAAAAGGTAACTGTATCCACACATGAATGGATCGATCCTGTTCAATCCTGCATAGTTCAAGTGTCAGTTGTATTTCTGGAACTGCTCGTTGGAAAATATGAAAGTAGAAGTGTCAAAGCAAAAATTTCTTGCAAAGATATCTTTAGAAAACTTGCCCAGTAATTTGATTTCTAATTTCTTGAGAATAGGAAAAAATATCTCCAAATATCTATACACACAGAGAATCTTTTCTATTGATAATAATGGGGGTATATCCTCTTTCCATATTTTTTAAAATTTTCCTTTTCCTCCGTACAGGCAGAATTATGAGATCTTTTAAAATAATCCCGAGGGCTTGAGAGATAGTACAGGGACTTAGGTGCTTACCTCATATGAAACTTGATCTTTGGCACCATATATGGCACCTCTAGGAGTGATCCCCAAGCACTGCTTAACGTGGCCTCATAGCAAAAACAAAAGAATAATTCTGATAACTTAGCTGTGACCCTTTGAGTGTGTGTGCGTGTGTGTATATATATATATAAATATATACGTATATATATGTTATATATATATATTTTTTTCTTTTTGGGTCACACCTGGTGATGCACAGGCGTTATTCCTGGCTCTTCACTCAGAAATTACTCCTGGTGGTGCTCAGGGGGCCGTATGGGATGCTGGGAATTCGAACTCGGCTGCATGCAAGGCAAACGCCCTTCCCGCTGTGCTATCGCTCCATCCCCTTAGTTGTGACCCCTTTGGGAAGTCAAAAGCAGTATAAACAGTATCTGACTTGGTGCCATGTTGCCCGTTGTTTGCTTTTTCTCTTTTCATGGGGAGCTGCCACGCAGTGTTCAGGGACTCCTGATACCAGAGATACTCAGCTACTAAGTCAGACAGTTCAGTGCTCCTGCCCAGTCATGCTGTACTGCTCTGGTCCAGCAGTGCTGGGGCCACCAGGGAAACTTGCCGGTGCGCAGTGGCTCCAAGGTCCCTCCCAGTGGTGATTTTGGGGCCATGTGTTGCTTAGGATCAATCTTTAATCTCTGTATGCAAGTCATGTGTCCTTCTGTCTCCCACCCCAATCCTTCTCCCTGTAAAACACTAGGCCCATTTTCTCTGCTTCCGTTCTCCTGCTCCTTAGGTACCTAATGTCTTTCCTAGTTGTCCTTTAACTATTCCAACTCCCAGTGTATTCTCCTTTGTTTGTTCAGAATAGGGAAGTTTGTGTTAACGGATTTCTCTGATGATTGTGATGACAGGATATTGCATATAGAATGTTAATGGAGAAGAAGCTTTTCGGAAATTATTATCCTAAATAGTGAAAGTCATCTTGGATTATCATGTGTAAAGTCTCAGGTTGAGTGCCTGAAAATGTGAATACTCATGCTAGTTCTATTACTTGTATCACTTGTCATCCCATTGATCTTCGGTTTGCTTGAGCGGTTGCCAGTAACGTCTCCCTTTGTCCTTGTCACCTGCTAGTGTAGCCCAGTGGTATATGCTTGATTCAGGAACAGGAAGAGCTTCAAATCATTCATTCAGGGTTTTGATGAAGAAGTCTGGCCATCTTGTTGGTGGGTGGCCACGCAGTCTTTTGACATCCCCCTGGAATCCAGTCGGTAACAGCTCTAGTCCAGCGGTCTTCTCTGAATCACATTACGTGTCTGGCCCATCTGATTTTCGATGCCTTGGCAAATTAGACAGCGTCCCTGATTGTTCATCTTCCATGGAGGTCAGAACTCTGGATTCTTTCACTTGAGTGAAACGTGATACTCCAAGTATAGCTTTTTCGATTCCTCTTTGGGATACCAGAATAGCGTTCTCATCCTGTTGTGTAGGGCCCAGGTCTCTGAGGCTTATGTTAGTGCAGGAAGAACGGTAGAGTAGAAAAGATGTGCCTGGAGCTGGAGGTTCCTTGTCCAAGTCTTAACCACTTCTTCAACGCTCTTGAAGGCATTTCACGCTGCTCTCTTCCTCCTGTGCAGTTCTGGTTCTAAGTTGTTCCTCATGTTGAGTTCTGGACCCAGGTACACGTAGCTGCTGCATTTGGAGATGTTCCTTCTGTTGAGAGTAAATGGAACGTCAGGGACTAGTTCATTCTGTCTATACTGTTGATATTAAGTGGGCCAGTTCTACCCAAATGAAAAGGGCTGGATTAGCTTTTAGGTTATTTTCAACAAAAACATTTTGTTTTGTTTATTTATTTCATTGTATTTTCTATATGGGTATATAGGAGCAAATTTTAAATGATGAATGGATTCTCAAATCCCTACCACCTACCACATAAGTTTCCAAATAAGAGTACATGTGTGCCAGAACAACTACTGAGGGTAGGATATATTACATGTCACCAACTTGGATTTGATCATAGGCACCATGTATAGTCCCCAGAGTACCATGGAGAGTGCTCCCTGAGCACAGAGCGAGCAATAAGCCCTAAGCACAGCAGAGTTTGCCCTATCCCGCAAAAGGAGTAAATAAAACAAGAATAGAGATAATTCTTCAAGTTAAACTAAAACCAACAGAAAGTTACCAAGAACTTTGGTTTATGATGCTAAGGGAGTCAGTTAAAATTAAAGAGTGGATTTTTGTTTTTCTCTGCTGTCTTATTCTGCTAATTATTTTCCCATCACTCTCCTCCATTGGAATAGAGACTCCTTTCAACTAACCAGAAACTTGAAACAAGGGCGAGAGAAGATAGAGTATAACCGGAGCCAGACATGTTGGGATAGTGAATGGTAAGGGGTTGGCCTATTTCCTCCTATATTACATTGTTATTAACATTCTATATTTACTAATTCCATCACAGTTTTGCCTCAGCCCTGTGTTCATTCACGTAATTAGTTGTTGGAGACCCTAGCTTGAAATGTGGAGTTGGGTAACCTGTTAAACTTTGTATATTTTTAAAGTTAGAGTCCCCTTTCACAGTACTTCATAAACATTGCTGTACATTTTTAGACGCCTTATTAAGTGATGGGATCCCTTATAATGTAGTGTATTTGTTACATTCAGAAGAAATGCAGTTTCCAGCTACAGAGGTTCAGCAGATTTTTGCTATAATTAGTTTTTAAAAGTGTGGCTCAGGGTGCTTTTATATGGCTCTCCACTTAGGAAAATTACTCTAGACATCTTCCTTGGGAAACAGCCAAAATTTTTGGTCACATTTATTTCATTCCTTATTGATTTATTGTCCTATTCATCAGTCATGCTGCCATGTATATTGTTCATATACCATATCATGTACTCCCACATGCAAAGAATGGCCTTTCCCACCTCCTTCTGTTTTCCTTGTCATCATCTGCCCGTAATCCAGTAAAGTGCAGCAACAGGAATTTCTTCTCAGAAGGTAGGATGGTAAAAATAGTAGCAGTCTTAACAGTGAGGAAAGCTTAACAAACACTCTCCGTACATTACCCAGTGTTCGATGAGAACTGTTTCTATAACAAAATAAAATTTACTAGCCTATTATGTTTAGAGCAAAATAATTTTATGTCTATAATGTTAAACCAGAAAAATGTGCTTTACACTTCTAATTCTTTGTTCTTTTGTAGTCTTACTAATGTCAAACTATATCTAGCCCTTTATGTGTATTGCTCAAACAATTCCACAAATAGAGCAAAGGCAATGTAATTCGTTGATTTCTAATTGGTATTTGATCTTACTTATCTATTTTGTTTTATACCCTACAGTGTCCTAAAAATATTCCCACTGGGCTAAGACAATGCCAAATTAGAAAATATGATTAGGGGCTGGAGCAATAGCACAGCGGGTAGGGCGTTTGCCTTGCACGCAGCTGACCCAGGTTCGATTCCCAGCATCCCATATGGTCCCCTGAGCACTGCCAGGGGTAATTCCTGAGTGCAGAGCCAGGACTAATCCCTGTGCATCGCTGGGTGTGACCCAAAAAGAAAAAAAAAAGAAAATATGATTAAATATGTGACTATTCATTATTAGATGAAAGGATTATTGCTCTTATTAGTTTAATTTTGTTTTAGGGTCACAACTGCCTGGGCTCAGGACTTACTTCTGTCAGTGCTTAGGGGCCCATATGTGATACCAGGAGTAGAACCTTTCTGGGCCAGAGAAAAGAAAGTGCCTTAACCTCCATAACTTCCTGGACTATTTTTCTGGCTCGCTGTTTTTGTTTATTTTTTTTAATGGGAAATAACTTGATTTTCTGGCCATACAAAATCAAATTTGAAGTCCAGTTCTGCAATTGGGAAACATGTTTTAACAAGACAGGGATACATAATAATAAAAATATTTAATGTTTTTATTACTGAAATTGCACATTTCATGATAGGAATTTAAATAATTTTAATGTTATTTTTACATGTCAATTCACAAATCATATCTGATTATTTTAAAAGTTATTGGTTATACATTTAATGTTCTGCTTTTGTTTTTGTTCTTGGGCTTACTCCTGGCTGTGCTAAAGGCTTACTTCTGGCTCTGTGCTGTGGGATCACTCCTGGTGCTTGCGGTATGATAGGCCATGCTGGGGATTGAACTGGCTTGCCTGTGTGGGAGGCAAACACATTGATTGTCCTCTGTACTATCTCTTCAGCTCTAACATTTTATTTTAAAATAGTATACTTGCTGCTCTGTGGAGGGATAATCTCCAAAAATTCCTCTCAAAGTATTTGCTTACATTGTGATTTATTAGTGATATGAACCATGTTTTTCCCTCATCAGAAAGCTGTTCTAAATTCTTTAATTTTTATTTTCATAAAGATCATTTAGGCACAGTAAGATCTATCCTCTTTTAGTGTCAAGTTTTAGATATTCTGCCAGACATATAGTTGTGTAATTACTACTTCAGTTAAGATGCATGACGTTTCTGTTCCCCTCCAGAATCTATTCTTCATACATTTTTTAGCAAACTCCCCCCTTTCCGCTTTTCAGTGCCTGGTAAATTGCTGATCTTTTACCCGACCCTATAGGTTTGTCTTTTCGAGTCAGACTTTGAGATAGAATTGCACACTCCATAGCATCCAGAATGAAGCAGCTTTCACTTAGCATGATGCATTTGACATACATCTATGTTGTTGTCTGTATAGTTTTGCTTTTCCAAGACTACAGTTATTGCTCGTTCCTGTCATAATTTATTAGATTTCACCTGTTAATTTTTCAGTGAAGTATGTTTTATATAACCCGAACTTTTGTTTATAGTTACCTGTTTTATAGACAAGACTTGACTGATGGATCATTTCCAAGGATTAGTCTTGGCTATTCACCATAGCTGTATTCCCATTCCTGCTTTTAAACTCTTTCTGTCTTTCCTGCCTTCTTTTCTTGTTTCCTTCCTTATTCCCATGGGTGATTGTTGTTCATTTCCAGTCTTTGATATCTGCATTTTGGAAATATGTAGGGCCATTCAAGCAGCTAGTTCTTAGAGAAGATAGCAGATCATTATAAAATATCATTCACTTATTCATAACTCCATCGCTGATTGCTTTAAATTACAAAATAAAGCACATCCAAGAATCAGAACTGAATGGAACCTTTAACCTTGAAATCATTTTCTAATCTCCCTGCCAAGCCAGATGAGGTATAAAGCGAGGGTTTATTATCCAGGAGCCTCTTATCAGATTGTCTTGGGTTGCAGTTTAGGGAAAGAGGCAATATCAAGAGAGGTAAACCAAAAAGTCATGTGGCATGCAAAAAACTAATAGAAGGCATACATAACTCTGAAATGGAACAGTTGAGAGGCAAGACTGGGATTAAAATAGGTAAAAGACCTAGATAAATTTCCTGGGTGTTAATTTTTCCCATGGCTGACCAGAAGTACACATTTTAACATCAACTGTGTGTGAAGGATGCAATACCCATTATTATAGTCCTGGCTACTGACTTTCCAGAACTTCCATATATGAAGAATTATCATTTTAAATCAACCATTACCCTTTTATTCTATTGAAATCAATAATTAGCCCCCCTTTCTACCTCTACCCTTTGAATGCACACAGATGATTTCACAAAAGGAAGGCACTTGATAGATAGCGGGAAAATTTTTTCTCCCAACATGTGTTTTCTTAGTCTAAAGAGGTAAAATTTCTCTATATACTTTATAGATTTATTTCACCCTTCATATTTCTAATCAGTTTGCATATGCTTCTGTTAGCTAAAACTAATGTGTAAAATATATAGAGATAAATGTTATTGGTTGCAACCCAACACAAAATACATAGAAAAGTTATTTCCATATTTGTCTAACTTAATAGCAAATTCATTTTAGTTGTTTTATTGTTCCTAGAATTAGAACTCATTTTATGTAAACTACAATTAATATACAAAGTAAATCATTTACCTTTTAAAACAGTAGTTGTATATTCTATTAATTGTTACAGAATTGTAGTTAATTTCATATCAATCCCAAATAATATGTGATTTAAATAGTTTCTTTAAAGTCATTATTTCACTTAATCAAATTAATTTCTGCTTTACTTTTTATTTACTTTAAATTTTGTGGTGCCACAGATGTAATAGTTATACCTGCTAGGCCTAAATACATTGTCAATAGATTAGTTATATTGCATGTCAAATTTTTTTGTTGTTGTTGTTTAAAATTTTTATTTTTTTGCCTTGTTTTTGTATTTTGCAGAATTATTTTGGTGGCTAAGAATGTTTGTTTTCTTCATTAAAATGTTAGTTAATATACTTTTATAGAAACTTAAAGTATATATTTTTTATTTTATTATAAATTTGATTTTGCTTTTTAGGTTAATATTACTTGCTATTGAGAGAAGCTTTTAAACTGAGATTTAATTTTTTTCTTTGTGATAATTTTTTTAATTTTTTTTTATTGAATCACCATGTGGAAAATTACAAAGCTTTCAAGCTTAAATCTCAGTTACACAATGCTCAAACACCTATCCCTTCACCAGTGCACATATTCCACCACCAAGAACCACGGTAAACCTCCCCCCACTCCTCTTCTCTCTCTTCTCCCCCCCCACCCCACCTGTGTAGCTGATAAATTTCACTTTACTTTCTCTTTACTTTGATTACATTTAATATTTCAATAAAAAATTCACTATTATTGTTTGGAGTTTCCGCCCACCGCCCAAAGTCTGACCTGCTGGAAAGGAAGCATTTGATAATTTGTTTTCCATTGCTGAGAATGAAGAGATATGAGGTCGTGTGGCTACAATAGCGGCCATGAGGTTTTGGATTTCTGTATTTTAGTATTTCAGTAACTAAGTCCAGAGAAATTTCTGCCAGAAGATGCATCATTGCTAGATTGTACCTCTCTGCTACATTATATTCCACATATGAGTGCAATCTTTCTATGTCTGTCTCTTTCTTTCTGACTCATTTCACTCAACATGATACTTTCCATGTTGATCCACTTATATGCAAATTTCATGACTTCATGTTTTCTAACAGCTGCATAGTATTCCATTGTGTAGATGTACCAAAGTTTCTTTAACCAGTCATCCCAGAGAGGCAAAAAGGTATAGTAGAAATGACATTTGCATTTCTATGTTTATTGCAGCACTGTTTACAATAATCACAATTTGGAAAAAAAAGGAGTGCGTGTCAAATTTTAAAAAGAATTTTGATTCTACTCTCAAATGTGGATCTTGAGAGTAGATGATCTATCTTAGATCATCTGTAATTGTTATTAATACATTGTGTTTTGTTTATTTGTTTTGGGGCCATACCCTGTGGCTCTCGGGGATTATTCTTAAATCTCTCCCAGAGATTGCTCCTGGTGGTGCACAGGGGACCATGTGTGGTGTCAGGGACTGAACGGGGTTAATGAGTACTTTATTACAGCTCTGTTCAGTGAAAATACTGAGTAGTATGGAGCTTAGAACAAAGCATTTTCTAAATCTAATGAGGCTATATTCTTTGACTTATTATTATTACTTCCAAATAAAATTATAATCCTCTATTTATTTGTGTATATTTTAAGTTAATAATTATTAGAGTAATTGTTAACATCAATTGACATTCTAAGCCACTTAAGTCTGTTTATTTTAATACTCCCTTTATAAGGAGTTACTGTTATTTTTCCTTTTTATGAATGCCAGTTCTGAATCGCAGATTGTTCTGGACCATGAAGGTTCTCACATTTTACCTTATCTGCACACTAAGAAATTTCCCTGTTACTACCACGTTGATGTTTGGGCAAAAGAGAAAGCTCTGGGTCAGAGAGCAAAAGCTTTGTTACTCTTTATGGTAGAGTTATTGATGTGGGCTTTAGGTTTGTTTTGTATCCTGCTTCTCAAATTACAGGCCACTGCAGAGTGGCTCAGGTGGATGGAGCCATCTCAGTGAGTTGTATCACCAATGAGAATCCTAAATTTAAGAACCCCAGTTTTGGGGGCCACACTCAGGGATCATGGGCCCATATGGTGTGTCAGAGATGGAACCTGGGTTATTTCTGTGCAAGGTAAGTGCCCTAATTTCTGTGCTACTGCTCCAGCCCAAAGATTCTTAATCTTAAAATAGGCTACGAACACTTTCATTTGAAGGGTTGTCACTATCTTTTGTTTATCAATGCAGTTTGATATATTAACGTTTATGAAAAGACAGTACAGAACATAAGGTGTTAGTGCCACTTTTACAAATCCTACAGAAACTTGAGGGACTCATAAAGTTTTCCTCTTATCCGAGGTGTTTAAGATTTCTGTCAGCAAGTGGACTTATCTCAGGTTGCTATGAGACTTTCTCCATATTTTTCTTGGTTAAGGTAATAACTAAGTCATATCTCTAATTCACTCATCTAGTAACAGTGCCATAAAAGAAAAGGAGGTTTAGCATGCTATTGAAAACAAATGTATATGGTTGTTTTTGTTACTATTATTTTTTAGAAACAGCCTCCTCATGTACCATCTGTTCAGTAATCTGTTCTAAGATTTTGTTGGAGAATGGTATAAAGATCACAGATCTTGGGACAGAAAAGACAGGATAGGTGTTAAGATGCAGGGGTTGAGGTGCTTGTCTTCTATGCAGTCATCCCCGGTTCAATTCCTGACACTACCAGGGTCTCATAAAAAGATGATAGATGAACCATCTTCATTTTTAAAATTCCTCTTACCTTGAAAATAGAAGAGCATTTTCTTCTACTGTTTATTATGTCTGCTTTCCTGTTGTTTGTATTTCTTCCGATTTTATTATTGCTGACTCTAATAGTAATTACAAATCACTGTTTTTAGTATCAGGAAATCATAATGCATTATTTTATTTTTTATTTTTTTGCTTTTTCGGTCACACCTGGCAATGCACAGGGGTTACTCCTGGTTCTGCACTCAGGAATTACTCCTGGTGGTGCTCAGGGGACCATATGGGATGCCGGGATTCGAGCCCGGATCGGCCGAGTGCAAGGCAAACACCCTACCTGCTGTGCTATAGCTCCAGCCCCATAATGCATTCTTCATGTAAAGCTAAATTTATTTAAAGTAACTCATTGTTCATGAGTCCTCATTTTCTTATTAAGTCATATTGGATTTTTTGTTTTAGTTTGACCTGTCTTTTTTTTTCTTTTTTGGTGCAGGAAGTGAAAACTATCTGTTGGATTCATCTCATTTATCAGATAACAAATTATAATTGTTACCAAACATATTTGTGTCTTATTTAATATGTTCTTCATATTTCATAGACTCATGAAATGTTCTTAAGATTTGGGGTGGTTGTTCTGGCCCATTTTAAATATTATTAAAGATTCGAGTCATGTTTTATACTGTTCTTTGCCCATGTGATATTTCTGAAGTCGAATAATTCCTGTGTATTATTAAAATAAAATTGTTGTAGGTACTGGAGAGTTAGTACAGTGGGTAGGACACTTTCCTTGGATACAGCTGACAGAGCTTTGATTCCCAGCACCACATATGGTCTCCTGGGCACCATCAGGAGTTAGCCCTGAAAACGAAGCCAAAAATAAGCCCCGAACACCATGGGTGTTACCAGACTGCTGGAACCCCCTCCCCAAAATACTATCTCTATGGTATTTATGTTGTTGACATTTATGGTCTTGTTGTACACAGTTGCATCACTTCCTATGAAACATTTTCTAGCAATTTCTTTGTTAATATTTTCAAAGACTAGAGAGTCATAATTTCATTTTCAGAAACTCTTTAATTTTAGTGATATTTATCACAAACTTTTTTGATTTTAGTTTCATGCCAAACTGTAATTATAGTGGGGATTGGTATAATTTTTGTTTTAATCTGTAAGGGGCCAGATGGTAAATATTGCAGGTTTTGTGGTCCACAAGACTCTGTTACAATGATTTCACTAAGCCATCATACAAAAACAGCTATAGTCAATACCTCAGTGAATCAGTGTGAGTATGTATAAGGATTATTTTTTAACTTCACATATTAAATTAATGTGATTTTCATATTTTACAAAACACTCTTATTTTGATTTTTATTCAATTATTAAAATCTGAAAGGCATTTTATATTTTGGATAATTCAGATCAGGCCATTAAGTTAGTTTTATCCAAGGAATATATTTAAACAAAATATATGCATATTTATTGATATAAATATAGAAGTATCTTTCTTAGCAGTTCCTAAAATTCATGCCACATTTTGTTCATTGACTTGGAATTATAGGCTGAAAATTGACATGAGCTTCTAGAAATTCTCTCTCTTTCATGATAGATTTTCCCTTCATACTATTACTAAGTTCAAAATAGTAGCTCTCCTTTTGTCTCCTTAAGACTTCAGAGAAAATAAATCATTGGCACATCAGTCATTTATGAGATGTTCATTTTTACATGTAATATAAATCTAGGTAATTAAGTCATATGAGCAGTTGATGGATAAGAGATTTGTGTAGTGAACCAAGAACAACGTTCTTATCATTTCATCAGAGCCATGGCAAAACAAAATAGTTAAGAGAAACAGAAGAAATAAAAAGCATCACAGTTAACATAGTGAAGACTTGAGTATATCAGGATATGGATAAGTCAGAGACCTAAGTCATGCTTATGTAAGTTAAGTATCTGAGGGGAAGGGAAAAATCTGTAAATGAGATTCACCACAGCACTTAATATAGCAGAATGTTTTTTAAAGTTTGTTTCTGTGCCTTTCACTGGGGAGAGAGAATCTCCACTGTGTCTACTTATCTGGATCTTTAATTAAGAATTTTAGCTTTTGTATCCTTTTATTTATTTCTTTATATGTTTTTAAGGGCCTGGAGCAATAGCACAGTGGGTAGTGCATTTGCCTTGCGCGCGGCCAACCTGCATTCGATTCCTCTGCCCTTTCTCGGAGAGCCAGACAAGCTATCAAGGGTATCCCGCCCACACAGCAGAGTCTGGCAAGCTATAGTGGCATAATCCATATGCCAAAAACAGTAACAACAAGTCTCATATGGAGATGTTACTAGTGCCCGCTTGAGCAAATCGATGAGCAGCGGGATGACAGTGATACAGTGATATGCTTTTAAGACCATGGAGAATCTGTACAGGAGAATGTTGTGCTTTTATTTTGTGTTCTTATTTTATATGTAAGATTTGTAGATTAGACAAAATTAACTGGAGGAAGAAGTGTGAAAAGACAATGAGGGATTGTAAGGTTTTTTTGATGCTCTTTTTTGTTATCCGCAAATTAATAGTGATCTGCTAAAGTTAACTATTTGACTTTTTTTTTTAGTTCTTGAAATACATATCTCTTTGATAGTAGCCTGAATCACTGGTATTTCATCTTATAAATTGAACAAAATTTTTATTTTTTCATGGAATTTTAATCTCTTTTGCTTATACCATTCAACATTTTCAATACACAATTTGTGATTTCTTTATTCCCAGGTAAACATAATTACTCATACCATTCTCCTCAGAATTCATCTTCAATTATTTTCCCCAATGTAAAGATATTTATTTAAATTTTTGCCATAATAAAACTTCTCAGGAAATGCAGTTTATTATATAATTTTGAATGTGTTGTGAAATAGCATATAAAATTAGATAATTTTTATTTTCCTGAATCTTAAAAAATTAATTAATATATGTGATTGACATTATGTTGAATGTGAAAGTTCTCTTTTTGATGTTGATACATTCATGTTAATTTCCAGTATTATGGTTCAAATCACTTTTGGAGAGAAGATATTTTAAAAATTAAAAAAAAAAGAAAAGAAAAATCAGGCTAATCTGTTTTAGAGTTAAGACAACAGTAAATGAAATATTTATGAGTCAGGGCTTGACGGTATGAGAAAATACAGAGAAAATACAGAGAAGCTTGTGGTTTCATTACATTAGTTGCTGTATTTGTGTGACCCCAAAAAGAAAAAGTGCAAAAGATCTAATGCAGTCAGGTGTGGGGGATGCTGAGATATGCATAGTTAATGAGCTATTATGGTTTTCAGAGTGAAGTTCTCTTTTAATTTTTATTTTTTAAAATGGCAGTAGAGAAGGAGGAAATGCAACTAGAGGTAAAAAAAATTGGTACATAGGTGATACAAATTTAAGAAAGATCAAAATGAAAAACTGTTAATGTATGCATTTATAGGTGTACTTTCCTACATTTATAATGAACTATAGTTATTAGTTTTCTCTCCCTCTTTTTTTCTGGTGCTAGGTACTTAACACAGTGCTTCATGTATATCTTCTACTGCTGATGTTTGAAACACATGGTATTTAAGTTAAATTTAACAACAAGAATAGTAGTTTACAGTAGTTCTTAATTTAGGGTCAGAGAGAATATAGGGTTAAGACTTTTGCCTGACATGTGACCAACCCTTGCTTTGATGTGGCCCTGAAATACAATAAAAGAAGATAAGTTAGTTCTTAATTTAATTTTTAATATCTGCAAGTAAAAGTTTAAATTAAGTATATTAAGTATGTTCTGATATGGTTGCTAAACTCTCCCATATAAACTGCCTAAGGAAATGATGGCAATCCAATCTTAATATAGTGTTAGGTGAAGGAATCATCTTTTATTACTAGGGAAAATAAAACTGCAGGTGCATAAAAGCTATAGGGGCCAGGATGTGCATTGGTAGACCTGCATGAGACCCTTGTTTGATCTCTGACATGATGAACCCACAGTAGCATAAAGAAAACAAAACTCATGACTCATCCCTCCTTTTGGCCCTGATTTAAAAAAAAAGAGAGAAAAATAAATGTAAAGGAGATTATAAGCCTCGATACAGAACACTGATCATAGAAAAAGAATATTGTAGAGAGCCACCTTTAAATTAAGACAAGTCATAAGGAAACACAGAAAAATGAAAGATACAGATAAATGAACATGTGGGGTTTTTGGTGGATGTTCTTTTTGGGGGAGAAGGTGCAAGACGGGAATAAGAGAGTGCTCTAAGAAGTCTCAGGCGGTCCTGAGGCTCAGAGGTCTCAGAGGCCTTTCCTACTTGTACTTAGCCAATAGCACAAGCTGGTGAACCTACGGCCTGAAGTATGGCTCTGACCAGAGGATATGGTGTTTTTGAGGCCCTGGAAGCTGGGGATGGTCGTGCTAGAACGGATGTCCGTGTGAATCATCTGACCCTCATAAATATACTACTTATCTCCTGTATATGTTTACAACATGGGACATTTAAAGAAGCCAATTTGGGTATAACTTTTTGTGTGAAAAACATTAGTCAGAATAAAAGGGATAGATACAGACTGATCTCTTTTATATGTGGGACATAAAGATACACAGTAAGGTAGTGCAAAAGTCCAAAGGCAACACAATGGGATAACTGATCCACATGATTGGTTGGGGGCAGTTTAAGAAGGAGGGTCTTGGGGTTCTTGGGAGAGGGATACTGTACACTAGTGATGGGTGTGGCTTCAAAGTTAGGTGTGTGGGAAACCATTAGTACTAGTACTGTGAGTCACAGAAGCTCAATTAAAAATTTCAAAAAAGTCCATCCTATACCCATTTTGGTGAGAGTTTTCATCATAAATGAGTGCTTGTCAAATGCTTTCTTTGCATCTATTGATATGATTATATGGTTTTTTCTTTTTTTTTGTTGATGTGATGGATTATGTTGATTGATTTCTGAATGTTAAACCATCCTTGCACTCATTCGTGGAATATAAAGTAAAAGAATGGGAGACTAACTCTCAAGAACAGTAGAGAAAAGTACCAGGATGATTACTCCACAGCTTAGAAGCCAGCCTTGCATGCTGGGGGAAAAAGTAGCTCAGATAGAGAAGGGACCACCAAGTTAAGGGTGCTGGGAAGGCCTGTTTGGGATGGGAGATGGGAGTCTGAAAGTATACTATAGACCAAACACTTAATATCTCTACTGCAAACCACAAAATCCAAAAGGAGAGAGACAGAGTAAAAGGGAATGCCCTGCCACAGAGCTGGGGTGGGGTGGCATGGGGGGATGACAGGGTGGGAGTGGTGGGAGGAATGCTGGGATCATTGGTGGTGGAAAATGGGCACTGTTGTGGGATGGGCACTCAAACACTGTATAACTGAAATGCAAGCATGAAAGTTTGTAAGTCTGTAACTGTACCTCATGGTGATTCACTAATAATAATAATAAAAAATTCAAAAAAAGATTTCCAGTGACAGTTGCACTGCACTGTAGCACTGTTATCCCTTTGTTCATCGATTTGCTTGAGAGGGCACCAGTAATGTCTCCATTGTGAGACTTGTTGTTACTGTTTTTGGCATATTGAATACACCACGGATAGCTTGCCAGGCTCTGCTTTGCGGGTGGGATACTCTTGGTAGCTTACCGGGCTCTCCGGGAGGGACAGAGGAGTCAAACCCAGGTCAGCCACGTGCAAACACCTGACCTGCTATGCTATTGCTCCAGTCCCCAGTGACAATTAAAAAAGTTTTTTGTGTCCTTTTTGTTTTTCTTTGCCCAGTTTACACATTTTCATTAATGTTGGCTCAGCATCATACAAAATAATATGAAGATGTGAAATCATTTAAAATACTTGAACTAATATGAATACTTGGATTATGTAAAGTATTTCAGTATATCTTTTTTAATCAAAGTCCTCAGGAAAAATATATAACTATTGATTAATGAGTTGAAAAAGTGATATATTTTTATCTATAGTAATGTTTAAAACAGAAATTTCAGTTTATTTATTTGAAAACTAAACTGTGTGTAGGGGGTGCTATGGATTGACCTGGGGTTCAGGGTGAAGGGATATATAGGTATTTTATACATGTAGCTCTGGGACTCAAACCTAGGGATTCACATAGATGGTTCTCTTTTGAGCCCCATTCCCAGCTTTCTTTCTGTAAATTGCTTGTGGTTGATACATCCTATGAGACACTTTCTTTCTAGCCAAAGGTTGTCTCTTATTTTACAAATTCTCCATTTCTTTTTAATTACCTGTTTTTGGAACCTAGTATGTCTCTGAAAAGTATTAGGCTCACAGTTTCCCTGAGAAGAAATTTGTAATTGGGTACAGTTTAGGGTTTGGGGTGGCCTGCCCTCTTGATCATGAAGTTCCTATTAATAAGCTAGTTGATGATAAAATAGCAACGGAGGAAATCAAGGAAGGAGAGAAGTAGAATTAGCTTGTTCTGCTAACACTTCATATTCGTGAAACATTTTATAGCTTATATGACATTCTTTAATTAAATGTAATGAGCTAATTTGGCAAAATAAGGCAGATATATATGCTTTTTGATGAGGAAATGATAGAAATTATTTATTTAAGGTTGTATGACTAATAGCAAAGTCCAAACTAAATGAGTCATCTCTCTTTCACTAGACTAGTGCTCTTTCCTCTGTATATCCCACACTGTCTCCCCTGATCGGACATAGGAGTCTTCAGATTGCCTTTTAGATGTTAACTGCTTGAAGGGCAAAGGTGATGTATTCTGTTTCGTTTGCAGTTCTTTGTAGCATGGGTGCACACAGTGGCGGCCCAGCAGGAGTATTTGTTAACTGAGACATGGGCTTGACATCATGCAAGAGAAGGACCTGGTATTAGACAGATGGAGCACAAATCCTAGGCTAAACTCTAGGACTACTGTGTGATCTTGGACAAGTTATTTGATCTCTGAATCTTATCATCTGTAAAATATGGGTGGAAATTCACCATGGTAACATTTTTGCATGAATTTAAAATAATATTTTTAAAGACCTTGCCAGAAAGTAGATGTCCTTTCTTCAAGGATGACTGTGGAGCTTGTGAATTTCCTTTTTCTTAGATCATCTCACACTGTTTTCCCTCCAGGAGTGTATTGTATATTTTCATTTTTAGGATGTTTTGCTGCCTTAAAAATAGAATGCAAGGGATTAAGTGGAACAACTTGGTACTAAAGGAACATCCTTATATTGAATATTGTGAACTTTGAGTAACCTGACGTAAGAAAAATATGTTATATATCAGAAGAAAATATATAGAGAGTTCCTGATTTCTTTCAGGTAGTTATGGTATGAGTAGCAATTGGATCCAAGACTATTCTTTATAGGAAAATTACTGCTCTGTGGACATTATCAGAAGTCAAATATTATCTCTGAGCCAGAATATCTTTGGAAACTTGAAACCTGAAACTTAAAAATTAATTTTGAATTTTGTTTGTGGTATTTGGAAGTGAAGTTATAATTGTTTATTCATGAAGTTCTCTGAAGCAATTAGATGTGGCAAAACTAGATATTGCCCTGTTTTATTTTAAGACTGTCTCAGTTTTGCATTTTTTTATATTTGTCAAAGCCTCAGGGTCTTATTGATTTTAAACATGTTTTTAGATTAATAAATTCATCATTATAGTGAACTTGCAACTTCTGGAGTAATGTGCTTTATAAGTAACCTTCTGTGATACTTTGAAAAGATTTCTTCTTTCTGGATATCATTTTGACTTTCTTGTTACTGTTTCTCTTGCATTCCAGTAATGAGTCTGGATAAGAGGATTCACATGTCATTTGTTTGTTATATTTGTTTTTTTCCTTGTTGGGACAGGGTCACTGTTCCCTTACTCTGAGGATGTTTTCCTAGGCTTAAAACTTATCTGAATTTTTATTCTTAATTTGTCCATATTTTAAATTTAAGAAGGCAGTTTTTTTCCATTAAAAAAATTTATTCCCCATTCCCCCTCCTCTCCTATTTATTGTTTTTTTATGATGTCTAGGTGTGGCAAGCACTAGTTTCAGGTACATAGACCCTTTATATGGTGCTTGCACACACTTATTGTACTCCAGAAATCTATATGATTTGTTTTGGCATAAGGTCCCAAAAGGCTGTGAGGCCAGGTCATATTTGGCTCATGTGGTACAGTGTCAGCGATCAAACTCTTGACATTATACTTGCCAAGCAAGCATCTTCCACTGAGCTATTCCTGGGAGCCCCAATTTTTCCAGTTTTGAAGTGAAGTAAGTTTTTATTTTTAAGGAAGGTCAATTACCAATATCACTTGGAATTGAATTCCTCTCCTTTGTTCAGAGCATTTAATTCTATGATATGAACTCTTTATAGAGCACTGTCTTGGTTTTATATTTGACTATACGTAACTGCCATCTACCATTTTTCATGTGTGTGTTATTGAGAAAATCAGATTGAAAATATCGAAACTTTCCTTCTAGGTTTTAGGCATTGAGGAAACATCAAGGAATAGCATTTCAAAGCTCTTCCACCCCGAACCCCTCCATGTCTCATCTCTTTCTTTCAGTACTAAGAAAATACATTGGATAATGTAGTCAAGAAGCATAATTCCTTTTCCCATTTGTCTGGAAAAAATTACCTTACTGAGGAGATATGTACTTGGTGGAAGAAAGGTTGGCAAGTGGTATGTATTCTTTAGCTCGCTGATGCTGGGAACATATGTCAATAATCTAGTAATAAAAAGCACATGCGCAAAAAGTGGTTCCTGTGTGTGGGTAGTAACTATTCTTACAGTGTCTTGTCATGGGAGGGGCTTTATTTCAAGTAGAAACAATAGATAAATTTTAAAAAATGCTTAAGTTATGTATATATATGTATATGTGTATGCACATATAGTTTATCCTTAGAAATACCTATTTGTAAAATACAGATATTAATGATTCAGTTATACAATCTATACTGGTAAAGGTTGACTTTAGTAAAATTCTGAAGTAAATACATGATGAAATCAATGTTAATTTAACTGTAAATTTAGCACCCCAGAACGGTAAAAACTAAACTATTTATATATACGCATGCCACTTGATAATATGATACCGTTTAAAACATGTAACTTTAGGATACCAAGAAATATGTTACTGTAGTAGAAACCTAAAATACTATAGGCCTTAAATGTTGATGTTTAATCATATATGAGAATAATCACATTAATTTGTACTTTCTTTTCTTATTTTCATGAAAAATAAAACTTATTTCTCAGAATGCTGTGCTTTATAAAGCAGGTATATGCAGTTTATTTACTGTTAACTGATAAATAAGCATGCAAAATGTTTATAGTCTTAATTTCCTATAAATGGAAATCTCATATTGTAGCATAGAGATCTCTTTTATTTCCATGAGAGCTTTAAGAATTTAGAACTTGAGCATTTGCTGTGGCATATGGTGCATTTTCTGTCCTATTTTGTATACCAGCCCATTAAGAAGAGAAAGTGAAGTAAGTAATCTAAAAATAACTCGGCTGTTGGCCTAATTTAACAACAAAAAGTCTTCTGTGCATAAGTAAAGTTCCACATTTTGTCTCCCCTGGTGGAAAATCTCTGAAGCATTTTGCCACCTATTCACAGAACAGCATCTTGTTTGGCATCATAATTGCAGCCAGAAGGGCTGTTTTGACTTCTTTTTACAGTTATATGTGTTAATCCTAGTCATAGTGTAGACTTTATCAAACCACAGACCCACTGTACCTGATGAGGGTTTCATATCAGCCAGCCCTCCCTCAAGTTGTATATGCACACACACATTTCCAGAAAGCCTCACAATTTTGAATTGAATTTGAACTCATACTTTAAAAATCTAGTAAGATATAAAGTATGGATTAAAACTAATCATAAAATGATACTTGTTTTGAAAAACTCTATATATTCTAATCAATTTATCTTTAAATTGTCTTATGATATCTTAAAATTGGTAAAGTTTGAAAGATAATATATGTAACGCATTTTTAAAATTTTTACTTTCTAGTTGATGATTTTTATCATCTTGTTTATATTGCTCTCCAGATTAACATAATTATACATTTTTGCATCTTGTCTTGCTCATGTAAGTACTTGGTAGAGAAACCAGATGATTATGGTTCACGTTTGAACTTTTAAGATTTCAGGTCTTTTAAATACTTGCCTTCTAATATATTCAGTATTAATTAGAGATACAAAATGTCTCAAGAGCTTGAGTGTGGGACAGGAGCAGTGGAATGATGCATTTCTTCCTGGTAGTTTAGCTAATCGGATGAAATTTTAAAAGATTTTGCACTTAAATTCAAAAGAATTTTTATCCTTTCCATAAGAGCTTTAAGAATTTAGGAGTGAGCATTTGCTGTAGCATATGGTGCTTTTAAAATTTTAAAATACTTTTGAATCCTATCTAAACATTCATTCACTGATTTGTTGGACTAGTATGAGCTTAGAAAACCTATAAAGGACATTTTAACTTTTAAGAAAGAAAAGATAGGAAAGAAAATTTGTTCATGATATGATTGTATTGAAATATACATAACCTTTCTATTAGGGATATGTGCAGTGGTAGATTTTAACATTGATGGCCTGCAATAAACCATATCTTCAAGCGTCAGGTACTCACTCCCTTGCAGAGCCTCCTCCCACTGGGACTCTGGTTTGTCTATGTGACTGACTTTGTCTAGTGGGACACAGCCAAACATGACATATGTAGAGTTGATAGTGGTTCCATGTTAGACCTCACCTTCTTTAGTGCTACCAGCTTAGTCTCACCTGTTTGAAGATGAAAAATCACACAGAGCTGTGTGTCTTTTTTAAGGTTCTGCAAGTGAATTAACCTTTGCCCTGAGCTGAATTACCAGGTGAATGAATGTTGATGCATGAGTAAACCTGTGCCAGATCAGTAGAGTACAGCTACCTCACAGACTGGGAAACAATGAATTGGGACATAATCAAATAAGTTTTGGATTGTTTATGAAGTAGTAAAGTGTACAGGAACTTATATAGACACACAATCCATGCAAAAAATCAACAATAAAAAGTACCTATCAAACCCCAAAAGAATTTGAATTAATTACCTAATTTGCCTCTGAGATTCTTGCTAGATAAGTGGAATGAAATAAGTCAAGGAGTACCTATTTGAAAAAGAAAGGAAGAGGAGCATTCTTCTGAAAATCCTTTTCCTGAAATAAATGCTAAAAGTTTTCTCATGCCAGGCCATGAGGGTAATAAGTGAAATAAGGGACTATATTTTAAACCTAATTTCAGCAATATGTTTTATGAATTTCTTACAACTCTTTCTACAAAGCCAATAGATCCATCATCAAAGCACAACTTTATATGCTGGGTTATGTGAGGAACTATTCTAGTTTATTTCATTATAAAGTTACCAGTATGCCTTTATTGATTTTTTGCCTTTATTTCATTATTAAAGTTACCTGCATGCCTTTATTTATTTTTTTGACTCCAGTTAGGTCCTTTGAATCAGTAACTTCAAATATTTGTTTTAAATCCCATATCTGCACTTGTGCTCTGGATGAATGCTTCCACAGTCTTAAGTGCATTTTGGACGCACTTCTATATCTCAGTAAAGTGATTCCTTCCTTGCTTCCTTGCATCCTCCCTTCCTCTCTTGCTCCCAACTCTTCCTCCCTCCATGATCCCCCTTCCTCTTAGAAGTATTTGGTATTTATTTATTTAGTTTTTTGAGCCACTCCTGGTGATGTTTAGGACTTACTTCTGGATCTGTACTTAGGGATCATTCCTAGTGGTGCTTCGTGACCCTTTGTGGTACTGGAGTTTTGAACTGGAGTCTGCTATGTATGAAACAAACACCTTAACTCCTGTACTATCTATCTGGCCTCATTGGGCTTTATTTAAAGATAAAATTTTGTTGTTTATGGTTCCAGATTGCCTAAATTTTATTAATATTTAACTCTGAGGATTAACCAAGTAGTGATGTTTAGTGCACTTGAGAACTTGTTTGCCTGAATATATTGAACTTATTACTCTAAAACTTTGACTTGTAATATAGAATCAGAGATTGAAAACAGTAACAAAATAGACGGAAATTATGAAAGAACAGATAAAAAGATAACTGAATAGAGTAAGAAAAATTTAGAAATTTGAAAACTGAAATGGAAAAGAATTCAGCATACAGATGTGTAGTTTGATTCATGTTTTGGATGACTGAATATTAAATATTCATTTAACATCCTAAATTGTCACTGTCACTGCCGTCCTGTTGCTCATTGATTTGCTCGAGCAAGCACCAGTAATGTCTCCATTGTGAGACTTGTTGTTACTGTTTTTGGCATATTGAATTCGCTATGGGTAGCTTACCAGGCTCTGCCTTGTGGGAGGGATACTATTCTCAGTAGCTTGCTGGGCTCTCTGAGAGGGATGGAGTAATCAAACCCGGGTTGGCCGCATGCAAGGCAAATGTCCTACCTGCTGTGCTATGACTCCAGTCCATCCTAAATTGTACTTCAATAAATTATTTTTTTCTGTCTCCAGCATTATTACCTATATCTAAGATACTCTCAGTTCTTGCTTGGTTTAGTGCATTGGTTTCCTGAGTGAAGAGTGTACCAACTACATGTATTTTTGAATTTCTTTCCCTATTTTCTGGTTTTCCCTTGATAATCAGTATCTAGAAGAGTACAGGCACATGGTAGTTGCTTACTTCTTAAGTTAATGTGTATATTTTTATGCCTACTTTTATACACCTTAGTAGGTTCTCTAATACAGCAACCAGAGTGATGTTAATAAAGCAATTAATGTTCTTGTAGTTATAATGGCTTTTCATTTCTCTCTTAGGGGAATGACCCCAACCCTGTTAAATATATATTGGAATTGTTGATTTTAAAATATGTACAGACTCATTCCCACCCTGGATAATGTGAGAAATTAACAAATAATGCAGTTGGAGCAAATCCAGGTGCTCTTTGCAGAGTGAGTCTATAAGGTCCCAGGAAGGACATTTGCCTCCGGATTAAATTTTTCTTCTTGAAGAATAAAGTCCTATGGGAAGCCATTCCAGACTGGCCTCTTAGGAAAACAATTTCCAAAGTATGGAAGAAGTTGGGGCAAAGTAAGAATAGACAAAGAAAAGTAGAGCTGATACTTTTACTTTCACTTCTTAGGACATGCCTTTTGTTGGGCATAATATAGACAAGTCATAACAAGTAATAATAAGTGGAATGCAGACATGACAAAGGAAAAGAAGGTTAAGAAGATTAAAATATTACAGTAAGAAATTGATTAAAATTTTGAAATGTTTAAGACAGTCAAGGTGATAGTTATAAAGACATTTGAAGTCTTTGTATGAATACAAATAGTAGAGGAACAAAGACTTGTACCACGATTCTAGAAAATATGGCAAATACTTAAAAGAATTATACTGTAACACTTGAAAAATAGAAGCTAACACATAAATGCATCATTGAATGAGCAAACGTAACACTAAAATTATAATAGTTTTAAATACATAGGTTAATTATAATGTAGAATTAAAGTGGAAGAGCAGTGTTTAGAAATAATGTGAGAAATTTGGTGATGGGATGCCTTCACAAGAAAATCATCTTCTCCTAAATCTTTGGGTCTCATCTCATTCCCAGTAATGCTCATGCCTCCTATGTTCTGTTCACCAATCCCAGAGTAACATTATCTTTTGTGGGAGCAGTGCTTGTGGAAGCTGGTATAGCCTCCATACTCACCATGGTATTATTTTTATATTACATGTACTCATAGTAAAATTCAGTAACTCCCACAATTGCTTATACCCGGATAACTGTACTCCCGATATTGGCAGATTAAAATGATGTTATTTTTTCAAGGGAAAATTTGTAATTCGGTTAGTAAATGTAGATTCAGGGGCTATATGGAGTAATAGTACAGTTGGTAGGGCACTTTCCTTGCAGATGGCCAGGCCATGTTTGATTACTGGCGCTCTTTATGGTCCCTGAGCACAGAGCCAGGAGTTTGTCCTGAGTACCGAGTTTCACCCCAAAGTGGAAAAAAAACACACTGTAGGTTCAATTTTAGGACAGATTACCCCATCTTTCCTTATTATAATGCAAGATAAGATCTAGATAAGTTAACTAGTTTTTCATTATGCTTGAGATTAAAAACTTCCACTTTCCACTCTGAGGAAGACCAAGTTCTCTGTTCTCTCTTGAACATGTATCTCTCACTTTCTCTCTCTTTTTCTTTCTCTTTCTCTTCTTCTCTCCCCCTCCTTCTCCCTCTCCCTTTCCTTCTCCCTCCCTCTCCCTCTCTCTCTCTCTCTCTCTGTTTGTATGGGTCTTTTCCATCATACTTCTCTAAGTAAATTCCTTTCAATAAATCTATTTTGCTTCACTAAAATATGAAACCTAGGTACTTTGAGTTTCATGATAGTTCTCTTTTTACCAGTGTCTGCTTATGATTTCTTAGGTTCACAAAGGCCGAGTGTTTTGTAACATTAATACATGGCAAAAAAAGGAATGTGGAATTTTAATAGAAATTGGGCTCTCACTCCAGATTATGAATGAATTAATAGAGAATTTATGTCACTCACACTGTCCTATGCATAATTTCTTATTCTGTGTGAAATTTGTCATCATTAAAGCATGGTTTTCAAATGGGAAAAATTAATGCTTTAAAAATGACTGAAGATAGAAAAAGAATGTGATAAAAGCTAAGAATAGACTGGTACATTGAATGACTGATTATATATCAGCCTTGAATTTTTTGAGAACATCTTTCTTTACCTATGCTGAATCAAACTTTGAAATGATCTTGACAGCCATCAAATTTAACAGATTTATTTTTCTTTAAGTACCATAAGTACTACTATAAAGGTTCAAATGGAATGCTAAAGAAAAAAAAGAACAAATTCCTCAGAATGGGTGGATGGGGATAGGAGAGTCTTCCCAGTATAGAAGTTGGAATTGCTCCAGTAGTTTGACTTGCATAACAACTTTGGAGATAATGGTTGTGTTGAATCTTCAAAGCCATGATCCTTGAAGTGAGTGGTCTTTGTGTGATGCATAGGGAGAGTTAATCTTAGAATTCAGTGAATCTTCAAGTGAGTCGATTGTTTTATTCTAATGAGTGATAAAATAAGTATAGGTTTTTCACTTTTATGAACAGATAAGAATAACCTAAGTTCATTTTAAAGTCAACTCTTCATTGAGTCTATTAGATACTAATAATCTGTCAGAAATCTAAATGCTATGAAATACTGGGAAAGTTGTGCCAAGTCCCGTGAATAACAAACTGCAGTTATATTTTCTTATAGAATATTTATTAGTTTACCAGCTTGTTATCTTAAATTGGTTATGGTTAAATGATACTATTTTAACCATAAGTATAAAGCATTATTTTAGCCTTTTTTTAAAGAATAGGACTTTTATTAGTGTGTACAATAATTTACAGTTTTACTAGTATTCCTTTTTTATCCTCTTGTGTGTCTTAAGGTTTCTAAATGATGAGTCAAAAATAAAACAGGCATGTTTTTTAAAATCAGAGATTCTTAGATATTAGCAGGAATTAAAATCACCAGAACGAAACAGATATCTGTGCCCAACCCTCAAAATTGTAATCAACTTGATTTGTGTGTTTCAGGAAGTATTTCTAAAAATCTTCAGGGTGGTGCTGATACTGGTGATTTTCTGACCCTACTTTGAAGAGAATGAATACACATTACCCTTGTTATAGTATATTCTATGAAAGTTTTCCTGTAAACATTGATGGTCATTGGATAGTAATCGATCTGAGGGAGAGCTAAAGCTATAGAAGACTGGCAGAACTCTAACCATTTATGTTTGGAATGCTGATAGAGAAAAATCGAAAGTGAGGTAGATTTGAATAGATGAAGTGCAGAAATGAAGGGGAAGGGGAAGAATTAATTTTGAACATTTTGAGTTTGAAGAGTGTGTAGAATATTTCCAGTACAGATATCTAGTAGATAGCACATGAATATTGCCTAGAAATAAAATGGAAAGTTATAAAACATGGTCATTATCTTTTCTTGCAGAAAGTGTAAAGTGGGAACACCATATCTCTATAGAAACTCAGTTTTTTAGTTTTGTTTTGTTTTGGGCTCACATCCCGTGATGCTTAGGATTACTCCAATTACAGTTTTGAATGGTAGATTTTAACTGAAATTTAAATTTATCTGTGAGTAACCTGTGGTTTTGAAGTTTGAAAAGCAATGTTCCAAGAAGACCCGGATAAAGAATCAGTTTGTTGCACAGAAGAAATAGCACAGCAATTATGGTACTTACCTTGCGTGTGGCCAATCGTGGTTCTTTCCTTAGCACTGCATATGGTTCCTTGAGCACTTCCAGGAATGACCCCTGAGCACAGAGTCAAGAGTAGCTCCTAAGCACCATTGGGTCTGGCCCAAATCCCTTCCCACTGAGAAAGGATTGGGTTGTGTGATTGGAATTGAGCTCAGAGGATTAGTATTGTGTGATTTGCATGCAGAATATAAGTTCATTCCAGCTCCACATGGTTCCTGAGCACCACTTGGAAAGACATCCTTCCAACATACCTGCAGTGATTTTCAGTATGTAAACCACTGCAGTTCTGCAGATGTGAGGAGATCGAAAATCACTGGTTATAGAAGATATGATAATGCATGGTGCTTAAAGTAATAGTGATGTAGAATAAGGAATTTATATAGTCTCAGAACACAGAAGGAGACTAAATGTATTCTCTTTAGTTTGGGGACTGCACAAAGTAGTGATTAGGGATCACTCCTGCTGGGGTTTGGGGACCACATCACTCCTGCTGGGGCTGGGGATTCAACCCAGGTCATGTATGTTCAAGGCAAATGTCCTACATGCTGTATTATCATTCTACCCCAAAATGTACTCATGTTACACAAAATGAATAGTTTTAACTTCAATATGTATATCAAATGCAAATTTTCTAATAATGAAACTATACCCAAACTGTAAAGGACTCCCTTAGTGCCTTGTGATGACCAATGGATAGCTATACTGACTAGATGACCACTAACTGGGATATTATAAAGGTAATTCTTTAATGTTATATGTTAGATTCCATTAGAACTGTACAACACTGAATAGTATTTTAGGTTTTTAAATTTGTTTATAATGTATTTGGTGTGAATAGGTATTTTCTGATTTTTTTCCTTTACAGTATTTGAAATTGAAGTAAATTATTTGGACTGGCATAAAACATAGTAAGTCATCAAGACTGAAAATGACGGTGGAAATTTGTAAGGATTTCCTTTGTATAGTAACTCATTCTTCATGATTGCTTTCACTATTTTAGCAGATTACAGTTATTAGTTGCAGAAATTATTTACTGTGTGAGTGATTTCAGGAAAAATATTGTGGGGTTTTTAATTCCAGTTACAGCAAAATGTCAAAGTAAAGTGTAGTTTCTCATTACAGAATTTACAATCTTTGTATCTACTTTTTTTCTTGGCCACTGGGAGTTTTGTTACCAGCAATGAAATACAGCCTTCATGTTGTACTGTGTAGGATAGATACTGTAAATTTCTGGTCTTGCTTTTCCATTGATCTGGACGGCCATATGGGAATCCTATTCAGCTGATCTTTATTTTCTGAGTCAGAAATTCTGTTTTACCCATCTTTGGGGCTTTCAGCAGCTACTCTCAGTGGGCCATCAGGTATCGCACATGAAAGAGAAGGTTCAAAGGCATAGAAACAAGGTTCAGAGCTGAAGTGTTTACATTGCATTTAAAAAATTTTTACAAACATTTTCTAAGTTGATGTATCAGCATGAAAGCTTAATAAACCTAAAAGATTTTAGATTCTATAGCACATATGATATTAAAACATATAATTTTTATGAAATGGTATGGTATTTATCCATTATAAATTCGTTACAGAAATAATTTATTTGTATATCATTATCCAGTAAGCATTATTAGCATTGTGATTGGTTTTTGTTTTTAGTTAAAATTTCTTTTCCACAGGTTTATTTTTACTTATTCCACTTAACTTTGCAACTGACATTTAATATTGAGTGTAGATAAACTCAGTTTAATAAAAATAAGAAATTAAGCTCTACGAAATTTTCTAGTAAGCTAGTATTTCTGAAGTTTTGCAAATGTAATGACATTATCAATTTGGAAAAGTTTATCAGTGAAATATATATTAATTATAAATTTTATCATCATAGATTGACTTCTAGAAAATTATGTCTACATAATTGTTAGACACTTGATTAAACATAATCTAATTATCTGACTATTCCATAGTGTATGTTTATGCATTATAAATGTAAGATGAATATCTTTGTTTTTCCTCAGTTTTGCATGCAAACAAAATATACAGCATAGAATATAGAAATTTGAAAAAGATCTTATTTTTATTCTTAAGTATACAATGTTTGTACAGAACTTTAAAAAAATGTTATAAAGTAATTGTTGACTTTTCTACCATACATAGCATTTTCTTATTTAACAGGGTTTTGAAATTATGTAAATTGTAACAAAATGTATGCATCTAGGTGGTTTAAATACATTAAAAGACTTTGACTATACAAAATTGGTTTTGCATATGGAATTATGGGATAATTACAGATTGAATGTACTTACTTGAACTTGATTTAGTAAAATAATTTTGTGTTGATTTCCCATCATGTACCTCTCTTACACTTTTTGTGGCATTTCGGACATATCTGACAGTCCAAAGGACTTACTCTTAGCTCTGTGCTCAGGGGTCACTTTCAGTGATGCTAAGGGTAGCAGATGGAGTGCTTCGAATTTAAAACAGGTTGGCTGAGTACAGGATAAACTCCATATCCACTGTACTGTCACTCAGACCCTGTCCTCTCTTTCACTATCATGTTTATGTGTAGTTCAGGTCCATAAAATTCGCAGACTGTAACCATCTCCTCTAGTCACAAACTATGAGCAAAATAGTGTTTTTAATAAAACCCAATTTTTATGTTAAATTATTCATTGCCAATTATAAATTAAATTAAAAAAACAATTATTAGCATATGAAAACAGTTCATGTTTATTCTAATGATAAAGTTAAGAATAGATAGTTTGTTAAAGTCATTTTACAATTTAGTTAAAATTCATTCTTATTAAGTTTCCTGAATTTTTTAAATACAATCTTGAGGGTTTTTTCTTTATTTGGTTGCTCTAGTGTGTTGGGTTTTTTTTTCTGAGGACCAAAACAAGTCTGATTTTCATCTATAATACAGCACATGATTTGTTATTAAAGTAATTAAATATGATTTTCAGTAGACTTTGAGATCTTCTTGGTTTTATCGGTATCTGTATGAATAAACTGTTGCAATAAGAGGCAATGAGCTAAGAGTTTGATTGACCTGTTCAGACCTTACAAGTAGGGTATTTTTTTTTCTTCTCTTTGTTTTCTTTCTCCTTTCCCTCTTTCTGTCTTATTTTTCTAATTGTTGCCTTTTTTTTCTCTTCTTCCTTCCTTTTCTGTCTTCTCTTTGTCCTAACCTTTATCTTGTATGTTGAATATTTGTAAGACATTTTCTACAATTCAGAATTATTTTTATACTCAACAGAACTCTACGAGGCATATATTGTATGGATAATAATATAAGAATGTGATGGCAAATATTGAAATAACTTTTCCTAGTGATACTAAAAAGCTCTGAAATCAGAACTCAAAACCAAGTCTAATCTCTAATTCATTTGATCATAATCACTGTCAACTTTGGTAATGAGTCATTTGGCCCAGACTTCAATCTGTGAATTTTTGTCTCTAGATATGCCCGACCCAGTATTAAACTTAACCAAATCATTTATTGCATTGCCTTGTATATTATGCTAAGTGAAAGTTTGAATAGGGGGTAAATGAATCTATGAGTCATATTTTTATTTTGTGATAGAGCACAGTGTTTAATTTATTTTATTTTTAATGCAGAGATACATCTCCCTTTGCCTCTGCCTGCAATGGAACAATCCAGGGACACAGTAGTATCCTTGGGTCCAGTTGTGTGTCGGGGCGCATTATTTATGTTCACTGAAGGAAGGCAGAATGATATTTTTTTCTGAAAAGGGAATGGTAGGCCAAATACATTTTAGAAATATTTTTTTATGTAGCCTATTCAATTATCTTTCAATGTAATGGTTATTTAAAAAAGAAATGCATGGGG
Organism: Sorex araneus; assembly: GCF_027595985.1. Taxonomy (NCBI): domain Eukaryota; kingdom Metazoa; phylum Chordata; class Mammalia; order Eulipotyphla; family Soricidae; genus Sorex; species Sorex araneus. Next base: position 412,720,355 of record NC_073302.1, read on the forward strand.
GCTGAAGCGATAGCACAATGTGTAGGGCATTTGCCTTGCACGCGGCTGGCCTGGGCTCGATTCTCAGCATCCCATATGGTCCCCCGAGTACCACCAGGAGTAATTCCTGAGTGCAGAGCCAGAAGTAACCCCTGAGCATCACTGCCAGGTGTGACCAAAAAAAAAAAAAAAAGAAATTCACGGGTTTTTCTAGTTAGATATGCAGAATTAAAAGCAAGTTGGTGAGTACACATTATTACTTAATCTCAGAGATAACTACATAATCAAGGAGCATGTCAATCTTTTTTTTTATTTTAGACTTGGGTTGCATATGTGCTAAAGTAATCTGAAAAAAACTATTACAGAGCTGAAGGAACCTGAACATTAGGCTTAAAAGTTTTTAGGAGACGCTATAATATCTGATACATATGGAGAACTTGAAGATCTTAAAAATCCCGTGAGAAGTCTAATCCTGCAGAAATCTCTGTTTTCCGATGTTACTATAGACTACAAAGCTTCACTGTGGCTTGGATCCCTGGTGTTCAATGAATCAGGATTTTTGTTCTTCCTTTTCACTAGCTTGTCCTGTTCACAAACAGACAGCCACTTTGATTTAAGAGCAGGATCTTCAGCAGAGAAATTCCTTCTCTTGGTCTCAGACTAATACCGTGCAAACTTGAGCACGTGCTGTTGGCCTCATTGCACAAGTAACTTATTTGTATGTGCTGTGAAAGTTATCTGAAAGCATTTGGTTCTTAAGCCAAGTATTATCTTAAGTGAGATTAATATGAATATACAACAGTTAATTTGGTTTTCATTTGAATGTCTTTAAGGGCCTTTTATGCACGGGACACATTATCCTAGGTCTTTGGGGATTTAAAAATCAATGGCAATTATTTTAATAGTTAAACCCAACAACAAAATATTTCTATTTTTTGTTAGGCATAGCATTACTTTAAGGGGACTTAAAATGTAGTGGGTCTGATTTTTATGTAAATAAATAAGTATTTTGCAAGACAAAATGAATTTAGTGCTAAACAGATAACTAGCAATATATATAAATGTTTTATGCTAAATTGAGCTTTAGGAAATATGGAGGAGCTGGCACTTGACCTGGGTTTTGAATTATATATTGATGTCCAATAGATTTATTTATATAAATGTTTAAGTATCAAATAGAATATGTTCTCAGTATGAATTTTTATGTGTATGCATAAGTAATCTATATATATGTGACATATAGTGGTAGTGAAATTGGCATGTTGTCTAACATTTGTTTCATAAAGTATGGCAATAAAGAATTTATAGAATATTTCTCTTAACTTGAAGTTAAAAAATATTTTTGTTGTTGGGTTTAACTATTAAAATAATTGCCATTAATTTTGAAATATAGTAACTGATACAGTTTTTATAGTGTCAATTGACAATGTTAAGGTGAAGGAATATATGATATATTTTATTTTTAAATTTTTTTGTGGTACTGGGAATTTCACTCAATGCCCTACTCTTATAAGGCAAGTGCTCTGGGGATAAGGCAAGCTACATGCCTACTTCTAATAATTGTTACTTTCACCCCCCCAAAAAAACATGTTTTGATTGGATATAGCTACGTTTATAGTAAGAACATTGATGTCCAGCACTTTGGCAACTTTATGGTAATCAGTTTGTAATTGGTTTGGTCTGGATTAGCCTGGATGAGTAGTAGAAAGCTATGTGGAAGAAAACTCGTATGACATTCCTCCCTATGTCATCTTGAAATAATTATACCAAAATAACTATGGCTTAGTTCTTTGAGATCTTTCCATTCACCAGTATGCTCTCCCCCATAGCATTACTTTTTTTCACTGATGCTTGTCTGAATTCTTTATTGCTACATAGTAAATTACCTTAAATTTAGTGGTTTAGGACAGCCTGTTATTATCTCACAATTTCTTTGGGTCAGAAACCTGAACATAGCTTGGCTCATTCTGTTTTCAGACTCACAAGCTGCTGTTAAGGTGTTAGTCAAGGATGGAGTCTCATCTTGAAGGTTCATTTTGAAAATGATCCCAAACTGACGTGATTTTATTTAGTTTGTTGTTTTCTCTTTGGAGGGTGGTAGTGGTGGGATGGAGGGAGAGGACGCTCACACTTTGTGGTGTTCTATGCTCAGGAGGGATCCCTGGGGGTGAACAAGTGGCCAGATATGTTGCCAGGGATCAAACCAGGGTGATTTGCATTGCAAGAGCGGGTGCCTTAACCTCAGGACTCCCTCTTTGGCCCTCTTTAATATTTTTTTTTTGTTTACCTTTCTAATATTTTTAAAAGTTTAAGGATATTTCAACAGTTGTGCCATTTTACCAGCAGAAATAGTGAAATAACTTATTTTTTTAAACATACATCAAAGCTTAGGGATTTCTCCGATTCCTAATTGATGAATTTATCCCATTATAATTAAGATATTCGTCGGTGGTTGACTAAGGCTCAGTACTGTCCAGTAATAAATGACATATACTGAAAAGTCAGGGATTCAACTTTATAGACTACCACTTTTCAATATAGAAATATATAAAAATCCATTCTTTTTTTTTTGCTTTTGCTTTTTTGGGTCAGACTGGGCGATGCTCAGGGGGTACTCCTGACTCTGCACTCAGGAATTACTCCTGGTGGTGATCGGGGGATCCTATCCCATGTGTGGGACCATATGGAATGCTGGGAATCGAACCTGAGTCAGCCGCATGCAAGGGAAACGCCCTACCCGCTGTGCTATATTGCCCCTATAATCCATTCTTGAAGCAGCCTTTCTCAAGTTTCTTTTTTTCCCTAAAGTGACTCACCTCTGTTTATGAAGGATATTTATAGACTTGGCCTTTCTTAGATCTCCAGTGTAAATATTTCAGCTATTAAGTATTTAAAAATGTATTTTCTCTATAGTTTTAAATTTTTTGTTCCCTTCCCCAATAAACTGAACTAACAAAATTGTTTGAATAGATACATTTGATGTGTTATTTGTCACTTGTAAACATTGTATGTTGTAGTGTTGTTTGACTTAGTGTCTTTTTTAAAAAAGCAGGAAATGAAGGATCATTTACTACATATATTTTCTGTGTAGTGCTTCATACAATTTGGTATTCTATAAATGCCTTCTAATGATAAAAACGGAGTTGCAAATTCTTTGGAGAAATCTAAAATTTTTAAATAACCAAGTGCAGTATCATAATGCTTTTAAAAAAACCCCTGGTATTTTAAATTACTTTCTTCTTTATGGCAATTTTAGCCTTATGTCCCTTTTCACAGAATCTCTCACAAGACTCTGACAAGCTACCCATGGCATATTTGATAGTCCAAAAACAGTAACAATATTGGGCCTCATTCCCCTGACCTTGAATGTGACGGGGACGAATGGAGACGTTACTGGCACCCCCCCTTGAGCAAATTGATGAGCAACGGGATGACAGTGATACAGTGATAACAGTCTCTTTTCATTCTATATTTCTGTTTGTACATAAAAAACACTTTATTTGTGCTTATATTATTTAAGGTACATTAGAACTTTGAGGAATATTTTTCAGGTGACATGGGTATATTGGGGATATAATATCTTCCTCTCTCATTTGGCCATTCCCTCCAGGAAGGTGTATTCAGTAAGACTGGGAGGAACTGAAAATATAGTATGCTAGAACAATGCTAAGGAACCACTTTAAGAATAACAGTCAGGGCTGGATTAGCAGTAATACAGTAGGTAAGGCATTTGAATTATAATCAGCTAGCATAGGTTTGAGGCCCGGCACCACATATGGTTCTCAAAGTCCCACCAGGAGTAATTGCTGAGCACAGAGCATGGAGTAAGCCCTGAGCCACTGCTGAATGTGGTCAGAAAACAACCAAAATAGCCCAGTACACTTAATTGGGCCTTACCGAAATATGTGAAGTGTTAAGCTTTATGCTGATACTTAGTGGAATATCCTAGTCTAACATTCTAGGATTTGAACCTTTAACCGTACGTATATTTTCTTAGTTGAACCAGGATAACAACATCATCCTACATGTGTTACTTGTAGTTTATTGAGTTCTGAAAACATAAGTGATAGTTGGTTTATTTGTGTATCTTGGCTGTTGATTATTGTATCTTATGATGAAACTGCAGATACACAGAACATTTGTTTGCCACTGAATTTCTTTGAGTCAATGCCATATGGCAGATCTTATTTTGACTAGTAACTTGATACTGAAAAGACCTGATTTTAGAAAATTATAGTAAAATTGTGCTCTTACTACTCAAATATGTTTTGGAGAAAGTATTCTTTGACATAAAGACGCAAAAATCAATCATCATAAATTTACTGTGAAAACATGAAAGGCTACGCAAGTACATTTCAACTATTGAATAACTCTTTAGTATAGTCTAATTTTCATTATTTAATCCCAACTATTTTGTTCTTTGTTGCTTTGTTATTGCTTTGTTACCTAATCACTTTACATTTTTTGGTCACTAATTGGAAATGAATACCTTCTTTTGTATTCTTACTAGTGATAATCATACTTTTGTGCATATTGGGTACTCAATTAAAAAGTTAAAAATAATTTCTTAACTTGAAATACAATTTTTGGATGTCAGTAAGATGTAGTAAATAAAAAGTACTTTCTTGGTGGGAAAAAAAAGCACCTTTGCTTAAACTTCTAGAAAACTTTTCTATAGAACATATCACAAAGATATTCTATTAAATTCTGCACAACAAGATATTTATTTAATTGTAGTAAGGCAATTTTAACTGCATGCTATCATATCTAATTTTATTCCATAAATGTTATGTTATTTTGTGTGCATCCCTACACTGAATTTTTCTAATTTTTGTAGGATGCCCTTTTTTTAAAGAAATCATATAAAAAAAGTCTAGCATTTCTAGTTATTTTAGCCTCCCAAAGTGCAATAAAAATAACTAGTTAAGTTTTATTAATTGCATGATAGCAACATGAAAAATAATTATAACTTATAAAACTTTTTTTTGCTGTATTTGTATATTGGTTTTTAGCATGTGAAAGTTATTTTTGTAAAGCCCTGCTATATAGGTGAAGGAACAGAAGTAATTTATATATTATGTACTGCAGGGGAAAAATGTTTATATTTGAGAATATTTTCCCATAAAAATTTAAATGCCATTGAGTTTTATTTTTATTTAATTTTGTAGGTGAAATGTTGGTATAGTTACACTAGATCATTATAAGCTTTATTCCTACTGCATTTTATCATAATGCACACTGAGTATAAATAAACCCTGGAATGCTAACCCTAATAGCAATTAAACTGGAAGTGTTTGTGTTTCATCTCTGTGAACTTCGCAGAAATGTCTCCATGACAACCTCCATGCTAGTTAAGACAACCAGAGGTGATCAACGGTTTACGTCTTTTTCCTCTAGTAAGAATGGAATTTGTGTTGACAGTTTTGGCCTTTAATGGCACTTTTGTTCTGCGTGAAAGTATTTGTTTACCAGATCATATGTTGTTAACTGTCAGGCAGAGGTAGAGTGACTGCTTTTGATAAAAGGCTGCTTTCGAATTTCTAGTCATGAAGCTCTTATACTCTAATTATCTCCATCAGTATAGAAGAGTCCATTTGCTTCGGTACTTTAAAAATTACACTTTATTAAGACTAAGTATTATGCTGAGTAAAATTGGGAAGAACTTGATTTCATTTGAAACCATCTAAAATTGGAAAATCCTTTTAATTTTACTTCTTAATGAATGCCCCTCCCCCAAGTAAAACACATGTGTGCACACAGAGACACATGCTTCAGAAACATTTAAGTGATGATTTTCTTCTCTTATTCACTTCCCAGGATGTTGTAACGATACCAGTAAAATCTGCTCAGATATACAGAAAGAGAATATGCAAAACGTAGAGAGGAAAATTTTATGTACAGTTTCAAACAAGAATTGTGAAACCGATTGCAAAACAGAACTTTACCATGTTTACTCTTAAATAGAGGTGCATAAAATAAAAACCTTGACTTCTTTGATACTTTAGAAATAAGCATTCATATATATATCAATAGGACAGGGATTGTGAAGAGCTTTGTGAGTTGCACAGGAAAGAAAAATGTCATTCACCCATGGGCATTGTACTTGTTCCCTTCTATAGCTATCTCTAAACTCATTTGCCAGCATTGTCTAATAACTTGATGATGGGAATTCTTATTAAATACTTTCAAATCTTTTATACATGGAAAATAATAAATTCCTAGACTAAAATAACCATTTTCTTGGATCAGGTAAATATAGATTAAAGACTTTGTTGTATGTCTTCTCAGAAAAGTAAACACTTTAATTTTAATCTACCTTGCTAACACTATAGTAAATCATAGATTGGAGTGGTCCAAAGTGATTATGTTTTGTACATTTTTTTCACATAGGCTATGAACGTAAGAAACAGGGGAGGTCTCAGCAAGCTGAGCACAGGCATGCTTGCAGGTGGCTCCGCTTTAATCCCTGGCATTGCATGATCCCCAGAGCACTGCTGGGAGTGACCACTGCACTCAGAGCCAGTGAGAAACAGAAGAACTCCAAAGTACCACGGGGTCTCGCCTCCAGAATTTGACAAAAATGTCACATTTTTCTTTAAATTGATGATGATTTTATAAACTGAGAATTGGTTTTATATTTAAAGAACTTAGTAGCAAGTTTCCTTCAGTTTCTGTCTTGACAACATCATCCGATCATATGTATAAGCCAGAATCTTGGGAACACTCCCCAGCCCTCCTTCCTTCATTCAATATTCATTCACCTATTGCTCGGCTATTTATCTTCCTGTGCTGAGGATGGAGCAGAAAACAACACACACATGCACTTGTCTTAGGCCGATCAGAGTCTCACAAGGGGAAACTGACAATAGAGTGAAATCATAGAAGATAAAGAATGTGAGATGGGAGCGTCAGGATGTGGTTCAGCGGCCAGTGCCTGCCTTGCAGGTGTGAGTGCGGCTGGGAGCTCTATCCTCAGCACCTCCCGTGCTCTCAGCACGGTTCCATACTGCCACATGAGGCCGAGGATCTGTCCAGTTACAGGCAGATGTGCTCAAGCACCAACAAGCAAAAAGTATGCTTCCAGTGTGCAGCCAATGCTGAGACAACAAAGGGTGAAAAATCGAAAAATAAATCATTTGAGATGATAAGTAGCATGGATAAAAATAAAGTAAAAAGTCTGAGTATGTGTGAGACTGGGGTGGGTGGCAGAAGAGAAAGAGTATATCTGGGTTTTGCAAACTTCTATTTATTTTTGAAGATCTGGGTAATTGGGACCACACCTCGAAGAGCTCAGAGCTTTTTCCTGGTGCTGTGCTCTGGGGTCATTCTTAGCAGTGTATAAAGGGATAATCTGAGGTGGTGGGGATCAAGCCAGGGTTGGTCACATGAAAAACAAGTGCATTAATATCTACAATTGTCTCTTTGCTCCCAGGTCTGTAATTTTAAACAGAATGGTTTGGGAATTTTTTTAAGAAAAGTTGATATTCACATAAAGAACGGCAAAAGTTTTTAGAAGGCAAAAGTTATGAGCTGTATGTTTTATTTCAAAGGACAGTGTGTCAAGACAAGAGGGAGTGGTAAATGTAGTCCTAGTCAAGCAGTGTCTTTGGGCAAGTTTTAGAAATGAGAAACAGCACAGCATGTTCAGAATAAACAAGGCCAAAGAGGAGTGATCCTGGGGACACATATAAGGTTCCAGGGATGGAACCAGAGTCTCTTGCATGCAAGTACCTTCACCCTTAATAGCTTAGGCTTTGCCAATTCTTATATTCTTTCTGTCTTCACTTTTTTCCACTAATATTTTCTTGCAGAATAAATATAAACATAAATCCATAGACAAAACTAGCAGCCACTTTCCTTGTTTAGACTTTTTCTGTGGCTCCGAACTCTTTAAAAGAAAAAAATCTATTCCTAACTACAAAATCTCCCCCCCCCCCGCCCACCGCCCCCCTCCCCCCCTCCCCCCGCCACACACACATATACAGAAAGTTTGTTATGTCAGGCCAGGGATGTAATTCAGCGGTTGAGCTCATGCCTTTCCATGCGTGAAACCTGGGTTTTATCTCAGGCACTGCAAAGACAAACAAGACAAAAATCTTTGTCACTGACGACGATCCATCTCTATCTTCAGCTGCTCTCTCTCATTCTCTCATTTGTTTCCACTGAACAGACTCATTGCTTGTTACTTTCCTCATTAAAAATACGGAGTATTCTTATACTTTTTTTTTTGAGCTATCACTCAGCTGTGAACAATCTTGAAACTTTTCCCTTGAAAACCATCCCTTTAATGCTCCCCCTCAACCCATGCACACATCTCCTGTACCTAGAGGAAGCTCGGGGTGGTGGATTAGGCACGGCTACCAGATGCTCTCATGTTCTTTCTGCAGGCATTTTGTAGCTAAGAACTACAAGACACGATCAACAATAAATCTTAACTGCAATCTGGGGGAGATGGGCATTATCCCTTGGCTCTCAGCCATTCTGACATACAGAGCAGTAAAGGATGGGTGCAGTCCATCCTCAAAATATGCTCCACTATTCTGTTCTCAGACGTTGTGTTTAATCGTTCATTGCATATTACACCTTTTTTGAAACTGTCTTGTGAGTTTGAATAACTGTCTTTGCTAGTTTGGACCTCTGTAGGTGAGATATTTCTTACAGTCTTTGATAGCACCATTTTAGAAGTATTATTTCCTGCACCATACCCTTTTATCTTTTTGTTTTTTATATATTATATTATGAACATTTTCTGTGATACAGTAAAGCTGTCATATAACTATGAACATTTTCTGTATATGGTATATACAATTGATTCCTCTATTGTATTGTATTCTTTGTGTGCTTTTTTGTTTATATATATACATATATATATATATATGTATTTTTTTGTCACACTTTTTGGTACCAGGGCTACTTTTGTCTGTGTTCCTGGTGGTGTTTGTGGAATCCTGTTGAACTGATGTGGTCAGCATGCAAGGCAAGCACCTTAATTCCTGTATATCTTTCCAGCCCCACTATTTTTAATAAATCTAGTTTAAGTTTCACATGTATATTTTGATCCAATTTTTAATACTTTAATTAGAACCTATTTATTTTTATTTTGAGGTCACACTTGGTAGATCATGTTTTGTTTTGTCTTGTTTTGTTGATTTGGGGGCACACTCCTAGTTATGTACTTAGGGATCACTCCTGAGAGGGTTGAGGGACCATACGGGTTACTAGGAATCAAATCTTGGTTGGCCACATGCAAAGCAAACCCTCTGACTACCATACTATCTCCAGCTCCTTAATAGTGTAGATGTTGCACCTGGCTCAGTTATATATTATGTATATATACTGCTCTAAGCAGTGCTCAAGGAATCACATAATGGAAGCAATGAAACCCAGGGCCTAACATATGCAAGACAATTATTCTACCAGCGAATCACAGACTGCACTTTTGGTGGGGGAGAGAAGCTGAAGTGCTCTGGCATGATTGGGCATCAAATCTTGTTCTCCTGCATGCAGGAAATGTGCAGCAACCCTTTGGGTTATTTTCCCAGCATAAGTATATTTTTATTGAGCTAGAATTATGGTGTAAAACATGGGGAATACTGATGAATTTCTTTCCAGGAATATCACTGGAATTTCTAATCTTTGTAGCAATGGATTGATATTTTCTGTTTGTCACTAAAATCAGGTATGATTTTAATTCTGCTGCTGAGTTGATGAGTAATTGGAAATACTACTTATGACAAAAATACTTTAATTTTGTGCTTCTGATTTTGTGCCTTTTTTTCAAGTTAGGACTAAAGCCTATTTTGGAGGTAAAGGCAAAATTGAAAAAAAAAAGACAAATCTGAATAGAATCAGAATAACAAAATAAAAGTTCTATTTTCATTAATGTGTGCTATGCAAAGTGTGGTATAGTTTTTTTCTTACCATGTAAAGTATATGCTTCACAGTTTGTATTTGGGTCCTGTTTAGCTTCTTTAACACTTTATTTTCCAATATGTGTCTCAAGGGAACTACATGTTTTTACTTGGTTAGATAAAAAAATATGTAAGAGAAATTTATACTCTACTAATATATAGCTCAGAAGTACAGAAATTGAGGGAAACTTTGCAATTTAAACATGTAAAACAGTAAATTCAGTGGCTCTGGGGTTCTATCTTCTTTTAGGGATGAATTTGCATGCTCATATGTCTTTGATTTTAATAAAATCTATAGTCTAAAAATATCAGTTATCAAATAAAATTCCAATGGTGCTTACTGATTTTGCTGAACAATTCTTTATATATTTATAAATTACAGCATGAGTTACCTTTCTAGTTATTACTGTAAAGAGCCAATAATTAATATTATATATGACATCATATGCTTTTTAAAAAATCGGTGGTTAAGACTTAACATTGTCTCTCAATGAGAGACGTTACTGGTGCCCGCTCGAACAAATCGATGAGCAACGGGATTACAGTGACCATGACAGTGACCATGATCTTTCATGTCTATTATTTCATCCCTCATTTTTAAACATGGAGCTTTATAACAGATGTAAACATAACAAAATTTACGAGTGATAGCTGAAAATGGGACATGCCACTGAGATTCTCTCATTGCTATCTTAGATTTGTATGATTATTTACTTAAATCTTTATATTATATATACACTGAATTTTCAATAGTTTTCCCTGTTTTTCACTATCAGTTCCTTGAACTGAAATTTTTGTTTCATGCTTAAAAATTTTCTGTAGGAACTCTTACTAAATACTTATACTAGCCCTATTGAGGAATTGTACTTACCCTAAGACTTGCTAGTTTGTATTGATAGACTATAGGTAGTTTCTGTATAAAAAACTAAAATCATTTCAAGTTTCAGGTTCAATTTATTTTCATAATTTGATAAATTTTTTAACAGCATGTGGTAATGTTAGGTGTAATCTAAATTTTGTTTGCTTACATGGTACACAGTTTTTGTATAGTGAAATACAATTACATAATAGAAGTTAGCTCTAAAAATATGAAATATATTGAAGACCTAATTATGTTGCTTTTTAAAAGTAGACAGTAGCCTTTTGTGACACAATTTCTCTTTGAGGTGAAATTAACCTCGGATTGTCTTCTTGTAATTTTACTGACCTGTAGGTAATGCTAGATTTAACAACAGAATCTAACCTGTCATAAGGAGTTATTCATGGAGTCAGGTTGGCTACATCTTTATTACTGTAGGCAAGAATATTATCTTTTGATAGTAATTTCTATTGTAATAACATTGACAGTAACTAGTATTATTTTTTAGTAAATCAAATGTGATTTCTTGGACCAGAGGTATAGCTCAATAGTCCGGAAGATAATTTTCATGTGGGGATCCCAGACTTGACTCCAACACTGCATGGTCCCTTAAGAATTGCTGAGCAGGCCTGGAGCGATAGCACAGCGGGTAGGGCATTTGCCTTGCACGCAGCTGGCCCAGGTTTGATTCCCAGCATCCGGTATGGTCCCCCGAGCACCATCAGTAGGAATTCCTGAGTGCAGAGCCAGGAGTAACCCTGTGCATCGCCAGGTGTGACCCAAAAAGCAAAAAAAAAAAAAAAGAAAAGAAAAGAAAAGAAAAAAAATCTGAACAACCAACTGACGTCCATTGAAAATGCTGAGAAATGTGAACTTCATTTGTAAAATTTAACTTCCTTGTCCTCTTCCCCAAACTTTTTTTGTGACCTTTGAAGCAGTGCTTGCTATGAGAGCCTGAGGGTCAGTGTGTGACCTTGCAGTTTTGCTGCTCTGGCTGCAGGACTCTGGGCCAGCAGGGCTACACCTAAGGCGCTCAGGACCTCTGTTATAGGGGATTCATCTTGGGCTTCCTCACACTGAAGCTTTCCCCCAGGCCTTTGCATAGTCTCTCTAGTCCCCAAGTTTCTCTCTCTCTCTTTCTCTGTCGATGTCTCTGTCTCGCTCTGTGTGTGTGTGTGTGTGTGTGTGTGTGTGTGTGTGTGTGTGTGTTTCAGGATTTCTATTTTTATTTCACCTTACAGATCGGCTGTTGTGATGACAGGATCACACACATTTGGTTTAGGCACTGGCACACTTTTTAGTTGAAGTATCTCTACTTGGTTGCAGTGCTCATGTGCTTCAGTTCTAGTGTTTGCCAGGGTTGAACGGTTGCTGGCCGAGGTCCTCACCTTGCCTTTTGACTTTGTGGATAACAAAGGATGGTTCCTGCGGTATAGTTCTCTGGTCCGTGAGTAGTGCTGGAGATCATGTCTAACTGATGACCTCGTACCTGCAAGACTGGTGCACACTACTGTATTCTAGGGCTACTTGGTTTTTCAATAAAATCGTTCTTGAAGATGGAATGCTTGCCTTTGATTGAAATATTTTATGACTCACGCTAAAATATTATTATTTTAAATTGCCAAGTAATTATTGATAAATTTAGAGAAATGTGACGGTAGTAGAGAGAGAGAGATGCATATTGAAGGAAGAACATGGGCTGCTTCAGAGGGGGAAAGTCTAAAGATTAATTTAAAAAAATAACAGCTTGAATAATTAGTGTTCTTGTACTGAAAAAATATTATTTGGTAGTTATCTCTCCATTTGCTATGAGTATAATTTGGTCCCAAAATAATTATCCAAAGGCATTAATTATTTGTTTTAAGAATAATTAAAAAAAGATGTTTGAATAGTTGAAGTCATATTTTTGCTATTTTATTATGTAAGGTGAGGAGAATATAGATGTAACATTGACTTTAATAACATGATGAAAATATTTTGAGAAAATGTTTCTTAAGTTTACTTGGTTTAAGTGGCAGGGTGTACTTTTGACTACATGTAAAAAGTATTCTGAAGAATTATACTAGTGATTCCTTTGCATAATTTTGAGCACCAGTGAAACATATTTTCAGTTTTCTCTTTTCACAAAGTGTTCACAAATCAGTAACTGACAGGTACGTTTGTTATCACTATATCACTCTATCACTGTCATCCTGTTGCTCATCAATTGTTATCACTATTGGATGCAATAGGTCATAAACATTTTTTGTTTACTCAGTTCTATTTCACTTGTATTTTAACTCAAATTTGTTTTCTGGGTCACACCCCATAGTGCCCAGCACTTACTCCTGACTCTGTGCTCAGAGATCACTTCTGATGGTGCTGGAGATCAAACCAAGCTCAATCACATAAGGCAAGTTCCCTACATTTTTTTTTTTTTTTTTGCTTTTTGGGTCACACCCAGCGATGCACAGGGGTTACTCCTGGCTCATGCCCCCAGGAATTACTCCTGGCTGTGCTCAGGGGACCATATGGGATGCTGGGAATCATATCCAGGTCAGCCAGGTCAGCCGCCCTACTCGCTGTGCTATCGCTCCAGCTCCCAAGTTTTCTACTTTTCTTATACTCTGCATGCCTAGCTGAAATTTAGTTAAAAAAGTTCATTTCACACAAAGCAGCTCCAGATCTTTTGACCAAAAAAAAAAAAAATTACATTTATGAAGCATTTTAGTAGAACAAGGTGTCAAGGATTTATCGGGGTTTACAGATAAGAAGGGGGAAGAGGCTAGAATGACACAAGTGATAATGAATTTGACAAATTCACTGCATTTTAAAGCAATTTATACTTAAAAGCATGCATTTTAACAATTTGTTTTTGACATGCGTCAAATGAATCAGCGTGTGTAAATATTATGATAAATCAATCAATAAAAGTCCCATTCTGTAGAGACCACTGTGTCGTCTTATTTTACATGATTTTCCTACCCTTCTCCTTCCCTCTTCCCTTCTGGTAATCTGATTCAAATTGAAGTCTGAGTTTCATTTTTTGTTTTTATCCAGCATATTTGTTTTGCTTTTGTGTGTGTGTTTCTTTACACAGCACCTATAAATGACACCAGAGTGTAATTTTCTTTATTCACTTGACTTATTGCACTGAACATAATACTATCAGAGCTAAAGAGATCACATAAGTGATAAGGAGTTCACCTAGTATACAGCTGAAACTAGTTCAAATCCCAAGCAACTTGTAAGAGCTCTGTTTCTCCCCTGTTCCCCACTTCCACCCCCAGCCTAGGTTTACCACATGCAAAATAAGTGCCCTACCAGCTGTACTATTGCTCTGGACCCTTCTCCATTTTTTATATTATTATTATTATTATTATTATTATTATTATTATTATTTTGCTCTTGACATCTTCATGTGTTTTCTATACTAGCTTCTTGTGGGATGTATGTTTTACAGACACCATCTCCCCTTTAGATATATTTCCCTAAGTTGCCAGTTTCACTGTGCAGAGCCATTTTAGTTTGATGTAGTCCCATTGGTTTATTTTTGCTTTTGTTTTCTTTGTTATGCATGGGAGAGAAACATCAACTTTAGATTTAGCTCAATATAAACTTGTGTATCATGATATATCCACAGATGGTTACATGTAGAAATATTTACAGTGAAATGTATATATAAATTTGTTAGTATACACACACTCATTTCCTTGCTGCATCAGTAGAGAATGCCTAAAGGCAACAAGCAAATATGTCGCCCATAACTTGGTTCCCAATGCCATACGCCAATTTAAAAACCAGGAATTTTGGAGGAGCGAGGCTTATTTTCAGATTGTGGTAGAAAATATAGGAGATGAACCTGGAATTTTCATTATGCAAGAAAATGCTTAAATAAAATATATTAAAGGCGTGCTCTTCAAGCCCGTATTCTCCCATGATCAATATCTCACATGTCTCTCTGTTTCTTAGCTTGCCTGCTTCTACTCTGGAGAAGCCTGTGTTCTCTCTCATATTTGTACTTATCTCTTTTTCTTACAATCACACCTTTTCTAAATAAGTGTCAATAAAATACCTTGCATCACAAATATAATTTGTGTTAAAGAAATATCCATAAGCCTACGCTGTACTTCATTATAAATAAGTAAGTGGGAGAATGGATAGGTTTTCTTTTTAGGAGAAATCCAAATCATTTTTGTAGATTTATCCTTAGCACATGAGACGTAACTTGTTTATTCCTTAATTGGACTGTGTATATTGACTTTACCTGAAAGAGTTTAATATAGAAAGAGAGGCTTACGCTGAAAGTGCAGTTATAGTACCCCTCTTTCCATATTTAAATATTTATAGTGTATATCCTTGATATGAAGTGAGGAAAATGAGAATTTGCGCTTGTATTCTCCACTCTTACCCCAAGTCATGACCTCAGGATAGTAATAGCAAGAATTTAACAAACATTTCTACAGAAGACCAAAATCTGACTAGTACTTCTGGAATCTTTCAAGATCATCAAAACAAGTCTGAGTGACTCTCACTGTCAGAAGACACTAGGTAGACTTAGTGGCAAGAATGGCATGTGATATGCTGTATGGGGTTCTGGAGCAAGAATAGGACCTTATTGTAATAAAGGAACTATTAAAAAACTGGACTTTAGTTAATGTTTATAAAAGTTAATATTATCATTTATGCATATGGAAGCTTAGTGCTGTTAGCTTCTGGTAGGTGGAGGGGGTTATCATGAATGGAATTAGGATTTGTGTTATTGATGAAATAGCCAATATTTCTTTTTCAATACTTCACATGTCTTTATTTAGGCTTTCAACAGCTCTTTTGTAGGCATGATTGTTTTACCTTTTTTGTGTGGGTGGAGGGTAGGGGGAACACCCAACAGGGTTTTGGGCTTACTCCTGGTTCTCTTAGGAATTTTTCCTGGTAGAATTTGTGGTATCATAAAAGATGTCAAGGATACAACCCAGTTTAGCCACGTGCAAGGCAAGCACCCTATCAGCTTTACTATTGTTTTGGCCCCAGGTATGATTATTTTTATGTGATAGGTGAAGAAGTGGAAGGTTAAGTAACTTTCAAGATTAACATCAATATCCAGGCTCTGGGTAATCTTATGTTTCAGCATTTCTGAGAATTTTTTTTTTTTGCAAAACTGCTGCAGACAGAAGTTCCCCTGGGTCAACTGGCACAGTCTCTGCCTGGATATGTTAGGTAGCATACCTGCCAAAGGAATGATAGACTGAGGCTAGGACAGAAAAGAGACCACTCCAACAATGGTGAAGGGAACTGGCCAACTGGGATGAGGAGGAAGTGCTGAAAGATGGTAACATATTATGTATGAAACCCTGTCAGTAGCAGGACTGTAATCAGCAATGCCATACTATATATATATATATATATATATATATATATACACAAACACACACACATATATATATATATACATATATATATATGCGCTACAGCACTGTCTTCCCGTTGTTTATCAATTTGCTCAAGCGGGCACCAGTAATGTCTCCATTGTTTTGGGCATATCCAATACACCATGGGTAGCTTGCCAGGCTCTGCTGTGTGGGCAGGATACTCTCGGTAGCTTGCTGGGCTCTCTGTGAGGGGTGGAGGAATTGAACCCAGGTTGGCCACGTGCAAGGCAAATGCCCTACCTGCTGTTTTATATAATATATATATATGTAAAATAAAAATGACCTTTCATAGAGGCCGACTGGTGGGTGGGAGGGAAATGAGGGACATTGGTGAAAGGAAGTGGAGACTGGTAAAGGGATTGGTGTTGGAAAAGTGTATGCTTGAAACTCAGTCTTGAATAACTTTGTAATCTATGGTGACTAAATAAAAATTTAAAAATTCAAATAAAAGAATTGGGTGGAATGAGTGTCATAAGGCTCATTATTTGAAACAAAGTTATAGGAAGAAATTTTACATATATTAAAATCTGAAAGTGTATTCCCTCTAAAAGTTCTCCAAAATTGGTGATACTGCCTCCTGAGAGGAACTAGGACTATTCTGGTTGGCAGTGGGACTTTCAGTGGAATTGTGGAGCATTTTTTTTTTTCATTTGCTTAGAGAAGGTAGATTTCCAGTGGGATATACAGTATTTTTTTTCTGGAAAGACAAAAATAAGTTGGAAACTTCTGCAGATTATAGTATTTGGTTTCATGCTAATTTTTCCTGATGTTGTTCTCTTATTTAACCTGATGCTTTTTATATACTTTTCATATGTGTCAGATATCCTAAAATTATTCTACAAACTACTGAAGAGTCCAGATGACTAGTGTTTTTTTTTTTGTTGTGTGTTTGTGTGTGTGTGATTAGGAAAATACTCTGCCAGTCTATCTTAGGCAAAACAGTTATTTAGCATTACTGATAATGGTTTTTAAAAGGGCACGTCTCCCTCCTTGGCAAAAATCTAACCTTTCTTAGAATAGCATTCGGATATTTTAGGCCTTATAATCCTCAAGTAAAAGATAAAGTAAGTGAAACATAAGAACATTAAGTCAAGCTTGAGCAACAACTTCATGTCCCAAGAGCTTGAAACATGTAATCTTATTGATGTCAACTGTATCTTACTTGCACATAGAAATAATGTTGTTACTCCTCAATAACTCATAGTTTTCTAGACCCAGACTTAAAATGGGCTCAGTTTTATTTTCACGATTACTTTCTATTTACATAGTCACAATCCAAGTAGAGTTGATGCTAATAATAGGAAAAGACTATCTGGTAAGGCTGCTGCTTGCAAGACAAGCTCCTAACTTGCTGTACTAGCCCTCCAGTCATCTCTGAGCACAGAGGCAGGAGCAAGCTGAGCATAGCTGGGCGTGGCCCAAAACCCAAAACCACTGTCACTGTCATCCTGTTGCTCATCAATTTGTTCGAGCGGGCACCAGTAATGTCTCCATTGTGAGACTTGTTACTGCTTTTGGCATATTGAATATGCTACAGGTAGCTTTCCAGGCTCTGCCATGCTGGCGGGATACTCTCGGTAGCTTCCCAGGCTCTCCAAGAGGGGTAGAGGAGTCGAACCCAGGTCAGTCGCGTGCAAGGCAAACGTCCTACCTGCTGTGCTATAGCTCCAGCCCAAAAACCAAAACCAAAACAAGTTAATATTTTTGCAACATGTATGCTCCAAATCTGGTATATATAGAAAACAAACATCAAAACTTTTTTCATTTTCCCTTTTCTTTGTTGTTGTAATGATGAGTTTGAACACACATTTTAGTTGTGGTGTTCATGCACATTCTGGTCCAAGGTTGCACATGTATTTGAATAATTGCCATATAATTGGATAGAAAAACTGTTGTGGTACAGTGGTAAGATCTTAGCCTATCTTACTATTTCTGGAGATTGTCCCCCTCTCCCTTTTTTTGGAGGGGTAAGTGGTAGTGCTGCAGAGACAGTGTTTCTGGCTCTGTAATCAGGGATCACTCTTGGTGATACGCAGGGATCATATGTGGAAACAAATGGGCTAATTACATGCAGAAATACCTTAAACCTTATGCAATTTCTGACCCTGGAAAAATATTTTAAATATATATATATAAATAATTCTAAAGATTAGATCCTGACTTATTTATATTTTTTATTCAAAACCTTTGACATGAGATTTGAGATGACTTTATTAAGAGTGAGGTACTTCATAATGTTGCATACAGCACTTTTAAGTACATGTGTGCATTTCTATCCAACACTGAATCACTTCTGTAGAGGGATGAGCTGTATTTACTATCTAGTCCAAGTAAGTTAAAGAGAACTTTATATCTCCAAGACGTAGTTTACCTTGGATAGAAATCAATTCTGTTTCTGGGGACGGGGTCTCTGAACTATGTACCTCTATTGTTAGCTGCTTAATAAGTTCATATTGAATTGACATGAATTGATTTCTCTACTTTGCTACAGTGATAGCTAGTAAGAGTTGAAGTCTCATTTTGTATTTTCTTAGCTTCATACACACTCTGCTCATAGAGTCATGGAATGTGTGTAGAATGAGCCAGTGGGTGAAGGGCTGAGTCATGCCATTAATCAGTACAGGCAATAGTAGATTGAGGAGATATGATTGATGAAGCTTGAAAGGAAAAGAAAGGGAAAAGAATAGGGGATATTGCTTTAGGTTATGTCATTCATCAAAAGAATTTTATTTTCACACCTTTTAAAATTAAATTTTGGCAACATTATTTAGAATAGATTTGAACATTATAAAGATAAGAAAATTGTGGAATGCTAATTGCTAATATGACAATGATATAAATTTATCATGGCATATGAGGAAAATGATAGTTATTGCCATTGCTGTGTGTGACAGGCAGGAAAAACAATAGACATGTTACTTGGTGACAGGATGAAAAGCATCATTATCACCATAGAGTCGCAGAATTTCTGAATTGGAATGGATCTTAGAGGCTATCAGTTCAACATCAAGCTGAACAAATGGCCTACCTCTGCCTGATCAGTTCTACTTATCTTAGCTTGTGATAACTGGTTAAAGTCGGAGAATCTTAGCATTTAGAAGACTTTTAACCCCAGCAAAAATATGGCTGTTTAAAACTTCTCCTTGTCCTTGTCACTGTCGCTTTCATCCCTTTGCTCATCGATTTGCTTAAGTGGACAACAGTAACGTCTCCATTGTGAGACTTGTTATTGTTTTTGGCATATCAAATATGCCACAGGGAGCTTGCCAGGCTCTGCTGTGCGGGTGAGATGCTCTTGGTAGCTTGCCGGGCTCTCCAAGAGGGACAGAGGAATCGAACCCGGGTTGGCTGCATGCAAGGCAAAGAAGATATAGCTGTGCTATATCTTAGATATATATATATATTTATATATAAGATATATTTATATATAAGATATATGCATATATATTTATATATAATCTGTCTTATATACTATGTACTATATGTATATATATCTGTCTTATATACTACCTGTCCTGTGTAGAACAGAGAGAATATAGCACTGGATGTGGTGTCTGAGGAAATGAATCTGTGTCTCAAATCAACCACTTGTCAGTTTATTCTTGGTCAAGTCATTTAGCCTCTGAACTATATATATATATATGTATATGTATATGTATGCCTATTTCTATACTTATCTGTGTGTAGAGATACACATATGTTAAAGGTTAGAAGGATGAAACAAGATTATATATGATAGGAGTTTGGAATTACAAAATGCTCTAAGGTATTATTTTTCCTTTTGGTGTGCCTTCAGTGCATTAAATATAGTTAATGTTTCTCTTTTGTTTTATGATATAGCCTATTTTTTTGGTAGTGAAATCAGTTTGAGGTAGAGATGAGGAGATACAGACAATAGTGACTACATCTACAGCAGAATACAAAAGAAGGCTTATTAGGGAAAATTTAAAAACAAACATTGTGTAAAATATGGTTGATCAGCCCTGAACTACCATCATCCCAGAGGAGCATAGGTGAACTGTGTATCTAGGTAGCCTGTTCTACCTGATTCCTTTAGATGAACTCCACTTACAGAAGTCTCTAGAATGTTAATTTTATGTGTTGGGCATTGAAATCAGTGCCTCTCACACAGAAGGCATGGACTCCATCACTGAGGCACATACCTAATCTAGGAATATGTATTATTTTACTTATCTAAATAATTAAAACACAATTTACAAATACTAGGTAATAATATTTTTTTATATTTCACATGACTAAGTGATTCCCAGTTACTGACTGAATGTGTTTGATTTTCCTGACTTCTTCGTTTCTGTGGCCACCTGTGGGTATAACTGTTGAATGGATGAATTTAATTCCAGTACGAGTGTGGGTTGATATTTTACAAAGGGAAGGATATGAGTGAAATGAAGACTTATATAGAACATTAATCATTTTGTGAACAACTCCTCTTCTGGGTCTGATGGTAGTTTTTGAATATTGGAATATATATAATTTTTTTTTTGTTTTTGGTGTGGGGGGGGTCACACCTAGTGATGCCCACATGCACTCAGGACTGGAGCAATAGCACAGAAAATTGGGTGTTTGCCTTGCACGCGGCTGACCTGGGTTCGATTCCTTCGTCCCTCTTGGAGAGCCTGGCACGCTACCGAGAGTATCCTGCCCACACAGCAGTGCCTGGCAAGCTCGATATGCCAAAAAACAGTAACAAGTCTCACAATGGAGACATTACTGGTGTTTGCTTGAGCAAATAGACGAACAACAGGACGACAGTGCTACAGTCCTATAATTGTGCACAGTATGTGGACCTATCCTGGGGGCATTAATATGGGTCATACTGTGCCTTCTGTTTTCCTTAAGAGTGAACATATGAAAGAGTGAGGAAGACAAAAATCAGAACCTTTTTTTTAAAATAAATTTTAGAAAGTTGGGGCCATATCTGGTGCTAACTAGGACTCACTCTTGGCTGTGTGCTCAGGGATCACTCCTGGCCATGATTGGGAGACCATTTGCTGTTCCATTCTAGGGATTGAACTGGGGTCATTTGCATGCAGGGACAAGAACCTTAATGCCTGTACTGGCTCTCTGGCTCAGAACTTTGGTTTGAAACCTAATTGTAAAAATGATAGCATATCATTTTTTCATAGTCTGTTCATTCAGAGCAGTGTACTCAATCTAGCCAATATGTAAGGGAAGGAGATGGCGTGGCATAGAGGTATCAGGAAATGGAGGACATTGAGGCTTATCTATACACCCATGAGTATGAAAGTAAAAGTCGTGTTTGATTTTGACTGAAAGAGTACATACAATCAAAAGATAATTTGATACTGGTCTATACTATCAAAAAAAGAAAAGTATGTGAATGTTTGAATAAACCTTTCAAAGAAATATAAAATAGATGAACCCATTAGCAGTTTGCTTCCCCATTTCCCTCACTCTTTTTGCATTGTCTTAGAGTTAATAGATCTCTAAAAATTGAATACCCTATTTTGAATAGTTGAGTACATGCACACTCAGATGAAGATGTTAGGAGAGAGAAGAAGATATAGAGTCCTCAGAATTGTTTATACCCTTATGCTATCTCAGTTGCCCTGATATCAGTTTAATCAGGATCCGTTTGATCAAGAATTCCAGGAGACTATCCTTTCTCTCTGCAGATGGTCTTTATTGCATTCAGGTACGTTTGAACTTTGTTTTTCCGGAGCATGAAGCATCCAGGTTGCATGGAGAGTCCCACACGTTCTGAATCGCTGAGCTTTGGGCCACTACATGCCTCAGTCTTAAGTAGCCGCAGCTTCGTAATTTTCAGTTAGGGCAAAGCACTATCTTCGAATATCTTTCAAATCATTGTGTGTATTTCCAGGGAGATTCCCATCAGAAGTTGCAGTACATTGTAAAGTGCTCATCTCGCACGCTCTCTCCACCAGTTTGATCCCCGGAACCACACACCCTCCCCTGAACACACCAGGGCTCACTCCTGAGCACAGAGCCAGGAACCGCCCCTGAGCACTCTGGGTGTGACCCACCTTTTCACCCCACTACTACCTAAATGACTCCCCGACCCCAGCCCCCACAAAAAAAGAAAACAATAACCACAACAAATAAAAACTGGAACCAAATCAAAGTTCTGTTGAATCTGCAGACTATTAATGTTTAAAATCCTGACAAATTATTTGTTTTACTGTGGAAAATGTAACATACTTTCTTTTTTTCTTTAGAAAAATTCTGTTTTTTCTTGATTTCAGTAAACTCTTATTTTGCTGGTTCTGACATGTAGCTATTCTTTTATTTATTTATTCATTGTTTATAGGCAGTTCTCATTCTCCTACTTGAAATCTGGAGTTTTCAGCATTTTCCCCATATTCATATTATTTACAAGCCCAAACATTCTCATTAGTAATTTTCTACATAAAGCTGCTTAACACATGCGAAGGCAGAGTTTTTCCCCATTGGAGAGTTACTTTCTTTTATTTATTCATTTATTTTTAATTTTTATGGCTAAGGCAGTATACAGTAATATTCAAGTTTATGGAGTTGACTTCACCGCTACTGAACTGCCCAAGATCCTCCACCCCATCCCTGTGTTCCTACATCAGACTCTTCATTCATCCCCCAGTTTCCTTCCACTTCTTGGTACAATATCTAACCATGTAAACTGTTGGCCTGAGATTTAAAAAATCACTGTATGACTGTATCACTGTCATCCCATTGCTCATCGATTTGCTCAAGCGGGCAATGTCTCGATTGTGAGACTTGTTACTGTTTTTGGCTTATCGAATACACCACGGGTAGCTTGCCAGGCTCTGCCATGCAGGTGGGATACTCTTGGTAGCTTGCCGGGCTCTCTGAGAGGGGCAGAGGAATCGAACCTGTGTCGGCTGCGTGCAAGGCAAACGCCCTACCCGCTGTGCTATCGCTCCATCCCTTGAAAAATCAGATTACAAAAATTAGAGTCACTTTCTTGAATAAAGTTGCTCCTCGAAACTTCCTCCTAGACCTCCTTCTCCTTAAATTCAATGTCTGCTTCCTGGACAACCTTCCCTACTAGACTGCTCTCATTGCTGTAGTACTGGTCTTGTTCATAAATATGGCTATATACCACACATTCCCAAGCAAAGGAACTTGAAGGTCATTTCAGTATTTTCTTTCATTCCTTTATCACTGTCAATCAAGAAGAGAAATAGACAACTTAGAAGCTTCTGTAAAATCTATATTTTTATTTTTCCTTATCTCAACTACTTTTACTCCAGTTGAAGTTTTCTTACGTTTGGTTTAGATTACTGCTTTTTCTCATCCTTTGGCTTATGGTTCCTTTAGTAACTCATTATGTTCCATTTATATTTGACACTAATTGATCCTGAGTTTCACTGCTTACCTCTGACTTTTTTACACAGCTTGTGGCAGACAGTCTCCTAAATTCTCAGTGTTGAATACACCGTTGACCATGGTATACATAGAGACATTGTCCCTTGAATTACGTATTGGAGCAGAGTGGAAGTCCCTATGATGACCTCTTTAACTATCTCAATGCCACTAACCCTCTATATATTTTTATGGAACATTGAATATTTCTCCTACCGGGAGAAGTGATGTACCTTTTTATTTTTTTTTCTTCTTCTTCTTCTTAGTCACACAAAGCTCTGTTCCTTGTCCTTTGTTTTCTTAGGCCCAGACTTTTATATGCTACTCTTTGAATACTGACCTTGATTTCTTCTTTATTCTAGGAACACAATTACATCTGGTATTACCATAAGTAATTAGCAAGTAAAAACATTGATATATTCTGCTTCCCCCCCCATAACAGTGTACCTATATAACTGTTCCATATCAGTGCATAGAGTGCTATTTTATTATGTTTTCTGCTATATAGTGTTACTTAATATGTAAGTATAACATTTAAATGCACACATGGTTACTTTTGGAATGTGTTATTAATATCTTCTTAAATAGCTATTTATTTTTGGTATGATGTGTACCTCAACAAAAAATTTTCAAAACATTTTTTTTTTTGCAGGAATCAGCCCTGGAGACCTGAGTCGGGCATGGGCTGACAGTGGTTGGGTTGGTAGTACCGGCAAACAACCAGGACCACACCCTTAGGTACTTCCAGAACCATGTGGTACTAGAGCCAGGTGGTCACTGTCACTGTCACTGTCATCCAATTTGCTTGAGCGGGCACCAGTAATGTCTCTCATTGAAAGATTTATTGTTACTGTTTTTGGCATATCCAATATGCCACGGGTAGCTTGCCAGGCTCAGCAGTGTGGGCTCCATACTCTTGGTAGCTTTCCGGGCTCTCCAAGAGGAGTGGAGGAATTGAACACAGGTCTGCCGAGTGAAAGGCGAATGCCCAACAGCTGTGCTATTGTTCCAGCCCAGAGCCAGGTGGTACCAGAGTAAACTGGTTGACCGCGTGCAAAGTAAGCACTTTACACACTGTACTATCTCCTGGCCTTACTACCCCATTTTTTAAAACTTAAAAAATTACAATGGCTTATGACCCCTGGTAGTGACTTCCCATTTTCAAGGTTTTCCTAGATACCAGTTTTCTCTTTGGGGTTGAAATATTGTGTTTCCAACTGGACTTTTATTGTATAAGCAGAATGTTGTTTTTTTTTTTTTTTTTTTTTTTTTTTTGCTTTTTGGGTCACACCCAGCGATGCTCAGGGGTTACTCCTGGCTTTGCACTCAGGAATTACTCCTGGCGGTGCTTGGGGGACCATATGGGATGCTGGGGATTGAACCCGGGTCGGCCGCGTGCAAGGCAAACCGCCTACCCACTGTGCTATCGCTCCGGCCCCTAAGCAGAATGTTTTTGATCAGATTGTATTTACACGACATCCTATGGCATTTTGTCAAGTACATCGTACAAATTTAAAATATTGTCTAAATATTTTTACATAGGATGGATTACTGTGGCTCTAAAAAGGCAGTTACAACCTTTTGAGTAAATAATTTTAGTTTTTAAAAACTTGTAAAGACTTGAAGGCGTCATAACAATGAATGCCTTGTCTCAGTTGTTAGAAACAGCTACTAAATACTTTTATTTATTTTTGTCTTTAAACAGTATTTTAATTATTAAGTGTTTAAGCAACAAGATAAAGCAAAGGAAGAAACAAAGGAAAAATTGAGACCAAATGTCAGCAGGTATAGGTTTTGCCATTTATGTCACATGAACTCATTCCGAATCATGAAAAAAAGGAGAAGCAAAAATGACAAAAAAGGGGCTGGAGCGATAGCACAGCAGGTAGGGCATTTGCTTTGCATGCAGCTGACCCAGGTTTGATTCCCAGCATCCCATGTGGTCCTCAAAAAGTAATTCCTGAGTATAGAGCCAGGAGTAACCCCTGAGCATTCCTGGTGTGACCCAAAAAGCTTAAAAAAAATCACAAACAAGTGACAGTACACTATTGCAGCAGAATATTAAGGATCTGGAAGAAAAACAATTTGAAAAATATGTAATACAAGTTGTGAAATTATAGTTAATTAGATGTATTTATAATTTGAAAGGTTAAATTCCATATTTGAAGTTATATATAAATGTTGGTTTTGGTGAAGCTCTTTTTTTTCCCCCTCCGTTACCTGAAAATTGTGTATTTCGTGCTGTTTCTGTGCTTTCAAAGAGGATACTGGATTTTGGTCTTAATAATTTAAACGTGCGTATATGTGTGTATGTGTATGTGTGTGAAAGAAATTTTCTATTTTTTAGTGATGTGGCACCATGTTCTTTTATTTATGATTCAGGGATTGAAGCTTACAAATCTTGTGCCTTTATTTTAGGTTAGTTTGTTCTTTCTCAATAAAGTACGGAAGGTCATTTGCATCTCCCCTGCCTCCACCTCCCCAAGTAATAGTAGATTTATCCAGAGATTTTTGGTTTGTGATTGTAACATCTTTTGACAAGCAATTTTAACTATAGACAGAGCATCGACGTGGAGCTTGAGGTATATGGTACTGCCTTCTGCAAACATAACTCAAAAAAGAGACTATTCTGTTCAGTTAGGGGTCACGTACAGTCAGAACTCTGACTCTTCACTGCAGTGTGCAAGGTTACCTCTCTCATCTTAAAGAAAACTGGCATCTCAGTAGAAAAATGTATCTGCCTAGATTGATGCTTTAAAAATGAGATTAAGGGCCCTCAGGACTGCCAGGTTGGGTGCCCCCAGCACCTCAAGGAGCAAGCAGCACTGCATCCTCAGAACCTTACACCGAGCCACTGGCCCCTTGACTGAAAGTTTCTGGTGCCAGTCCCCCTGCTCCCCATCTTAGCTCTTCTGGGGAGACCCCTCCCCACTAAAAGCTGAGATTAAGAAGCCCATTTGTGCCACTTCATTATTTCTTAAGACTCCAAAGTTAAACTTGAATACAGTTAGAGTAGCAGAAGTCTAGTAGGTGGTTCTTTGGGTCCCTATTCCTGTCACTGGGATCAATAATTACAGAAAGACACTGCTTTTAAAGTAATACGATAAAGCTTCCTGTCTCATGGTGAAGAGAATGTTAATGAAACTTGTTTAAGCACATTATTTTTGTTTGTTGGCATTTCTCTTAGTTAGGATTGATAGGCAAAACATGTTCAAGGGATTCTTAGAATTTCACCATGCAGGTAAAGATGAGGGGAGGGCTGTCGATCAGCTTTTAATTCGGAGTGTCGTTTTGAGCACATTTCTACAGATGGTAGAGTTTTGACTGCCCATCAGAGCACTAATGCCTCTGAGACAGAAGTTGCAGCTAAACCTTTTTTACATGCTTTAGGTCAAGAGTAGTCAAACCTGTTAACGCACCTGCTTTTGCATATGCAAATCTGTTGTTTTGTCATTTCATTAAACAAGATGAGGTAACAGTCTCTTGTGGTTGTAAATAAGTCTGGAACACCGCTTACATGAAATGAAATCTAGCAAAAAACACAACTGTGATTTCTGGTGTGTCGTCATGGGAGGTTGCTTCTGTTTGGGGCTTTGTTTCTGGAAGACTGCCCGTAATTTGGAGGGAGGCTAGAGGAGCAGGTTTATGTTTAGAGGAAAGAACGGGGAAGGTGTTTGCTGTCATTGACTGTAGGGTAGTTGTGAAGTTTGACATGCCTGGAAGGTACCTTATGCCATGTGGGGCCCCCATAACACTGCATACCTCAGTTTTCATCATCTGCTGAGCCTGCAGCAGGATTTCCAAGCACAGGAGCCGACAACTTGTCTGCTTTGGTTTGGAACTGATTGATGCACAGAACAGAACATGCTTGTGGGATCTTCCCTTGCTATAGAACGACATAAATGATTGAAACACTTTCTTTAGGAAAAAAAAGAAAAGTATCACTTGTTTATGGAGCTTACTGCTGTGGGAAAGAAATTGTCAAGTCGTAATGCAAGCAGAATTTACTGGGAACTTTCATCATTTTTGTGAAATGTTGTCTTGTTCAGCTTCGACATATTGGAAATAAAAATGGGGAAACACAATTAGGGGGACAAGCAGGTGAAAGGAAATTATTTACTTGCTCTCTTTAAAAGGGCAGGGGCATGTAATAAAAATGGAACCCTGAGATTTGTAAAATGACTGAGGGTTTTATTTTGTGTCACCGTAGATCACTGTGGGGGAGAAAAGTGAAATACGAGAATTGATGAACACATGTCACATGCTTGTCATTTGAGATTGCATTATTTGCCTGCAAAGTTGTTGTTAATTTTCCTGTTTGAAAAATAGTGCAAAATGTATATGGCATAGACAGTGATGTTACAGATCTATTAATTGTGTTAATTATGTTGATGCGTGTTGATTCTGACATAGCTTACGGTGAGCAGTAAGGAAAATATTATTTGATAGCTTTGGGGGGGATTAAAAATTCTTCCCTGACCTTTTAACCTTGTCAAATGATTTCCCTATTCTTGACACACTGCATTATATTTGCAAAGGTTGGAAGTTAACTCTTCAAGGTACCAGACATCATTTTTATTGGGATATTAATTCTCAGAGGTGCTAATCTCATCAAGATTTGTAGGCATTTTCTTTCATAGGCCATTCTGATTTGTAGCTCTTTCTTTTCACAGCAGTATTAAATACCAAACCTCCTCTGATATGGAAGTTCATTAGAGATATGTCTTTGATGGCAGCCCTTTCCTGGCTTCAGTTTCAAATACCTTGATGTAAAGCTTAAGAAGCCATTGTGTTGTAAGCCCTCCTTGATGTGCCTTATTTAGATCTGCATAGTAAATCAAGGAAAGTAAATAACAAGGCAGCAGATGGAAGCATGGAGATAAGACCAGTGAACAATTGTATTTGTATTTTGTTATGATGTTGACAGGAGCTAAAATTCACTAATCTAGTTCAACTGATCTGCATTTCAAAGAAATCTCATTTAGCAGCAACTTGAAGGTTTGTAGGATAAAGTTCTTTCATTGCAGCTTTTATTGCATTCTTTGCTAATTTATCTGGTCAAGATTTAGCCTTGCTTACTTAAAGCTGCAAGCATGTTACAAGGAGTCTTAAATACTATGAAAGAATTAATGTCTAGACTATGAACTGAAGGTAATTACATATCCAGCCTTCAATAGGGTACATTTAGAAAATACTGTTGTCCAAACTCAATTGTCAGAGCAATATAGATAAGGTAGTGTTTTTTGTGTGTTTTTTTAATTCCCTCTCCTGCTTATTAGCTTACTAGCTCTTGAGATTTCTCCCACTTCACAAGCAAGCTAATTTATAGCAAATATATAATCAACTTCAGAAACTATACATAGAATACATATACCTCCTTTATGAATCTATTGGTGCTAATATCTGAGAATGAAAGATAATCCATTTCAGAAGACTGATACCATTATTTGACTGCAGTTATACACCTGAATAATGATAGAAGTCACTGTCACTGTCACTGTTATCCCCTTGTTCATCAGTTTGCTTGAGCGGGCACTAGTAACGTCTCCATTGTGAGACTTGTTACTGTTTTTGACATATCGCATATGTCATGGGTAGCTTGCCAGGCTCTGACATGCTGGCAAGATACTCTCAGTAGCTTGCTGGGCTCTCCGAGAGGGGCAGAGGAATCAACCTGGGTCTGCCGCATGCAAGGCAAACACCCTACCTGCTGTGCTATCGTTCCAGCCCAATGATAAATAGTTTAATGTGAAATTTGAAGTATTTGTGTAAGCCAACTCTATAGATTTAGACAACACATACAAAGAATATTTCTAATTTTGATCTTATGGTATGTAATGAAAATTCAAATTATTTTAAAATGAAAAGAAATAAATGTGTTTATATTTTAACTTATTTTGAATCAAATTTTTTGCTTGTTTATGAATTTAGTTTGGTTTCAAAAAGAATGTTGACCAGTTTAGGATAGCTTTTCTATGCTCATGTCCCGTATCCTCACTTTCACCCTCTGGAATCTAACATTACTTTCCTCTAATGAAGTATCTAAAGATGTATCTCCTGCATGAGGGGCGGGAAAAGAGGGAGAGCAAGCCAGAGCTCACGGGTTTCCCAGTTAGAAGATCCTGGTAGTTAATTGAAAGCTCACTAACTCACTTTGTCAACACATTGCTTGACTCAAATTTTTTGTAGATTCATTCTCTTTTGTAAAATTATTCAAGTCTGAATATTACATTTTCTCAAATTCATTGCTGTTCAACATGAAGGAATTTCCTCCACCTTCTGGATTCTTCTTAGGCTGGACAAACAAATACATTAACATCAGAAAGATTGGTAGGAGGAAAAGTACAGCATTTAGAAACATAGATGAAACTTAGAGTGCTGTAAATGGGGGCAAACTGAGGGCTTACATTTTGTGCAAGAGACCTGGGGTGTGACAGAGAAGAAGGCTTCTCACAATGGTGGAGAATAGCTTCATATGATTCATATGATAAAACCTTGCCTCTAGATGTTTGCCCTCCCTGGAGATTGGTTTCTCTGATAATCAGGCTGTTTGTGGAGATATCCCTAAAGCCAGGTAATCTTCATTCTTTAAATTATAGTCACAGTTTCTCCTGAGGCTCATAGAGTTTACATTGACCTTAGTTCCACATACCAAGTTAACACACATTGAAAATTAGACCTGCTGTAGACATCTTAGAAAAAGTCTATCTTAAACCATGTGAGAAGACACACCTCAGACTTCTAATGTAATTAGGAATCTGGGATATAACATTCTAACTCTAGTCATTAACTCTAAACTGGTGAAAAAGATATGTTTGTTGGGTACCCAGGTTTGGGTTCTGCTTTCTGTAAGGCATAGGGAATTACTTATGATATTATGAACTGGAATGATAGCACAGCGGGTAGGCGTTTGCCTTGCATGTGGCCGACCTGGATTGATTCCTCCATCCCTTCAGAGAGCCCGGCAAGCTACGAATAGTATCACGCCCACACGGCAGAGCCTGGCAAGCTACTAGTGGCGTATTCAATATGCTTTTCATATCAAATCAGTAACAACAAGTCTAACAATGGAGACATTACTGGTGTCTGCTAGAGCAAACTGATGAACAATGGAACAACAGTGCTACAGTACTATTGTTATTATTTTTATGATATTATTTAATTTTTATGATATTACTAAAAACCAATTGTCAAAAAACATGAGTCTCAGGTATGAAACACTATAATTTTGTTTTGGGATATTCATTTTAATATTGATTCAGAATTTCAGAGTAGGTAATTGAAACCCCATATTTAACATGTAGTAGCACTGTGGCACTGTTGTCCCATTGTTCATCGATTTGCTCGAGCAGGTAAGCACCAGTAAAGTCTCAATTGTGAGACTTGTTATTACTGTTTTTGACATAACGAATACACCATGGGTAGCTTGCCAGACTCTGGTGTGCGTGCAGGATACTCTCGGTAGCTTGCCGGGCTCTCCAAGAGGGACAGAGGAATAGAACCTGGGTTGGCCACATGCAAAGCAAATGCCCTACCCTCTGTGCTATTTTTTTTTTCACAAAAGTAAGTTGCATTATGGTACATTCAACCTTCATAGGACCTATATTTGGAAGGGGTAGGTATGCTGAGGATTGAACCTAGGACCTCATATATGCAACATAAGTGTTCTATTGCTATAGATAAACCCCGATGGAATCTATTTTTTAAAGCTTTAGTAGAGCTTGAAAATAGTGGCAGTAAAAATGACTTCCTGAAATTGATGAACATAAAAGATAAGGGTTTATCATAACTTTCTGTGTTATATCTGTAGCTCTGAGTCTTGCTTATTCACCATTTCTTGTCAAATGACTTAGTACTTAATAACAACTAATAAGTAAGGAATAATTTTATATTCAATCTGTTTTATTGAATGTGAGAAAACATAGATGCGTACAAATGTATCAGTGATTAAGGCTTGAAGAGTATGCGCAATTTTAGCAAATACAATTGAAAGATAAGAGTCATTCTACATGGAACATCTGAGACTTTTATATTCGATCAAGGTAAACATGAAATGAGGAGTAAACTGGTAGACCAAAGTAAAGTACAGAGTTTATCCTAATAAAAGCCTTTGGTTTTAGACTAAGTTTTTTTTGTTTATCTGGTGAATATTAAGTAACTCCTCCTTCTTCTAAACAGTAATTGAAGCACTCTAAGAAAAGGCACCAGAGGTTTATCTGCTTGATTAGAAATCACATTTATTTTATATAAGTATTTTTTAAAATAATTTATTTTTTAATTAGTGAGTCACAGTGAGGGTACAGTTACAGATTCACATATTTTCGTGCTTGTTTTTCCCTCATGCAATGTTTGAGAGCCCATTCCTCCACCAGTGTCCATTCTCCACCAATTATGAACCCAGTATCCCTCCCACCCCATCCCATCCCCCCCACCCCACTCCGCCTCTGTGGCAGAGCATTCCAATTTGTTCTCTCTCTCTCTCTCCTTTTGATGTTGTGGTTTGCAATAGGGGTATTGAGTGGCCATCAGGTTCAGTCTCTAGTCTACTTTCAGCGTGCATCTCCCTCCCCGCTCGGGATTTCCAATCACATTTTACTTGGTGTTCCCTTCTCTTATTTAAGTATTTTTATGTTCCACTGAACTTCCTATTGGTCCAGTTGAACAGATTGCAAATTTATGTATTTGGGGAACTATTTTATGACCATGTTCTGCAAGAATTCATCAGGATAGAGAGGTTTGAAGTTAATTCGATCTTATTAAGGGATGAAGGAGAAGAATTATGAGGGATGAGGAGGACCGATTTTATATTGTCATTGGAGAATTGAAAGAAAGACTATCCTAATAAAGGGTGAAGAAACATGGTTTTAAAGATCATTAATGGACTCATTGGTTCTTTTTTGGTTCATATTTATTTGAGGAAGTGGTTGGACCACCACCAGGTTTTACTCTTGGCTCAGCACTTGTGGGTAACTTCTGGCAGTAGCAGATCAAACTGAAGTCAGTCATATGCAAGAAATCCTCTTAAATCCTCGTACTATTTCTTCAAACCCCTTCTTTGCTGTGTATTTAAAAATAACATTTGTTCATGAATAAATTAAAAATCTGATATAATATTCTGAAGATTGTGTCATTATATATTTGAAGGAAGACCAGAAACAGAATATTCAAGCGAAGATGTTTAAGAAGTGGCATAGGATAAAGAAAGGATGGAAATTTATTTAAATTTGTTTTAGGTAATAAAATTAAACAGGAAATACTTCTTAAAATCTATATGCGTAGTATCCTTAAAGATTTTTATTGAATTTATTTTATTTTTGTTTCTGAGTCTCATGTTCATGGTAAGAAGGTGAGACTGTCAGGGGTTACTCCTGATGGTGCTCAAGGGACTGTGTGTCATGCTGGGGATTGAACTGGGATCAGCTGCATATTAGACAATTGACTTAATTGCTGTTCAATTTCTCTAGCCCTTTTTATTGATTTTTTTTTTAGCTTTCAGACTACGTTTTCTTAAAGATACCATTTATACAGTCACCTTACTTTTTGGATCTAGACTAGTGATTCACTTTAACCCTGAGGGGTAATCTGTGACCCTTACAGACTCTCTTGTTACTGTTTTTCAAAAAACGCTTTTGTTATTATGTCTTAAGAAATTGTATCTCAATGAACATAGAAATACATATGCCATCTCTACTATACCGTTTTGCCTCTCCGGGATATATTCCCAGGAGTGGTATTTCTGGGTCAAATGGGAGCTCAATTTCTAATTTTTTGAGAATTGTCCATATTGTTTTCCAAAAGGGCTGAACCAGTCGGCATTCCCACCAGCAGTGAAGAAGAGTCCCTTTCTCCCCGCATCCACACCAACACCAGTTGCTTTTGTTTTTTGGGATGTGGGCCAGTGTCTGTGGTGTGAGATGATATCTCATGGTTGTTTTGATCTGCATCTCCCTGATGATTAGTGATGTGGAACATTTTCTCATGTGCCTCTGAGCCATTCGGATTTCTTCTTTAGGAAAGCTTCTGTTCATTTCATCACCCCATTTTTTGATCGGGTTGGCAGTTTTCTTCTTGTGGAGTTCAACCAGTGCATAGCCAGAATCTGGAAAAAACCAGAATGCCCCAAAACAGATGACTGGTTAAAGAAACTCTGGTACATCTACACAATGGAATACTATGTAGCTGTCAGAAAACATGAAGTCATGAAATTTGCATATAAATGGATCAACATGGAAAGTATCATGTTGAGTGAAATGAGTCAGAAAGAAAGAGACAGACATAGAAAGATTGCACTCATATGTGGAATATAATGTAACTGAGAAGTACAAGTTGGCAACGATGCAACTTCTGGCAGATATCTCTCTGGACTTAGTTACTAAAATACTAAATTACAGAAACCCAAAACTGAGAGGCCGCTAAGTGTGGTCACTCGACCTCATACCTCTTCATCCTCAGCAATGGAAAACAAATTATCTAATGCTTCCTTTTCAGCAGGTCTGACTTTAGGGGAGAGACTCTCCAAACAATAATAGTGAGTTTTGTTGAAATATTGTATGCAATCAAAGTGAAAGTAAAGTGAAATTTATTAGTTACACAGGCGGGGGGGCTTAGGGTGGGGGGGGCTGGGGCGTGGGGGGGTTAGGGGTGTGAGGGGGTGGGGTGGAGCTATACTGGGATTCTTGGTGGTGGAATATGAGCACTGGTGAAGGGATGGGTATTCGAGCATTGTATAACTGAGATTTAAACCTGAAAACTTTGTAACTTTCCACATGGTGACTCAATAAAAAATTTAAAAAAAAAATAAAAAAAATAAAAGAAATTGTATCTCTGGGACTAGAGCATAGTACAGTGGGTAGGGTGCTTCCCTGGCAGGCGGTCAACCCACGTTTGATCCTTTATATCCCATATGGTTCCTTGGTCCCCACCCCAGGAGTGATCGCTGAGCTCAGGATTGACCCCTAGCACAGAGCCAGCAGTAACCACTGACCACTGCTGACTATGACCCCTTCCCCTCTAACACACACACAAACACACACACACACACACATTTTGAATTTCTGTACCTTTGTTTCTCTGTTTATGTCTCTATTCCTCCCTCCTCCCCATACAGTTTTTCAGCCTCTTACATTTTGTAAGACTTGTTTCAAAAGTGCACACCTACAACTCAAATACAGTTGTCTCCACATCTTTATTACCATACCAACAATGTAATTTTTTCTGCTTTGCTATTTTTCACTTTTATACTATTTTGAATATTTTGTGATTCCCTGGTACATTTTATGTTTGTCATTATGCTTTCCAGTAATGCCTTAGCATTTAGTCACCAGCTGCAAAGAATTTTTATAAGTGAACTGTTCTGGGATTACTAATGAAATACCATAAACACATTGATATTATTGCCTGTTATTCTAGTGGGTTTGGGTTTCCTTCTTTGCTTCTGTTGATTTTGAATTCTTTGCAGAACCTAACTCTCTCCACAACTTTTTGCTGTTCCCTTGTCTGGGAAAAATTCTATTGGGTTGATATTTCAGAAATCAAAAAAAAAAACCCAAAACTTGACTCAAACAAAAGATGAAAAATGGCTAAGCAATGTTAAATATGGATTAGAGAGAATATAACTATAGGAGTAGGGGACCAGTTTTGTGACTATATATCTGATATATAGTAGATATATCAGTAGATAGTCAAACTTGCAGTTCAGGGGGAAATGTGGAATATATATACATAATGCATGCATATATATGCATATATATGTATATAAGTATCATTTTCAGCAGGTGATGGTGTAAGAGATTGAAGAGCGTAAGAGTTGAAGTAAAGAAAAGGCAATGAGATAAGCTATTGGGCAAACAAACATTGAGAAGGTACTTCTATGAAAAGAAACTGGCAGAGACTTAAAAAGAAGGTCTGAGGGGTTAATCAAGAAAGGGCGGTTTCAGGCAAATGCAGGAGGGAAGTTTAAGAAGAGAAGCCTGTATAATAGTAAGCTAGTGAACTTGAAAAGTTAAGTAACCAAGGTATCAGATGTCAAATTTGAATTTGTCAACTATGAGATGGTTCCTATGTTGATCATAAAAAACTGTTTCCAGGGTTTGGGGATTTAGTAAATCCCTGACCCATTTGTATTGATTTTTTAACTATTAAAAGAGTGAAATGTAAATTTATAATCCCAACAAAATATTTGTCATATTATAGCATATGGAATACAAGAAAAATGTTGATAATCAAATGATAGATTCATAATAATTTGAAACCTAGGAGGAATATATACAAACTACAATAATTCTGAGAAAAGGGGCTAGCTGAATATAAGGTTCTTAAATATGTAATTTTGTCTTAGTCAATGCAGAATTAACTTCACGTGTTTTGTTAGTCACTGAGGATTTAATGATTATGGACTTTCCTTGTACATACCAAATTCACTGACAAAAAATCTATTAATAGTTTTTATGACTTTACTGAACATAGTGCATGTTTATTAAAAAATTCTGGTACCCTGGTACACAATTATTGCTTTATTTGTTTTCTTTGAGGAGGATCAGACCTAGTGATGTTCAAGAGCTAGTCCTGGTTCTATACTCAGGAGTCACTCCTGCTTTTGTTCAGGTTCTGGGGGTCATAAGTAGTGACAGGACTCCAGGAGGAGTCAACCTCATGTAAGGCAAGCACATTAACTCCTGTACTATCTTTCCGCTCATTTTAGTAAATTATTTTGAGTTGAGATTATAGGGCATTTGAACCTTGCAAAGTAAAATTTTATTTTTGTAAAACTAGTAAGTTTTATAAGTTCAGAATATGAGTGATAACTAATTGTAAGTGGGTTTTTCTAATATCTAAAGTATATTCTATATATGTACATGTACATATGTGCACACATTTTATATATATACATATATATATATGGAGAGATAGGGAAGAAAGAGATATCAATTCCTTGTCACAAAGAGATACATTTTCATATCTATAATGTAATTTTAGCCATACTCAGGCTATATTCTGTGAAGGGTCTGGCACATTTCTCTGACACATCTGGCAGATATAAATGGCATTAATTAGCATAGGTATTGCTATAAATGACATGTCATTCTGGAACAACAAAAAGTATTTGTTACTGATGTCAATCATTCATCCTCTGTCAGTTTAAAGCTTTCCCTAAAGGAAGTGCATTGATCTTCACTGACCAAAAATATAGCAATACTGTAGTCTTCTAGAAAGTAATGTAGAACTACCTGAGTTTGAAAAGTCATATGAAAATATTCATGCAGAAATTTTATGTTGATATTTTTAAATAATACTGCTAAATTTGGTTTAGATTTGTTGATGCAGAAAAAATATGATAGTTTTATGTTTTCACAATCTATTCTTGAGTGGTTTTTATTCCTTAGTCTCTTACATATTGGATAGTCAAACTTGCATCTTGTTCCACCTTGAAATTATTCTGAGGTACGTAGTAAATGAAAGAAAGTAACTCTCCAGAGTTAACAGAAATGGATCATACAGTGATCAACTTGTGATCAGACCTGTAGTTGAAAAAGATGTATTCTGCCCACATGCTTACTGGGTTTTGTATTTATTCTGATATTGCTGTGATTGGCATCCTTCAGTTATATTTTTCTACATAATATCTTTTTCAGTAACAGGAAGAATAATAGTTAAGTTTTGAAGCAGAAACTACTTTCACAGAACAAACAGATACATTTTCAAAAGATATTTTCATTTTAATATTTTCATTTTCAATATTCTCACCAAATGCGCCCCTACATTCAAATGTATCACTGGCATTGTGAATGACTTTAAGGTGTGGCAGGAGGTGTGATTCTTGATATGATACAAGTTGAGGTCATTTATCATGTTATTTTATTTTAATGAGGCAGAAAAAATCCATTATTAGAAACCTACAATTTAATAGGAAATTGTACAATAGAATTAATTTCTAGTGGCTGGGGGATATGGCTCATCTGCAGAGTACTTGATTGGCATGCGTGAGGCCTTCGTTTCAAATCCTGGCATCTGCACCAGCGGGTCATCCCCAAAGCCCTGACTGGGGATCATACTGGAGGTGAACCTCAGCTGGGAGTAGCTTCCAAAGATAATAATTCTTTTATAATTATGAATACTCATGCCACCGAAGTTAAGATGATTACATGACACATTTTTTGGTGTGTGCTTGTAAAGGTAAGATGCGTGAATTGCACTCTTATAAATTTGTTAGAGAATTATCATGCGATCCATTTAAAGTATATACCCGTATGGTGTGATCCCATTTGATCAACATGTCTGGCTTGAATTGCCCCAAGCTCTGTACCATCTTGGAAACTCCTGTTCCAGATGTCTTGCCCTTCTTTACAGACGTGCTACTATCTGTTTCTGGTGTGCTCCGTGCACTTAAAAACGTCTTGCTTTATAATTCCAATAAAATGTAAAAAAAAAAAAAAAGGTTTTCCTTTACTCTCTCCTAATCATCCTGTAATTCTTTAGCCCTAAGACATTAAAATGAATGAGTGAAAATATTTGATACCTAATCGTTTCTGCCAGTTCATTCAAACTCGAGGATTTGCAAAATTATGTTAAAGTCTTTTAAAAAATACATTTGAGTGGGCTTTTGTAGTCATTTGGATTTTTGAATATTAATTTTCTCTTGCTATGCTTCTTAGCCATACAAGTGAAAATGAAGATAGATGTGGGCTTCTTTTAGTGGTGTTAATTTAAAGTACTTGATTTATTTATTATTATATTCAACAATGGCAATTCTTATTTTTTCTGTTCACTTCAGATTGAACAGAAAATAATTAGACCCTCTCCCACCCTCAGCCCAGTAAGAAAAAAGTTTGATGCATTTTGTAATAATTGATTAAAAGTATAATTTCCCCCTAGATCAAACAAATAATAGACGTCTGTTGAAGCTTTGTCCTGACCTATTCTGGAAATAGAAGAATACTGTGGAGAAAAGAGCATTGTAAGCACGAAGAATAAAACTCCTCAGCCCTGGGAGAGAAAATTAAAGTCTAACCCTCCAAATGTAAGTCATCTCTCTGTATTCTGCATTTCTCACCTCCTCCGCTTTTGGGCTACTCAGGTATTAGTAGAAAAATATGTAATCATTATAATTTATATATATATATATTTTATTTATAAAATATACATTAATGTGTTGGTAACTTTTAAAATTCTCTTTGTGTTAGCATTTCCTAATTGACAACATAAGGTTATGCATTCTAATAATAATGCAGACAGAATAATTTGAAACTTATCTTTAGGGGCATAAAAGATTTTTGAAAGAATTCTGATGAAAGTAATCTCTTTTGATTCACTGTGTATGGCTGGGCCATTATAATCCTTTTTAACTCTAAACTTGGTTATTCCTTTTTGCTTAATATTTTTTATATATGAAAATAAGACTATATTAATATATTTATTTTAATGTCTCTCCTAGTTAGGGAGACATTAAATCCTTTTTTCATTTGCATTGTGAAAGTGAAGTGGAATGAACTCATTAATATCTACTATAAAAATGTATAAATTTTTTCAGTACCGAAAAGTCTTATTTTCTATGTTGCTGTCTTATCAGGAATAACTTAAAGGTATGCATTAATAATTTTATTAGAAATTCAGAATTCAGTTATTACCATATATCAAAATAACTAATGATCATGATGTAGTCAGTGTTTGCTTTAGAAAAAGTATTTGGGAGGAAATTTCTTGTCCTCACTACCTTCAT
Organism: Sorex araneus; assembly: GCF_027595985.1. Taxonomy (NCBI): domain Eukaryota; kingdom Metazoa; phylum Chordata; class Mammalia; order Eulipotyphla; family Soricidae; genus Sorex; species Sorex araneus. The sequence continues at coordinate 412,759,589 of NC_073302.1, forward strand.
CTAGAAAATAACCGAGTGTAGACACTTGATGTGCAGTATAATGGCTTAATTGTCATAAATTTGATTTTTAGTTATTAACTGATAGTCATATTTGTTAGTTATTTTGAAAGCAACATCTGTGATATTGTTTGATATTTAAATGTCTAACATATAATAGTAAATAATTACAAAATTGAATGCAACAAAATAATATATTTTCCCCAGTCATCTCTCTAGTTGAAACATACTTCTTCCCAGGATTTGACTGTGATAATTAGAAAGTAAGATGGGGGTAGGGCTGGAACGATAGCATAGTGAATAGGGCGTTTACCTTGCATGCGGCCGGCCCGGGTTTGATTCCCAGCATCCCGTATGGTCCCCTGAGCACCACCAAAGGTAATTCCTGAGCCAGGAGTAACCCCTGTGCATTACGAGGTGTGACCCAAAAAGCAACAAAACAAAACAAAACAAGATGGGTATTAGATGTTCAGTAGAAAATTTGTATATTGTTGAACTAGATCTAGAAGAAGATTGCAAACTTTATCATTTTTTTCACTGATATAAAACATTTGTTTATCATTTGAAAACTTAGTCTTTATTATTTAAATATATTATGAAACTTAAAAAAATGTTATAACTTGAGTAGCTCATTTACATTCCCATTTGAGGTTGATTGGAGAATTGAAAGATTGCAAATAATTTGAAAATTTTATCACTTACAGAAAATTGCTCTAAACCTTACAACATGGCTGAATCTCACATATGTAATTGTAGGTAAAAGAGAATAATAGCCTCTGAGTTCTTTTATATTATGCAGTGATTGAATGAATATTTGCTGTGAAAGAATATTGTTGAGAAACTAGGAGCTTTCCTGCTAAGATAAGGAATAAGGCAAGAATGTATCTCTCGCTACTCATATGAAATATTATACCAGAAAACACAGTGATTTTGCAAGACAAGAATAGAAAAATCAGATGTATTCTTTGAGATGGAACAAATACAGCTATTTGACATGATTTTATATATAAAAAATATTTTAAAATCAAGCAATAAAATATATTGAGCTAATAAATGATTATAGAAATATTGAGGAAACCAAGATTGATATACAAAACTCAGTCATTTCATTTTCCCTTGTGAAAAATTGGGATTTGACATTAAAAAATACATAATAACTTTATTAGCATCCATCTGAAAATGAGAAGCATGCATAGATCTAACAAAATATGTACAACACTAATATTAAAAAACTACAAAATTCTGATAGACAGAGTATCTTATTTTAGAGATGATGCGTGTTCCTGGATAAGCATGTTTAATGTCACTTTTTCCTAACTTGTTCTATACATGTTCTACAGTTCCAATAAAATCCCAACAAATTATTTTGTGAATATTGATAAAGTAACTCTTAAATGTACACGGAAATTCTAACCACCTAGAATAACACAATATAAAAAAGAATAAAGTCAGTGAACTGACACTATGTGACTTTGATACTCTATGTAAAGTTACAGTGATGTTGATAGTATAAAATAAAAGCAGCAAAGATCATTTGAAAAGGAATTAAGAGCCCATAAATAGCTTTATACAATTACAGATCATTAACAAAACAGCAAAGGTTACTCAATAAAGAAATAGAATCTTTTCAAAAAGATTATTAGAATAACTGAATATTCATAGGCAAAATCAGATACCCACCCATGACTTTATTTATTTATTTATTTATTTATTTATTTATTTATTTATTTATTTATTTTTGCTTTTTGGGTCACATCCGGCGATGCACAGGTGTTACTCCTGGCTCTGCACTCAGGAATTACCCCAGGCGGTGCTCAGGGTATCATATGGGATGCTGGGAATCGAACCCAGGTCGGCCTCCTGCAAGGCAAATGCCCTACCCCCCGTGCTATTGCTTCAGCCCCACCCACCCATGACTTTAACAACATTGATTTCAAAATGGATTGTGGAATTCTGTGTAAAATGCAAAATTACTAAAGTTTGGAAGTATGGAAGATGGCATGAGAAAAAATTAAGAAAACTTGGATTTGTTAATAGCAGTTTTTTTTTTTGCAAGGTGGGGGATCCCCAAGAAATGCTCAAGGAACTGGGGAGCACTCACAGTAGCACTGAGCCAATTGTACTAGCCTTTTAGTGCAAGCACGCGGTGCTGCTCAGACCCTGTGGTACAGCAACAGAGATCACGAGGGCAATCCAGTGCGGTCTGGAGGCCACTAGGGGAGAGGGACACCCTCAGTAGTGCTTATCAGCATCCAGGCCTACTGTTCGAGTTGCTTGTTGCCCACGCAGGACTCCAATGCGGACACATCCCTGTGTTATTTCCCTGGCTCTTGCTGATAGCTGTTTTTTTTTTTTTTAATTTTTTATTGTGGAAAGTTACAGAGTTATAAAAGTTTTCAGGTTTGTAACTGATAGCTGTTTTAGATAAACATCAGAACCATCCTCAAAGAAGGAAGGAAGGTAGGTCGCTGTAGGGAGAGGAACGGAGGGTAATTTGGACTTTACTGAAATGAACAACTTCTACTCTGATGAAAACTTTTTAGAAAAATTAAATGAGACAAATCACAAAATGGAAAAACGATAGGTAAAAATACCTCCACATCTCTAAAAATCGTATTCAAAATATACATATAGCTCCACAGTAAACAATAGCTTGTAATTTATCTAACCAAAAATGTACATATGGCACATGCTTGATATTTATTTCATAAGAGAAATTAGATTTATAGGGAAATTAAGTTAAAACAAGATACGACAGGGGCCAAAGGTACTGCAGAGATACAGCAGGTAGGGGATTTGTCTTGCATGCGACTGATGTGGGTTCAATCCCTGGCAGCCCGTATGGTCTCCTGAGCATGTCCATGATGATCCTGAGCACAGAGTCAGGAATAAGCCCTCAACACATCTGCATCTGCCCCTCTAACCAAAAAGTCACCCCCCCCTCCAAAATCAGATACATTTATATCTGAATAGAAGGTCTGAAATTAAATTCCAGATAACACAAAATGTTGACAAGGTTGTAGAGCGACAAGAATTTTCGTTCATTCTTGGTAGGAATGCAGGTGATCCAGCAGCATTAGAAGATAGTTTGTGATCGGAGCTGGAGCGATAGCACAGCGGGTAGGGCATTTGTCTTGCACACGGCTGACCCGGATTCAAATCCCAGCATCCCATATGGTCCCCTGAGCACCGCCAGGGGTAATTCCTGAGTGCAGAGCCAGGAGTAACCCCTGTGCATTGTTGGGTGTGACCCAAAAAGCAAAAAAAGAAAAAAAAAAGATAGTTTGTGATCATGACGAACAGAACACAGCTATGTGCTTCTATGTAGGCATCCAAATGAATTGAAATCTAAAGTTCTTATAAAAAAATTTGTGGCAGAATATTTTCAATAACTTTGTAGGTAATTGACAAAACTGCAAAGTGGCTAGAATATTCTTTAGTGAAGAGCTAATGAATTGTGATCCGTATATTCATCGTGTCAAACAAGTTGTGATATGTACATTCATGCTCATTCAGTAATTTAAAAATATCTGATTAATCCATGAACTGATGTGGGACATTCTGGAAGAAGTAAAACTGTAGAGACAATATGAAGATAACTTGTGGCTTGTGGTTGGGTGTTGGGGTTAAAGAGGGAGGGGTAGACATTGGTGGGATTTGGGGGTAGTGTAACTATTCTGTTTCGTACAGCAATGGTGGATACAATGGCGGATCATGTATTTGCCAAAACCAATAGAACAGTGCAACAAAAAATAATAAACTCTAAATTGAGCATTGGACCTTAGTTAATTAATTTCCCCAATTTTTATTGAAGGTATATGTTTACAAGGGGCTGGAGCACAGCAAGTAGGATGTTTGCCTTTCATGCGGCCAACACAGGTTCGATTCCTCTGCCTCTCTCGGAGAGCACGGCAAGCTACCGAGAGTAACATGCCCGCATGGCAGAGCCTGGCTAACTACCCGTGGTGTATTCGCTATGTCAAAAACAGTAACAACAAGTCTCACAATGGAGACGTTACTGGTGCCCGCTTGAGCAAATCGATGAGCAACAGGATGATAATGACATACTGATATGCTTACAAATATGATTTACAACGTACTATTTATGATAGTTTGGTGCATATAGTGATCCACTACACCCATTACTAAAGTCTTTGCTTCCAATCGCCAGTGGGCCACGGTCCCCTCTCAACTACCCTTGGGGCCCTCCGTGGCAAGCTCAGTTCTGTAAATATCTGAATTAGTTTGCAGTTAGTAGTTTTTTATTGTAGGTTCATATTTATGGCAAATATGTTATACTTTTACAGGATATTGATACTGTTAGAGGGCTGGCATGTGGATCAGTGTTAGAATGCATGTATATGCATACACACGTACACTCATACATAGTTAGAACTTTGTGTGTTGGGGATAGTAATGAGGGCATATATTTGTTCCCTGGACTCACTGTCCATTCAATTTTCCTGTAAACCTAAAAAAAGTAAATGAAGTTTTTTGTTTAGTTTTTGCCTGATTTTATTTTATATATTTTTAGCTACTGGTCCACACTCAACAGTGCTCAGGGATCATTCCAAAGCTCAGAAACCTTATGTGGTGTCAGGAATTAAATCTGAGTTGGCTGCATGCAAGGCAAGCATACCTGCTGTATTGACTCTCTGACCCCCTAATATAATTTAAAAACATAATTAGAAAGCAATTTCAGTATTATGTTAAGTAGAATTTGAGGAAAAAGAAAATTTCAAATTTATTTGTACTAAATATTCCAAGATGGGAAGGTAGAATATTAAAAAATACATATATTTTATTTACAAATCTATATAATTTGAGAAAAATACTAATGGAAATAGAGGAAACCTATATTAATATGTTCAGTAGCTTCATTATAATTTGTTTGCCAAACATACCTTTAAGATATTTTAATTTTGAATTTCAAAATGAACATTTTATAATATATTACAAATACATTCTGTGATAATGAAACACTCATCTTTATTGAGTTCTTTGTGATTTCTCTTTTGCTTTGGTACATTTTGTGCAATTAATTTTAATCCTCAGAAACACTTTTCTATGTGAGACTTTATGTTTGTTATTTTCACAACAATATACTATAAAAGAAGTAAAGTACTTTTTGTATTCTTTTAAGTAGTTTCAGTTTTAGAATATCAGAGATTGGCTAATTTCTGGTTCCCCTCTTTTTGAGGGGGGCAGACCAGTAGTACTCAGGGATTACTCTTTTTATTTGGAGCTTGAGTGTCACTCCAACTAGTGCCCGGAGGACATGTAATTCTGGCATTAAACCAGAGTCCAACCCACTGAATTATTATTTTCGGTTCAGTTTTTGGGCCCCCGTACATTTTTTATTTCATTTTTTGCCTCTTCTTTCTGTCCTGATCATCTTCTTCCTCATTATTTTTCTTTCTGTTATGTTGATGCGTCCCCCCCCCCCGCGAAAGTCAATACTGTCTTATTTAGCTGGTTGACATTAACAGAAATAGTGAATTTATTATTCATAAAAATGAAATATAGAAATCTTCCTTTTCTTCAGTCTCTGGATGTAGCTAGGTTCAACACAAATGTCTAGGGGGAATGCATCTGTTGCTATTACTTTTTTTTGTTTCTTTGAAAATTTGGCATTTGTAAAACATCTATGATTTTGATTTGTCTTGGCCAAAATCCAGATTACCAAGGAATCAGATTTTGAGCATATTAAACTAAGAATTATATTTGTAGTAACTTTTCATTTGCCATATTGAAATTTTGGGAATAGACTCAGATTTGTTTTAAAAACTAGTTAGAATTCTCAGAGCCAGGATGAATTTTTCCCTATGTTAAAGACACAAAGCTATACTTATCTGTTTAAAACTTATTTTAAGCATTTTAATGTAAGGAGTAGTCGCCTTTTTTGACTTCGTTAACACCTGTGGTATTTTTTCAGTAACTTTTAATTTTTATTTATTTATTTATTTTTCATCCATACCTAACTGTGCTCAGAGATTACTTTTCGCTCTGTATTCTGAAATTGCTCCCTTAAGTGTTCATGTGGTATTAGAAATCAAATTCATGGCTCCCACTTGCATGTTCATAGCCCGTTTTTCTTGCCTTCAGCTACTTATCTTTAAATATTTGATTTTGATTAAGTTTTGCATATAAAAAATAAAATCACTTTTAGAGTTACATGAGTTGAACTGCTCCAACAAAAAAGCTATTTGTCACATGTCAGAAATTTACTTAATGGTAGTTGTTTTTCTCTTGTCTTTGACACTCTATATCGGGGGTATGTATAATAAGGAATGAATAAGTATGTGTACATATATGTATGTAAGTTTGATTGCATGTATGTATGTATAAATGTTTTTGTTTGGGGCAGCACCTGGTAGTACTCAGGAATTACTCCAGTTTCTGTGCTAAGTGATCATTCCTGATAGTTCTCAAGGTATATGGGGGACCAGGAATCAGTGCAAGGTCAGCTGCATGCAGGGCAGTTAACTTGACTGGCATACTAACTTTCCAGCCTCAAGGTTTGTATATTTGTTTATACATGTATGTTTACATGAACATATATGTATATTATTATGTCTTCATATATATATAAATTTATATGTTTATGTTTATGCAAACACATAATCCCTGTGTGTAATTCATAGCTATTTATATTACCTGTTTTAAGTTCCAAAGCAAAAAAATTCTCTGGAAAGGAATTCATGAAATATGAATTCCATCACCACATGACAATATGTTTATAGCTAATATTTTTTTTGTGTCCTAGCCTACTGGAAATTTGTATTAATCTATCTGGAATGTTTACTAATTCTTAAGAGAAGATATTAAGAATATTTATGTCAGTTTGACAAAATTCTCAGCATGCAATAGCTTTTCCTCCATTCAAGGTGTAGAGAATGATATACCATTATATTTTGATTACTGTTCAAAAAATGTACATTAGTCAACTTTAGAAGATTTGCTGAAATGTTGAAAGCAAGATAATTTATATATTAAGTGTTTGGAAAGGGGCATGCCCATTTTAATGAGATAAAATATGTAAGGTGAGAGTTGAATCTTTCTAAGAAATAGACATTCATATGATTTAGTTTTCACTACACAGCAAGGCACCATTTCTTAAGGTGGTTGGTTTATATAACTGTCTTCACAAAGCCTTGAATCATTGTGGAATAGTTATTCAGCAAGATGATGTGTAATATCATGTTCTTGTATAATGATGTAGACTTTTTAGCAAAAACAGCTGTTAATATATTAAAGTGGTCTGTATATCTTGCTTAAATGTCTTATTTAAATTTCATCTTGTGACTGTTGAGTGACTAACTTAAATCTTAATTAGCTTCACTTAGACACTAAAGACAGGGTGGTGACAAATAAGCAAGACTTAAGTAAATGCAAAGTCCATTACTTAATTTTTTATTGAATCACCATGTGAAAAGTTACAAAGCTTTCAGGCTTAAGTCTCAGTCATACATTGATCAAACACCCATTCCTTCACCAGTGCACATGTTTCACCACCAAGAACCCCAGTATACCTCCCATCCCACCCCCCCCGCCTGTGTGGATGATGATTTTCATTTTACTTTCTCTTTACTTTGATTACATTCAATATTTCAACAGAAAACTCACTATTATTATTTGGAATTTTCCCCCAACAATCAGATCTGCTGAAAGGCAACATTTGATAATTTGTTTTCTGTTGCTGAGAATGAAGAGCAAACGAGGCTGCGTGGTTTTGGATTTCTGTATTTTAGTATTTTAGTAACTAAGTCCAGAGAAATTTCTGCCAGAAATTACATCAACGCAAGCTTGAACTGCTGTTAGTGGCCTCCGGGATCATGGGCGGTCAGCAACGGAGGGGCCGCACATGTGTGGCCACTAGGGTCACATTGGAGAGTATCACGCTAAGTGAAATGAATCAGAAAGAGTGGGACATAGAACGGGTGCAATCATTTGTGGAATATAAAGTAACATAAGAGGAGAATAACACCTAAAGAGAGTGGAGATAAAGGTCAGGAGGGTGGCCCCTCAGGTTGAAAGCCGATCTCATGTGCTGGGGGAAGAGGTAGGTGGATTGGAATAGAGACCACTAGGCAAATGATGATTGGAGAGATCACGTGGGATGGTAGATGTGTGCTGAAAGTAGGCTGTAGACCAAACATGATGACTGCTTAGTGCCTAGGTTGCAAACCATAACACCCAAAAGGAGAGAGTAAGAGGGCCAATGTCTGCCACAGATCAGGGGATAGGAAGGGGTTGGGGTGCAGGATGGACACTAGGAACATTGGTGGTAGAGAATGGGCACTGGTAGAGGGATGGGTATAGAGCATTGTTTGATTGAAATGTTATCATAAAAATTTGTAAGCCTGTAACTGTATCTCACGATGATCCATTAAAATTAAAAACAAATAAAAAAAAAACAGTAACAAGTCTCACAATGAAGACGTGACTGGTGCCCAATCGAGCAAATTGATGAACAGCGGGATGGCAGTGCTACAGTGCTACTGCCCTTCACTTTTCCCCTACTCAATATACTTATTGCATGTATTCTATACCCGTAGTATTACATATTAAGTATGTTTGGAAATACCAGCTGAAATTATTGTCATTGTGAACTTGCATGCAGAGATAAATCTATCAAAGAGATTACAGTGAGCAGTCAACAGATTTCTATAAGTGATTGACTGCACTTCACAGATTTGGTTTTAGTTTGATTAATTGGTAAGTTACATGTACCAACTACATAGTCGTCTTATTGAAAAGATATGTAGCTTAGTTTGAACATTTTCAGCTAACCAAAAAAGACTTGTTTCTAACATTTTTAGTTAATGATAACAGTAATAAGGTCATAACTTCAAACTCCTTTAGTTTTAGTGTCAATATATGTAATTATACAGTTCTGTATGTATAGAGCTACCTCTGTATTGAAGATGTAAGGATTAAAGATTATTTGTATTACTTATCCTAAAACGTACCCTGATAGATATGATGACTCAGGGAGCCTTTTATCTTATAAGGCTCCTTCTAGCAACTCATGAACAACAGGGGAAGACTTGTATTGTGGGATTTCAGTCCTTTGCTTTGCTTTTTGACTCTGTGTGTGTGTGTGTGGTGTGTGTGTGTGTGTGTGTGTGTGTGTGTGTGTGAAGGCAAAGTCTTTATCTTGCTGACCTCAGCCCTTCAGCAACCCTGTCAATAGTGGAGGTGAAGAGGGTGGAGTTATTTCCAGCAGAGCAAAATGTCAAGATTTTCTTTATTTTATTTTCCTTTGGGTTTGGGGGCCACACCCTGCTGTACTTTGGGGTTACACCTGTTGGTGCTCTCTCGAGGGACCTTACAGTGCAAGGGATGGGACCAAGGTTAACTGGGTACAGAATTCTTAATTTATTTGGTCCAATTATATTAAAAAGTTTATAATTTGATTAAATACTCATACATTTGTGGCATCATTGTTAAAGATAAAATCATAAGGAATACAGTAGAGACAAAACCTGTTTCATTGTTACCATTGAATTTTAGAGCAATAGTATTTGCTTATATTTTACAGATTTTAGTAGATAATGCTATGTGGGTTTTTTTTCTATTAGAGAGAATAAGTATTGGTAGAATTGTTAAAGTAAGAACTTTATTCATCTAGATTCTCCAACATGACTCTATCACTGAGGTGGGTCAGCATTTGTCTCAAAAAGAAAACTAATTAGTATATTTGTTATGATTTTTTTTATAATTTTATTTTTCCTCATTGCCATTTTGCCCCCAAGATCCTTAATTAGTCTTGATCTAGTCAACCCCGAGTTTCTGTCTTCAAATGAGTAATGCATATTGCAATAAGGTTCTCTTCCAGTCTTACCCTTCTCTGTTTTTCATCATGAATATTTACCTGAAAAGTCTTTTTTCTGCACTAGATTTTAAGAATCAATGTTAAAGATTTCATGCTACTTTCGGCTTTCATGATTTCTGTTCTGCATTATGTAAATCCGCACCTGCCTAATATAGCCTCATGTTCCCTAAGTAATGCTTGTTTGCAGTCCATTGTAAAAAATTCAAAGGCACACGCCTTTTGTGTTGTGTTGTTTGAGGGCTCTCGGGGTGGTGCTCTCTCTCTCTTCACTCGAGTTTGGTGCTCTTAAGCCGCTGTGTATGGATGGATCGGGATGGCTCCTCCTTTGTGGTCTGCTTCTGTGTGTGCCACTGTGCTCTCTTTTGTCTGTCTCTCTGTCTCTGTCTCTGTAGTCTCTCCTCTCCTCTGGTCTCTTCCGACTTCTCTCTATCTCTGCTTCTGTGTCTTCTCCTGTGTCTTCTGTCTTGCCTCTGTGTCTTCTCTCCACTTCTCTCTCTTTTCCTTGCTTCTGTCTTAGCTCTGCCTCTTCTCCCCTTACAGTCTTAGTTTATATAGCAATCACATGGGGTGGTGACACAAAGGTAGGTTGAACATTTACAAATCAACAAAGAGGGGTAAAACCATTTCTTCAGGGTATTTACAAAATCTCATCTAAGGAGATTACTCCAGATTACTAGGAGATCTGCTTAAGGGCAGTATCCCATCTAGGGTTTGTTGCTTTTTTCCTTCCTCAGCTAGTAATCCACTTAAATAGTTATAGTAAATTTGCTTTTAATATTTCTAGCAATGTCATTCTGTATGAGCACAGTAAGAGATGTATCAAACTTAAAGTTTGCTTCTTCCTGAGGACATCTCACTATATACCAGACCACAGTCCTCAGGTCAGGTTAGTCTTCCTAACCCCAGCAGGATCCTAGTCTCATTGTTACTTTTGGATCATGACAGCATTTATCTATGACCACGCTCTCAAACTTATAGTTGAGTAATGTGGCTCTTTGGCCTGGCCCATTTCCATGCCAGGGTAGCTCACAGCTTGCTCTAAGTCCATTCCGTCCCTTATTGGGACCCCACTTTTGGGGTGCTAGGAACTAAGGGCAACTGAGTTGAGAAAGCAGATGCCCAGGAGTAAATATTATTGGATTCAGTCGGCTCCCATGTTACAAAGCATAACCATGTTATAATGACATTAACTGTCTTCTTGTGTCCATACAGAAAGGACATTGCTTTAAGGTAAACTAAGTTCCCTGCGGCAAGGCTAAAAGGACAAACCCAATGTTATCCTACAGTTCATATTTAATGAATACTTGGTGAGTGGACTGACTTTAATGTGTTCTCTCAGGAAAGAACATAGTCTATTTACATTGCACTGTAGTGAACATCACAACCATTGATATCCTTACCTTAGCATCTTTTAAGGTTGATAAAATGATCTTTGTTAAGTCAAGAATAATTTCTTTGGTTTAAACCAAATCAACAATATGGTATGACTTTGTTACAATGAAATCTTACCCACTTCATAAAAATATTTATTTAGAAATATTTAGAAATAGCTAGTTTAGGTCCACTCAGATGATAGTTTTTTTTTCTTTTTTTTTTCCTGTGATGTAATTCCTTTGTAATTTCTCCTGTGATTTTTTTCTCCTCTACCCCCTTGTTTTTTGTTTTATATTTTGGGGGATGGGGGCAGTTATATGAGTTTCCTTTTCTACAAGATGGGGACTGAATGACAGAATAAGATATTTATTGATTATGTACATGTAAAGTTGTATTGGCTTATCTAAGTAGATGTTACTTTTTGAGCTGTGATATTTGTTACAGATTCACAAACTTCTTATACTTGTATATCCATTTCATTAGTATTGTTAGAAGTGGATAACTGCATATGCTTTCACTGGTGTGCATAACCAGAAGTCTCTGAATGATTTTGTTGTCATTAAATCTACAGGATAGTTTTAATCACTTATCTTCCCTTGAACTATTTACCCTTCTGACTGCTTCCTCCGTCTGCTATATTATATTTTTGAATCATGTTCTCATTTAATTTTTCTTCTTATTTTTTTCATTTCCTGTGTCACAAATGTAGACCTTTTACTATGTGCTATCTTTATATTCTCATTCTATAAGTTTGTTATTCCTAAATATACTCACTTATTCCCAAAGCTTTGTCTACCTTCTTGATTTTCAGGATATTTCTTTTATATCTGTAGTTTTTTTTTTCTTCAATGAGTTTGAATTTGCAACTGCCTCCTTCATACTAAGCTCATTGGCCACCTCTACTTCCACTAACCAAAGTATTCTTTTCATGATTTTTTCTATCGTAAGAAAACAATAAATATTATTGCTCACTCAGTTTCCTATGTCAGAGACATTAGATAAATTTGAACATCTTCATTCTCTTAGTCTTATTAATTCAAACTTCAAATGTAATCACAAGTATATTTCTGTTTATGACAGAAATATATTTTATACATTTATATAGTTTATACAGTTTAGCATGGATAAAAATCTAACGTGGGTCACTGCAATGACTATTTAACAAACTTCTTTAATACCCCTTCCTTATAATTCATTATGTAGCAAGACATCTTTAAAATTAAAAATGGATAGTTCTGTTTTCTTCTTAAGATTTTGTGTTTTCCATTGAAATTAGGATAAAAGACAAACCAGTTCTACAGTTTAGTGATATTCAAATTTTGTAAGGATAGGACCATGCTTGCCCCAGGATCGTCTTTCTCTTATCTGTATGTTTATGAATTTAGCACTCTAAGGTCTAGCTTAATTGTCATTCATTGATTGCATCAAGTTCTTAAGTACTTTGCAAATTTTATTTATTCTCTGGCAAAATATGAGGGGAAAAATATTAAGACAATCCTAAGTTTGCTAACTTGATAATTATATTTCCCTGTTTTTGTATACTTTAGAAAATTAACACAAAATCCGGCATGACTTTCTACTATGTCTGTAACTTGTACTACCTAAAATATTTGAGAACTTTTCCTTATACTGTGATTCCCAAATATATCTTGTTTTCAATGATCTTGCATATTGTTTTCTTTTTGTTTGGAAAGGGCTACTGTGCCGATGTGATAGAAGAATTACTCTTGTATCCCATGATGTAGTCTAGCTCTGCTTGGATTGTCAGAGTTGTTGAAGACAGCTTCTTCATGTCTTATGTGTATACTTTGCAGAACAGACTAGAAAAGTTAACTAGCTTGTCCATCAGTTATAATAAATTTTTATTTGTATTTATATATTTCATATATTTATATTTACTTATATATTTGATTTTAAAACTTGAGTTATTAACTAACTTTTGATAAAAACAAATCATAATTTTAATAAATGGATATGAAACACATATGCTAATAAAAGGATAGAGTACTATATGATGTAATTTGAAAAGAGGATCTCATGACATTTATAAGAAGAAAATTTATTGACATATAAGATAAAGATTTGATAGAGACACAAAAGATATATATTTTCTAGACTGTGGTTCAATTTCTTATCCAATTAGGGCCGACCTTGCTCTACACCCTAAGATGCATATGGTTCTGGTTCAGAAAAGATCTGAGATGAAACTTTCATAAATTAGACCATGAAGTGAATGCATTTCTTTTAAAGATAAAAAAAAAATTCTACTTTTTTTTTTAACTTTAGTGACCTTAATATTTGTGTCTTTCTCTACTTCACTTCATTTTTTTTTTTTTTTGCTTTTTGGGTTACACCCAGTGATGCACAGGGGTTACTACTGGCTCATGCACTCAAGAATTACTCCTGGCAGTGCTTAGGGGACCATATGGGATGCTGGGAATTGAACCCCGGTAGACTGCGTGCAAGGCAAATGCCCTACTCGCTGTGCTGTCACTCCAGCCCCTCACTTGATTTTTTTAAATGCTATTTGCCTTTTTTTTACTAGCATCTTCTGTGATGTTTAATGCTAACAAATAGTTATTGTTTTATATGTAGATGAATGATGGTGTCATCTGACTTAATTTTAAGTTTAAAGTTAAAATATTTCAAATATGGTAATAACATTTGATAATTACTTTGTACAGACTAACAAATGGAGGTATTATAATGTACATGAAAAATAAAGACACTTTTTAGTACTGGGTTTAATATTCTTTTAAGAAAAAATTAGTTGGGTAGGTATAATGTCAAGGACATGCTTGACATCAATGAGGAAAAGCAGTTTATGTTAGATCTGAACTAGAAGAACTCTCTATTCTAATATTTAACTAATAGGTGAGTTAAAATAACTTTGCAGACCTATCTTACGACTGATTTTGCCTTTTATTTTTCATTTTCTATTGAATATTGGGAGATATTCACATTTGGAAGGGCATATTCTTATTAGCTCTAATGAGCTTTTTTTTTGTAAATGAATTGAATATAAACAACTATTGTATTTGTCTTTTTTTGTAGGAAAGATTTCAAGCTGAAGATCCTAGTCCTATAATTAAAAGAACTAATCCTATTCAATCCTTGAATCCGTCTATAGAAATAGAATTCTTAAAACATATACACAAAAGGGAATATGGTGCCTGTTGAATTTTATATTATGTTCAGTTGAACTATTATACTTCTAAAATACGTTTATTTTCGATAAAGAAAAAGTACTTTTTTTAATATGTTTAAAATATGGGCATTATAGACCATAGCTGGCACTAGGAAAGTTAAGAAGAGGGGAAAAGTAACACTTGTATTATGTTAAATCAGAGAAATAATTGCACTTGGCAGTTTTTGTTTGCAGAATGCAGGAAAGGCTGAAGGCTTTTGTACAGTTCAAAGAGCACATTCCACAGATACTGCATTTGTTGGTTGCCTGCAGGGATCATCAGAATTGGGGGTGGTAGTTAGGTTTGAATCACAAAAGTCCAGGCTGTTGGGCTGTGTGTTTGTAAAGAAGAAAAATGGAGCTGCACTTAAAAAAAAAAGTTGTTTAGAAATTGCCTGATATCTTTTGATGTAGCATTTTTACATCATTTTTTTGATGAGAAAAATTATCAAGTGGCATTCTTGTTGAGCCTTTGCTGCCTTTTGTTCTTTAATAATGTGTTTTTTGATTAAGGTTTATATGTTCAAATGTGTGAGTATAGTTTTTTTGTGAGTATATAATTTACTGCTGACTAGTAAATTGTCAGTTAACTTTGTAGAAATAAAAAAAAGATTATATTTCAAATCATATGTTGGATTATTATTTATACAATTAGCATATTATACAGTCTCAACAAGTTAAATCAAAACTCTTTAGACCGTCTACTTTAAATGAAAATATGTCAAAGGCCAGCTTTTTCTATCGGCATGTCAAAACTTGCACTGTATTAACACTGCATCTTTTTCCGTAAAGAATATGTAAGTTATAGTTGCTACTGTTAACTATAATAATGGAGCTAAAATTTCTTTGAAAAGTAAATTGTAGGAGAGATAATCAAATTAGTATTGCTAGGTTGCTTGTAATATCTGCCTATGTGACAGTGACATGGTTTTTGCTTGATATTACCTGTATTAATTTTTGGCAAATTGTATCAGCCTTATTTTGTTGGTGATATTCCTAGATTAGGAAAATAGCTAATTAATGATGCTTTGTTCTAAGTTTTTGTTTATCTTGGCCAAATCATGAGTTCTCAAGATTTGTTTTGCTGTATCCAGTTGTGTTTTATCCAATCTGTCATACTCAATTTCTAGAAGATTATTCAGTGTGGTGTAAGAGAAATATTAAAATAGGAATGAGATGTTAAATACCCTCTTCTATCCATTATAATAAAGACTTTCTTATTTTCACTTTTTAATATTTTCTACAATCAAGTTAGAAATAGTTAAGAAAAAAAAAAAAGATAAAACTTACCAGAATCCATTTACCATTAGATTGAGTAGGCCTTGCTATTTGGGCATTTTAATTTTAAAAGACATATTAAAAATAGCTTAACACTTTACTTTTTATTCTTCAGATTTCTGTTTGTGAATTGGTTCTTTGAAAGAAATACCATATGACTCTAAGCTGATACTTTTTTCTAATTTTAATCATGGAATAGATAATAGATTTTCCACAAAACGGCTGAGGCTGGCAGTGTGGCTTCACGAAGACCCAAAGACAATTGTGTCCCAGAATATTGGCTTCCCCTTTCTTTATTTCCTGAGTAAGATCTAAAATGATTTTATTTTTCAAATTTTAGCTTAAAAGATATTGGAAGTTATTACTAAGCATGGACTGGAGCAATAGCACAGCAGTAGGGCATTTGCCTTGCATGCAGCCAACCCCGGTTCGATTCCTTTGGCCCTTCGGCCCGGCAAGCCACTGAGAGTATCTCGCCCACATGGCAGAGACTGGCAAGCTACCCGTGGCATATTCAACATGCAAAAGCAGTAACAAACAAGTCTCACAATGGACGCTACTGGTGCCCGCTCGAACAAATCCATGAGCAACAGGATGACAGTGACAGTGACAGTGGAAATGATAAGTTACAAATGAAACAAGTATTAAGTAATCATTTATGACAGAATTCTACACCAGAACTATTTGAGGAAAAGAGAAGCACAACATAAAAGTGAGTTCCCTGACTTTTGGCCGGCAAAGTCTTGTTTACTAAGCTGTAAAACTGTTTATGGGAAGCAGTTAAGGGATGCTGTTTTTCTGGTTTGCAACATGCGTTTGTATGTAACATATACATATATACATATCTATGTACCTTCAGTAGTAGAAGTTTTAAACACATTTTACCCTGACCCTGTTGAGTTACAAGGGAGGTAAATAACTTTCTAAAGTCTCACAGGTTGATGATTAAACATGTAGAATTTCTGTGTTTAAATCCCATCTGTTTACTGTGCCTACTAATTTAAATGTTTCCAGTGCCCTCATCACCAAAATAAACTTTCTTCACACTTTTAAATTCATCTAAAATTTACCTGGGGTTGGTTTGTTTGTTTTGGATCATTTCAACTGGTTTCTCAGCATCTACTTTTTTTTTTCTTTTTGTGTCACACCCAGCAATGCTCAGGGGTTACTCCTGGCTCTTCACTCAGGAATCACTCCTGGCGGTGCTCGGGGGACCGGGATGCTGGGAATCGAACCCGGTTCGGCAGCATGCACGGCAAATGCCCTACCCACTGTGATATCGCTCCAGCCCCTCAGCATCTACTTTTGATGCAGTGCCTGGGGTCATTCCTAGGGATGGAACCTGGGCCTCCCAGTGCTAAGTCCAGCTCATGGAACTATGTCCCCAGTGCAAAACCTTACCCAACTGTAAAGAAAGCTTAAGTACTGTATTTCTATAAAAACCTGGATCGTAAAATTTAGTTCTCTACTTTTTCTGAATTTAATGTTTGCATTTTGTAAGTGCATGCCTATTATTATTGTCTTGCCTATTCTACAGGTGTTTAATGTGTATTTGATATTCTTTGAAACTGTTTTGTTAGCCCTGAGCAGGGCTGAAGCTATATGTCACCAGTGACTTAGATTTTTGTATGACTGAACACAACTTATGATCCCTCCATTAGCATGTTAAAATCTGGGCCCTTGCTTATTTATTTTTGGATCTAATTTTACAACCCATTATTGAGTACTTAACTGATTCTTAGTGATGCCTGGTTCTGGATTTATTTCAGTGCTCCAGTCCCAATACTAAAAAATACTAGCTATGTAAAATTGGGTAGTATACTTTAATTCTCTTATATTTTTTAAAGGGACAAAATAAAGTCATAACAAATGGTCATAACTGTAAATAAACTAGATGTTGCAGTATTCATTACATAGCATAGTTGAAAACTAAAAATATAATAAACGTTCAGTAAATATTATGGCTCATGATTTTGGTTTATTATTATAAATAATAAGTGTTTAGTAAATTTACACAGATTGAAAGTTTGCCAATAGAACAATGTCTATAGAAAAGTTCTCTGACTTCAACTTCAACAATGATAAAAATTATACCTCTTTAAAAATAAATACATAGTTCAGAGTTTAACTGATAAAAAAAGAAAACACAACTGTACATGCATGTTTTGCATGTTTGTCAATTTAGATTGACATAATAAAATCCCATATTTTCCTATAGGTTATTTATTTCTTTTAAAATCTACTAAGGTAGATTTCTGAGTACTTATTTCACAATTGAGAGTTGTTTGTTTTTTTTGTCTCCAAGAGTTTCTGATAGAAATGAATTCCTATGTAGTTAAGTTTCCTTTGTTATTCCCCATGTTTTACTATTTGCATTTAATGCTATTATTAAGAAGGGCTGGTGATATAGTACAGGATTAAGGAGCTTTCCTTGCCCTTAGCTGACCCTGACTCAATCTCTAGTACCACAGTTGGTCCTATAGGCACCACCAGAAAAGCCACACCCCAAAGAAACAAGCAAATTGTACTAGGAGGAGGAATTCATGGCTTCATTAGAGTAACAAATTTTATGGTACTTTAAACTTTAAGAATGTTCATGAGAAAGTATTTTGCTTTCTACAGAACACTGGTATGAAGTTCTACTGAACATGTTAATCTGATCATGACATTCCTTAAGCTTTTACTTGGAATATAAATTTTAATCTTGATTTTGAATATCCTCATTAGTAGTTGCTTCCTCCCTTGCATTCTGGCTTCATCATTTAGCTGCATTCTCTTGTTCCCTGTATGTGCTGTCAGCTCACATTCTGGCAGTTCCTGTGAGCCTTCCTGATTCAGGACATCTGCACTTAACTGTTACCACAGTTAACAGTGCTCCTCTTTCAGCCCGGCCTGATCTTTTCCATCCTCTGTCAGTTTGTTCATTTCGGAAATTAGCATTTTTACTTTTGTTTGAGGGCCACATCCATCAGTTCTCAGAGACTGTTCTTGGCTCTTTGCTAAGAGTCACTCCACATGGTGCTTTGGGATAGAATTGGTGCCTATGAGACAAACACATGCCTTAAACTCCTCTACTCTCTTTCCAAACTAGACCACAGTTTAAGGGGTGCCTTCTCTGGGTGCTCTTACTGATCTGTAGGAGGTTCCCCAGGCTTCTATTCATTTATCTTTTCCTTCAGTTCATTTTATGTGCTTAGTTATTTGTAACAAAATAAATAATTTATTCCATGTCTGTTTTCATAATAACTTGTAAATTCCACAGGAGCATAAAATCCGTTTCTTTTTCAAGGTTGGCATTGAGGAGAGGGCCTAAGCTTTTATAGATAAGTAAATATCTATTGAATCAATATATGAATACATTAGAGGCACATGAATTGTCTGTTATTTAGAAAATATGAACTTGTTTGTTTTTTTCAGAAGTCATTCATTAAAACATGAAAAATGAGAGGCCAATATTACATTTAAATTCTGAATAGCTTTCAGAGTAATTCATGAGCTACAGCTGAATGCTCTAATCTCTTCACTTGTTCAGAAATGAAATGTAATAGTTCATTATATGACAAGGGGAACCACCCAGAAAATCAGAATTCAAAAAATGTGCTTAATTTCTTTCCATACGCTACACCTTCCATCTGCCATATCCTAAGCTTATATCCAATTAGCTCTGTTTCATGATAACTTTATCATATGATTGATTCCCTCGATCACCATAAACCAAAACCACATGTGCATCCATTGAAACTGCTTTTCTTTCTTGTACAAAATTTACTTTAAAAAAAGTGTTTCAGAAGAGCTAATGCAGTGGCTAAGGAGTTTACCTTGCAAGCTCCTGACCCTGACCCATATTCAACACCACTTATGGTCCCCTGAGCACAGAGTCAGGAGCAGACATTGAGCACTGTTATGTGTGCCCCCCAAACAACAACAACAACAAAAAAACAAGTCTGATTTTACAACTTGCATAGAAAGTTGTATCTCAGACTTACGGAATTTACATATGTTTTTGGGGTTGTGATTTTTCAGGAATGTTTTAAGAGACAGTGATTTACAAATTTTTTTTTTTTATTTTTTTTTACTTTTTGGATCACACCCGGCAATGCACAGGGGTTATTCCTGGCTCTGCACTCAGGAATTACTCCTGGCGGCACTCAAGGGACCATCTGGGGTGCTGGGAATCAAACCCAGGTCGGCCGCGTGCAAGGCAAATGCCCTACCTGCTATGCTATCACTCCAGCACCCAGAGTTGTTTATAATAGAGTTGTTTCCATTAAAAACAAAAGACTGTTGACTAAGAGGATGAGAAGTGCTTAACCACTTCTGACCTTCCGCTTAGCACTCCACCATCCCTGAAGAGGCGTATCCCTGCTGACTCCACTGGGCATACTTCGGAATGGGAGGCAGAACCTTTCCCTAACGGGTGGGTCTGGGCAGCCTCCATGCCAGCCTCAGCCATATTTATGGCCTCCACCAAGCTCCTGTCTGACCTTCTGCTCGATGCTCCACCATCCCAGGTGAGGCTTGCATCCAGTCGGTATCACTGGGGCCATTTCAGAAACAGAAGTAGAGCCCTTCCCTACTGGGTGGGTCTCAGCAGCCTCCACACCAAACTGTGTTATACTGAGGTCCGAAACCACAGCTCCTGAAGTGACGGATCAATAGAACACATTACATACTGCTCACAGTTGTCATTCCTGTTCTTATATGAGGAAGAGCAGACATGACAGAGAGAAACCTCCAGCCTAATCCCACAGCTTCTTCCAGGGAGGTTATCTGCCAGCACAGCAAAAAACACTAGAAAACCAAAAAGGAAATCACGCAGAAACACACCAAGCTCAATGAACAAAAACCATATCACCGAAAACATAAAAAAAACACCAGTAAATCCTCAGACAGGGGTGCAATTCTAACCCCTCCCCTTCTTTCACTTGTGGTGCAATCTAATTTGATAACAGATTGCGATTGCTTTTCAGTCTTAGGCCTTTCTAACTCTTCTAATTCCTTGTAGATAATTTAAAGTAGTGAATTTGTTTTTTATAAATACTGAGTGGGCTAGAGTGATAGCGCAGCCAGTAGGGCGTTCGCCTTGCACGCGGCTGACCCGGGTTCAATTCCTCCGCCCCTCTCAGAGAGCCCGGCAAGCTACCGAGAGTATCTAGCCTACATGGCAGAGCCTGGCAAGCTACCCGTGGCATATTCGATATGCCAAAACAGTAAAAACAAGTCTCACGCTGGAGACATTACTGGTGCCTGCTTGAGCAAATTGATGAGCAATGGGATGACAATGACAGTGACAGTGATAAATACTGAGTAAAAGTAAAACTTCCTCAATAGAGATCTTGAGAGTATAACAAGAAGGGAAATAAGGTATATATGTATGCTTTTCATTGGTGTGCAAACTACTATATACTCCATTCAGGACCCTGGAAACACAAAGACAACATTAGTAAGCTGTTTCTTATTACTGAGTGCAGTTAAAATATATCTGATCCTAGTTTTTAATATTTTTGTTTCATTAATTTTTCTTTTCCTCTCTCCCTCCCCCCTCCTTCCTGCCATTTCTATAATTTTTTAAGATCTGAAGAGACACGTTTGAAATAAAAAAAATAGAAGCAAATGAAGACATCTCGGTAAAAAGGGAAAAAAAAAGTGTTCTCAGACAGCAAAATGAGTTTCTTTTTGGGATTGGTAATGGGTGCTGTCTGAGTTTTTGGAGTAGTAGGGGAGTTACTTTCTGAAATACCTTCATTATCATTCTAAAGACATTTATGATTCAAAGGTTGAATTACCTATATGCATAGCTTCTTCACTTGTTCTAGTGCCAGTGAGAAGTTTGTCTTTTTTGTTGTTGTTGTTTATTTAATCAGCTATAACTTATATATTCATTTTCTACTTTCATTCCAGACTTTGTTGCTACATTTTTCTCTGGAGCATTTATTCTTATAAGTTTGTTTCTTAACTAAACAATCCTTAGCTTTCTTTTGATTTGGTTTATGGAGGAATAAAGGATGGATGCATCATTTTCAGTGGAGATATGGGCAATCTAGTTACATATGGGAGTCAAGAAAGAAGAACGTTGAATGATTTTTTTCCTTTTTTTATTTTATAAAGTAGTTCAAAATATGCTGGAGCTATAGTACAGCGGGTAGGGCGTTTGCCTTGCACACAAGTGACCCGGGTTTGATTCCTCCACCCCTCTCAGCCCAGCAAGCCACTGAGAGTATCTCGCCCGCATGGTAGAGCCTCGCAAGCCACCCGTGGCATATTCGATATGCCAAAAACAGTAACAAGTCTCACAATGGAGACGTTACTGGTGCCTGTTCAAGCAAATCAGTGAACAACGAATGAGACAACAGTGACAGTGACAGTATAGTCTTAATATTTAGTTGGTCATACAAATTTTAGCAGTTTTTAACTTATTTCTTTGACTTTGTACTATGCATTTATATATCTTCACTTTTTTTTTTTTTTTTGCTTTTTTGTTCACACCCGGCGATGCACAGGGCTTACTCCTTGCTCTGTACTTAGGAATTACTCCTGGCGGTGCTCAGAGGACCATATAAAATGCTGGGAATCAAACCTGGGTCAGCTGTGTGCAAGGCAAACACCCTACCCACTGTGCTTTTTCTCCAGCCCCACGTTTCTTCACATTTTGATGTTATAACTCATTTTTTAATTGCTGGGTAATATTCTCATATATATGTGTGTATATATACATATGTATGTATGTATGCATGTATGCATGTACGTATCCCGCCTGCATGGGAGAGCCTGGCAAGCTACCCATGGCATATTCGATATGCCAAAACCAGTAACAACAATGGGCCTCATTCCCCTGACCCTGGGAGAACCCGAATATGGCAGCATTAAGAAGGATGGACAATGGGGCCGGAGCGATAGCACAGCGGGTAGGGCGTTTGCCTTTCACGCGGCCGACCCAGGTTCGATCCCCGGCATCCCATATGGTCCTCCAAGCACCGCCAGGAGTAATTCCTGAGTGCAAAGCCAGGAGTAACCCCTGAGCATCGCTGGGTGTGACCCAAAAAGCAAAGAAAAAAAAAAAAAAGAAGGATGGACAAGGAGAGGCTGATAAAATATCAGGGCCGAACTAGACTTCAAAAATGAAGAAGGACTAAAATGACTGTTTGAACTTTTAATGCATGTATGCTGGCATCGGAAGCATCCATTGAAGACCTGATGGTGCAACTGCTGAAGATCAAGTATGATGTCATTTGATTGACTGAGATGAAAAGCCATCGAACACATCATGCCATTTTCAACACTGAAGAACTGTTGGAACATGTGACAGTACAGGCAATGGTGGTATCAGTGTCCTTGTCAACATGAACTTAGCCATGAGCATTGATTTGTTCGAATGCCTCACAACATGAATCAGATGCTTACGTATTTGAATAGATGTGGCTCATTGATGGCAGTTTCTATCTTTGTCGTCTACTCACCAACATCCAACTACGACAAAGAAGAAATTTATAAGTTCTACATGGAGCTGGAGAGGTTCTGTAAAGAAGGCCATACCTTCTACAAGGTCATTGTTGGTGATTTTAACGCCAAGATAGAACCTAGAAGGTCACCCAAAGAACTCCACATTGGGACCCACGGCCTAGAATGGAATGGACAGGGTGAAGACTGAGTTCATCATGTTGACCAAGATCATCCGTGGTAACTTGCAGTTCCAGAAGGCCGAATCTAAATGCTGGACATGGGAGTCTCCCGGTGGACAGTTCCACAATGAAATTGACCACATCATATTCAATTGACAGTTTTGCCTGACCGATGTCGCTGTTATCCCAAAACTCCAAACAGGATCAGACCACTATCTCCGTCATGTAAGATTGTACTTCACAGAGCAAGGATAAAGGGCTGCAAAGTTTAAGAAGTCCCAGAAAGACCACCAACTGGGAGCTCTTTGGCATTACTGCAGCAATATGGGAAGATGCCATCATTGACAACATTGACGAGGAATACAACCGACTGGTTCAGCATCTCCGTGATTGTGCGAGGAATGCAGAGAGAGAAAGGCACGAAAAGTTGCCTGTGTTCAGAAACTTTCAAGCTCATTCGCCAATGTGGTCTGACGCAAGAGATAGGCAATCACAAAGTAATGGATGAACTCCAAAAGCTATGCAGAAAAGCAATAAAGGAAGACCTCAAAGAGAGAAGAGCAGCAGTGGTGGCTGATGCGGCAGAAGGCAGGAAAAGTATTAGTAACACCCGCCTGTCCTTCGCCAACTATAAGACCAATATGACTGCCATACGACATCCTGATGGATCACATCTTCCAGAAGGGTAATGGAAAAATTTATCCACGACTTCTACGCAGATCTCTTTGATAGCCAGGTCCACCTGCCCACATGCCAAATTCCACAGGATGGATAGGTCATTCCCAACGTCCTCCCTTCCAAAATCTGACATGTTATTTCGTCAGTAAAGAAGCATACAGCATCCGGTCCAGACAAGGTCAGACCTGAACACCTGAAGAATCAGCCGCCACTACTTAATACATTGACTCAGCTCTTCACATACTACCTTTATGAATGCAAGGTTCTGTCCCAATGGAAAAACAGCAGGACCATTCTGTTGTACAGGAAGGGAGACATCCACGACATCAGCATCTATTGCCCTATCTGCCTGTTGTACAAGTTATTCACTTGAGTCATCCTGAATAAGATTGAGAAAACACTAGACGAAGGACAACCATGCAAGCAAGCCGGGTTCCATAAACGATTCAGCATGATCGATCATATCCACACAGTGACCAAGCTCATTGAGGTTTCATGAGAGTTCAAGATGCTGCTCTAACATTCATCATTTAATAATACATCAGGATCCTCTATGAGCTGTATTATGGATTCACCACCAGGATCTCACCATTCTACAAAGAAGTGATCATCGATGGAAAGAGAGGGGTTCGGCAGGGCGACGCCATTTCACCAAAACTCTTCAGTGCCACCTTCGAGAACATCATCATGCAATGACTGGAATGGGAAGGAATGGGAGTGAAGATAGACGGTCGGCAACTACACCACCTCCGCTTTGCTGATGACATTTTTCTCATAACACCAAATATCATCCAAGCGGCACGAATACTGGCCGACTTGGACCCTAAGTGTGGAAAGATCGAACTGCAGCTGAACCTCTCGAAGACAATGTTCACAAGAAATGGACTAGTTCCTGATGTTCCATTTGCCATCAATGGAACGAACATCTCCAAATGCAGGAATTATGTGTACCTAGGTTGAGAACTCAACATGACAAATGACCTGGCACCTGAGATGTGCAGGAGGAAGAGAGCGGCATGGAACGCCTTCAAGAGCATCGGAGAAGTGGTTAAGCGGACAAAGAATCTCCAGCTCTGAGCACATCTTTTCAATTCCACCATTCTTACTGCAATAACATGCCTCAGAGACCTGGGTCCCACGAAAACAGGATGAGAGGGCTATTTAAGCATCCCAAAGAGGAATCAAAAGAGCTATTCTTGTAGTATCATGTTTCACTCAAGTGAAGGAAGGAATCCGGAGTTCCGACCTCTGTGGCTGATCAAGAATCAGGGATGCTGTCTCATTTGCCAAGGCGTCGAAAATCAAATGGGCCGGTCATGTAATGTGATTCAGAGACGACTGCTGGACTAGAGCTGTTACTAACTGGATTCCACGGGACGTCAAAAGACTGCCTGTCCACCCACCTACGAGATGGTCAGACTTCTTAGTCAAAACCCTGAACAAACAATTCGAGGCTCTTCGTGTTTCTGGAGCAAGCAGATGCCACTGGGCTACACTAGCATGCGACAGGGACAAATGGAGATGTTACTGGCGCCTGCTCAAGCAAATCGAAGATCAATTGGATGACAAGTGATACAAGTAATATATATATATATATATACATATATATATACACACACATATATATATGTTATTCAAAATTTGAAGGAGATAATTTGTCGTTTCCATCTTTTGATATTTGTAAATAATACTGCTCTGAACATTGTACAGGTTTTTGTGTTCATATAAATTTTCAACCTATTTGGCTAAGTACCTTGGACACAATTTCTGGGTTTAATGGTAAAACTCTTCGGTCTTGCAAAAATCTCCCAAACTCTTCCAAAGTGACTCTATGTTAGCTTGTTTGTATTCATTATAAAATTCAGATAGTTTATAGAACAATTATATGACACACAGTTGTATGTAGTTCACGTTTCTTTGTTTATGCTACTATAATTATATTGTGAGTTATTTATGATTTTATTACTTACTGCTACATTTCTATTTGATATGGAATTGTCCTTGAAATTGCTATCAGAGAGATTCTAATTAAATAAAAATGTTGTTAATCCCCAAATATATCTCAAATGAAACAAACTAGTATGTGGGAGACCCTGAGTTTGATCCCTGGTACCACAAGGTACCTGAGTATCACTGGAAGTATTCCCTATTAAGAAAGTAATAAAAGGGGTCAGAGACATAGTACAGGGCTTAAGAAACTTTCGTTGTATGTGGCAATTTCTGGCATTACCTGTGGTCCCCTGAACACTTCTAGGAGTGATGTATGAGCACAGATCTAGGAGTCCCTGAGCACTGCTAAGCGTGGCTCCAAACCAAAAAAAACACAACGGTCTTCTTTGCTTCTTACATTATGAATGGATTATAAATATCTCACTGGTTATAAACATGTAAATGTGAAACTATCAGTACTGATTTGTTTGTTTTATACTTCATTTATTTAATTAACATTCATTGAGCACCTGTAGTCGCTGATCTTAAACAGATTTAAATAATTATAAACATGGTTTTACCAATAGGAAACTGCAGGATTTTTAGTATCCTTTACTCCTCTGTAGGAAGTATGAGCAGTTTTCGTATAATGTCATGACAACTAAAAATGTGCTCTGAAATTTTTGAAACTGTCATTGACACTATTGTTGAAAAAAAAAGGATGTTTATTTATAGACAAGTCTGAATGTAGTGGGTTCAGAAATCACTGTCAGTAATAGATTGTAATCACAACATTTAGTGAGTTAAGGATATTACAGAGGAGATGAGTATTATTCCAGTATGTGAAACAGAAACTTGAGAAACGTGGGACAGGAATGGTAAGTCAGTCACTTGCACAATCTCGCAAAGCCTGCAAAGGTTATGCATTTTCCTGAAATCATGCTCTATGTCTGTACATTAGAAATATTGTTTGCAAATCTATGCATGAAGACTGATTTTTTTTTAATCAGCAGCACAGCCAAGCAGATAAGATTGAAAGCCCATGTTTTTTTCCCTCTGTGGTACTTTTTCTAGATTGTTTTCCAAAGTAAATTTACAACTACTCTTACTACTTTTATCTCTCTCTCCATTACTTCAAATACCTTTTCTTGTCTTTTCTCTGGCATTTGCTATTCCTTTGTCATCACTGCATGTCTCTTTACTGGCTTCTTAAGTCCTGCTTCATTGCTTTTTTGCCTTTCCTTCTTTAATCTTTTCTCTTCTGTTTAATTTTTAAATCCTTTTCCCTTTATCTTTCCTTCAGTTTTCTTAGCTGCTCTCCCTTCCTTTGATTTCCTCTTAAATGTTACTTCTTAACAATATGTTATTTCATTGATTTTTTTCTTTTTGTTTTATCTTTAAGTTTATGTTTTCCTTTGTATGCAAGAAAACCTATTTTGCCTGCCTATACTGAATTAATGAGTGAAGATAGTACTAAATCCTCCATGCTTCATGGGGAAAACAAGTGTTTATTTAAAGTTATTGTGTGAATCATAAAAGATTTAAGTTGTACATTTTGCTCCTTTTTTCTTCCTACAAGCAGTTTTTACCTTTGAAATAAAGCTAAAATAATTGATATACTGATTTATATATAATGTTATTTTTTCAAAATACTAACTTAACTGTGTTCAGATTTTTATTTTTTAAGTTGTAAATATTTGTTTGTAGTTAAACCACAAATAATTTGATCTTTTAAGAAATCTTTGGGTTTAATTGGAATATATATTTAATGATCTAGTAAGCATAGATAAAAGTATTGCACTGTAGCACTGTCATCTCATTCATCAATTTGCTCAAGCAGGCACCAGTAACCTCTCCATTGTGAGATTTGTTGTTACTGTTTTCATCATTTCTAATATGTCACAGGTAGCTTGCTAGGCTCTGCCGTGCAGGCGAGATACTCTCAGTAGCTTGCCAGGCTCTCTGAGAGGGACAAAGAAATCGAACCCGGGTCTGCTGTATGCAAGGCAAACGCCCTACCCACTGTGCTATCGCTCCTCCCTCAAAAATATTATAAAAATTAAAATTTAAAACTAAAAGGAAATAGGATATTTTTTTAAAAAATATAAAACAATACTTTACAGTATCATAAAGCAAACACATATTTGGTCCTGAGTACCTTGTCAGTTCTGAGTAAAAGAATTGCAGAGAATTTGTACACAATAAAACTTTTTAGGAAGTGGAACATTCATTCTCTTCATATCTTTAAGATATATGTTTTATATAGATTTTTTTTTTTTGCTTTTTGGGTCACGCCTGATGATTCACAGGGGTTACTCCTGGCTCTGCACTCAGGAATTACTCCTGGCGGTGCTCAGCGGACCATATGGGATGCTGGGAATTGAACCCGGGTCAGCCGTGTGCAAGGCAAACGCCCTACCCGTTGTGCTATCGCCCCAGCTCCTATTTTTTATATTTTTAGTGAACCTGCATCAATGGATAATTATCCAAAATATATAGTTTCCTTTAGAGTCCACTATTGGTGTTTTATTGGTTCAAATAGTTACATATTTCAGGGGATTGAGAGATAGTACAATGGGTTGGTCATTTGCCTTGTATGTGGCGACCTTAGTTCTTTCTCTGGCGCCACATATAGTCCGCTGAGCACCATCAGGACTGATAACCTGAGTGCAAAGCCTGGAGTAAGCCCTGAACACCACCAGTTATGGCCCTAAAATAAACAAAAAGTTTTATATATATATATCATGTATTTGTCATTGTGGTATCATCTAGAGTTATTTTCCTGCCTGCTTCCCAGATCATATCTAGTCTTCTCATTTATCCTTTCCCCCACAATACCTGGAAGCCACTATTTAGTTTCTGTAGGGATTGGCCACCTTAAGTTATGATTAAGAGGCTTGGTTCACGTAATAGTTGGCCAACTGGACCAATCCTTAAGTCAGCCAGGCCACCTGAACCAGTGCTTAGGTCTGCCAGTGTAGGTAGGTGCTGATCTAGAACAATGATGCTGGAGTCCCCAGAGCTATACCATGTGGAGCTGTGAGGGTCAGAGCCAGGGATTGAATTGTGCAAGGCAGGCCTATCTGACTCAAGAGTTACCTATCCAGCTTAACCACTGATTGGTTTTTGTTTGTTTGTTTGTTTTTGCTTTTTGGGTCACACCCGGCAATGCACAAAGGTTACTCCTGGCTCTGCATACAGGAATTTACTCCTGGCGGTGCTCAGAGGATCATATGGGATGCTGGGAATCGAACCTGGGTTGGCTGCATGCAAGGCAAACGCCCTACCCTCTGTGCTATTGCTCCATGCCGAACCACTGATTATTTTTAGTCACTACATAGTTTTATCTCTTCCAGAATGTTGGGTATTTGAAATCATAGATTTTTTTCTTTTCAGATTATTTTCTTTCATTCTTTCGTTAAACTTCCTTTGTGGTTTTTCATACTTTGGTAGATCATTTCTTTTTTAGCACTAAATAACATATAATTTTTTTGACATTTCGATTTGTTTATTTTCATCTGAAAATTCTAAACTTAAATTTTAGTCCTAGCTTAATTAGTTTTGAGATGTGTCACTTCAACCCTATGACATCAGTATGTCTTCATTTCTAAAATGTTATTTCCTTATAACAGAATGTAGTTTCAGATATTTAACGTTGCAGTGACATAAGAGACCTGTACATGTAAGTAGGTACAGAAAGAAGAAGGTTTGAATCATGCCTCTATGATAAAAGGTCAGGGTACTTAATCTATAATTTGCATGCACATTATAATAATAATATAGTTATATTCATCAAATTAGATGTCTTGAGCAAGAAAATGCAAATAAAATATCTACTTCATGGGTGGTATATAATAAGAACTCAATAAATTTTATCTATACTTTTTCAATATTCTCTTTCTATCTCTGGGTTTTTGTCTTTTGTGTACAGAGTTTTTTGGAGTTTTCATAATTTCTCCTGTTTTCACCAAGACTCTTCAAGCCTCTTAGATCTCCGTGCCTGTAATCCTCAACTCTGGGGATTTCTTATGGATGACTTCTTTAACTATTTTTTCTTCATCATATTTGCATTCCCATTCGTCAGGGCCTCCAGTGACTCATTCTGTTCCCTTTGATCTCATCCCATAGTTTTCTGGTATGGTATTCATTTCTTTTGAGACTCTTTTCCACCTTCTGCCGTTTTCTAGTGGTTTCCAGCTTCTTATCTCATAGCTCCTTGATCTTTTGTGCAGCTTCTGTTATTCTGCCATCCAGAACTTTTATTGACTTTTTCAAATGTCTCCTGCCATGTTCTTCATTTCTGTTATTTCTGACTCTAGTCGTTTTTTTCATTTTGACTATCATATTTTCTTCTGCTCTATTGACTATTTTGCTACCATTTCTTTCAACTCATTGAACACCTTCATCATAGTGTCCTTAAAGACACTGTCTGAGGTTTAGTGGAATTTTTCATGTCTTCATTGTATGTTGTTTGTTCATTGAACTTTGTGGGCTTCTATATGTATTTCCCCATTTGTTTTCTAGTGCTTTTTAAAATTTTTTTCTGTGCTGGGGGGAAAGTCTTTGTAGTTAACGCCCTGGAAGATGCTGAGGGATTAAGCTGGAGGTTTCTCTCAGACTTCTCTGCCCTTCCTCACAGACTTACAGAAAAATTAACTGTGAGCTGCATGTACTTTGTTCAGTACATATGTCCCTTCAGGTCTTTATTATGAGTCTTTATTACCTGGAGGCTGCTGGACCCAGTCAATAGGGAGAGGCTCTGCCTCCCTTTTTAGATAATCCAGGGGCAAACCTCGTCTGGGATGGTTGAGAAACAAGCAGAAGGTTTGGCAGGAACTATGGTGTGGACCTCTAATGTCATGCAGTGAGGAACTGTGCCTCACTACCTTTCTCCCACCTATCCATTTTTAATTTATTGTTATTGTTTTGGGGCCACACCTGATGGCACTCAGGGCTTACGCCTGACTCTGTCATCAGGGATCATTCCCAATATGGGGGGATCATATTGGATGCAGGGAATCAAACCCAGGTTGGCCACATGCAAAGCAAAAGCCTTACCTGCTATAGTGTTGCCCTAGCCCCCACCATCCTTCAGGTTCAACCACAAAATCTCATCTCTTAAATTTTTTTGAAGAGGGCAGTACTGGGTCCACTCCTGGTAGTACTTAGGAATTACTCCTGAATCTGTGCTCAGGTATTACTTGGGGCAGTGCTCTATGGACCCTTTATAGTGCTGGGGACTGAGCTGGTATTGGATGCCTGCCTTTACCCTTCTACCCTGTATCCGAGTCCTCATCCTTCATTTTATCTTTCCATGAAAATTTGAGTTTTGGTGCTCACTCGGGTCACCCACTTTGTTTGGGTGCCGCTATACTTCTCGTGTGCTGAGAAACTGCTTTCCAGCCTCAGGGCCCACACACAGGAAGCAGAGTTGCCACAGGCACGCGTGTCTGCACATGTGGCAGCATGACCTTTCTCTCCAGGGCAGGTGTTTCTAATGCACTGAGCTACTCCTCTGGGCCCCAGAGCTGCCTTTTTTGGTAAGGCTGAAAAGATACTCCTTTGTATTGATCAAATTTTCTCTGTTCATTACAGTTGAAAGACATTTGGATTGCTTCCCATTTTTGACTTATTTTTAATAATGCTATTAATATCAAAGCGAGGAACGTGTGTGTACCAGTTTTTGCGTGGACATCTCTTTTTTTTAGTACTTTTCTAGATATGGGAATGCAATGTTTATTAAGTCTAGAGTTATCCATTATGAAGCTATTATGGAGCAAATCGGTTTATCACTGTTTTCACAGTGGTACTTGTTTTTGCTCTTGTGTGTTTTCCTACCCTACCAAAAATATATGTGGATCCCACTTTTTAACATCCTTGCTAGTGATATTTTTTATTTTTTAAAGATAAAAGGGGTATATAATATCATCATACTATGGTTTAATTTGAATTTCCATAATGGATTCATGGGTGCTTTGGTATTTATCTTTTGATGGAGTCTCTGTTTAATCATTTGCCCACGTGTTGGATTGTTCAAAATTTTTATTACTGAGTTTTAAAGTTTTTTTCTGTATGCTGCTACACATAATGTACCAGATAAATCCTTTTCAAACTTTTGTCCCAGTGAGTGTCATTTTCTTCACAGTGTTTTGAAGAGCAAAACAAGTTTAGTTTTGAGTAAGTATAGTTTCTTAGATTTTGTTTATCTCTGTCATGGGCTATCCTTTTGGTATTACTATCCGAGAACAGAATTTGTTGCCTAATCAGATTGGAAGTTTCTCTTTGATTTTGGTCTTTTTCTGGGGAGGTCAGGTGGTTCTAAGGAAGTCCTTGGGCCCCTTGCGGTGGTTCTCAGCCAGCCAGGGCTGCAGTTTATTGCCTGGACTCAATGGGACAGTGATGCTCAGGACTCTGGTGCTGGGAGTTGCCCAGACTATTCCTGCAGTGTTCAGGGGCCTCCAGGCCTGCACCTAGAGATTCTCAGGGATCATGTGATGCCAGGGATAGAACTGGTTTGGCGGCATATTGACCATCCATTTACTTTCTCCGTAGTCCCGGGTTTGAAGTTTTGTTTCTTGCATTTAGTCCTGATTTGCTCAATAAGCTTGGCATATGTTGTGAATAGAAAAAAAAAAAAAACTCATTCTTTTCTCTTTAATATCATGGTTTTCCGGGGCTGGAGTGATAGCACAGCGGGTAGGGCGTTTGCCTTGCACGCGGCCGACTGGGGTTCAAATCCCAGCATCCCATATGGTCCCCTGAGCACCGCCAGGGGTGATTCCTGAGTGCATGAGCCAGGAGTGACCCCTGTGCATTGCTGGGTGTGACCCAAAAAGCAAAAAAAAAAAAAAAAAAAAAAAAAAAAAACACATAGTTTTCCTGTAAATGCTGTTCAAGGTCTATATATATAACAGCATGTCCTATGCATTTTAAGGCTATATCATGTCTTCTCTTACAGAGTAATTGTCTTATAGAGTAATTGGAGTAGGTTAGACTTTCTTGCTATAGCAAAATTTCCGTGGTTTTATTAATAAAAGTCAGTTTGCCATTCATACTGAATGCATCTTTCTGAACATTTTTATCTTTTCCCAATATCTATAAGTTTGCATGCAGCTTTGTGTAATTTTTTTAAAAATCAGATTGTATAACTACCCCAGGTTTTTATTTCTCTAAAAGAAAGGTGGATAGTCTCAGTTCTATGAATCAGCTTACTAGTGTCAACAGCAACAGAAAGACTAGAGATTTTAATAAGGGTTGTTTTAAAATATGGCCAATATGAGGAGAATTGCTCAAATGGATTCTTCTGAAATACAAATTATTTCTAAACTTTCAAGCTTTCCTTTAAGAAAACTTCAAAGAGGGGCTGGAGTGATAGCACAGCGGGTAGAGTGTTTGCCTTGCATGTGGCTGACCCAGGTTTAATTCCCAGCATCCCATATGGTCCCCTGAGCACAGCCAGGAGTTAATTCCTGAGTGCATAAGCCAGGAGTAACCCCTGTGCATCGCCAGGTGTGACCCAAAAACAAAACAAAACAAAAATAAGAGAAAACTTGAAAGAAATCTGGAGTGTTGTTTTGTAATTAACTTCTTTTTTTTTATGAAAATGTTATCAAAAGAAGTACAAAAGGAATGTGTGAGCCAAGGGGATAGCTAGGAGGGGTGTTTCACATCCTTTACTATGTGAGTCCTGATTTGATCCATTGTACTACCTGATTCACAGGCATCCACAGGTGTGGCCCACACAATTAGCAGCAGTGAAAACTAACACCACTCAGGTCACACTGCCTGGCCTACTATTGCCAGGAGAGATCATGGGGATCTGAATACTGCAATAGAGGACACTCAAAATTTGTTTTGTTTTGTTGATTTATTTGTGGGTCACACCCACTGTGCTCAGAGCTTACTCTTTAAGTATGTGGGATGTTAAAAAATAATAATAATAATAATAAAAATGCAACAAAAATGTTCATCCTGTAGCTTTCAAATCGACCTTCTGAGGGTCATATAGGTACAGACTTCAGCTAAGGAGCAGAGAATTAGAGGAAGTAATGAATTTTTCTCATTTTTTAAAAGTGACATTTTATTCTGCAAAGTATTCGAGGTTATTGCAGTAAGTCAAAGAAAATTCAGGCAGGATTTTAAATGTTATTTTATATTGATTTTGTTAGTTTTGCTGTCTTTGTTGTTGTATCCATTTACTGACTTTACATTTATTCCTTTTTTTTTTTTGCTGCTAATTCGTGCCATGATTGATAATTTACATTTTATCTGTTACTTGGCAGCAAAACAGCAAACGATTGTGTAAAGGAAGAAAATAAAGTAGATTTTTATTGAATAACACTACCAATCGCAGTTACTCTTTACTATGCAAACAAAAATTTGTGACATGGCTATTTTTACAGACCTCACTTATAGATGGTATAACTGAGACATGATAAGGTTCCAAATCTTGCCTCAAATTTCTTATCTAGTAAACTAGCATTGAAATCTTTATGTTCTGAATCCAGCATCAGCATGCGGTTTGAGAAGGAAGAGTTTGGCATTAAAAATTTTACTTAAAAGTGTGTTCTGGGATATAGAGACTTGATTTTCTTCTCTGTTTGTTTTGCCTTATTTGTTTCTTTATACCCTGTTACATTCTGGAATGGTTTTAAGACCATTCTTAGTACAAAAATACAGCAAGATGGCATAAATTAAAAATAGGAATCAAATAAGAGAGAAAAACAAGGGTGGGGAAAGTTCTTTTCCCAGAAAAACAACAACAACAACATCCTGTAAGTAAATATTGCCGGGAGACTGGAAAAAATTTTGAGCAGGAAAAGACTTTGGAAGTAAATGGGCTCAGTTGTTGCCAACTTCAGAATTTGCTCCAATTGTAATCTGTGTGAAAAAGTGAAGTCTGTTTGCTTTTGCTTTCTTTACACGCCAAACACAGTGCCTTGCACATCGAATACTTCTTGTGATTGTTGAATTTGATTTACTATTGACCTTTATTTTCAGCATTGTAGCATTATGAAGCTGGTTAGAAGACATTTTGTTGAAAGTTAAATTTTCAGAAACTTTAGATTTCCTGTTGATGGTATTGTTGTAAAATTATCTCATTATTTTGTTGATTTATGAAATGAATTGAAAAATACTCTTTTACTTATTTATTTTGTTTTGGGGGTCACACATGTCAGTGCTCAGGGCTTTCTCCTGGCTCTGAAATAAGGGGTCACTCCTGAAGAGGAATAAAAAACAATATGGGGTACTGGGGATCGAAACTGGGTTGGCTGCATGCAAGGCAAGCACCCTACCTGCTGTACTATATCCCTAGTCACAGCATATTATTTTAACATTTTTTTCTTGTCATCATACATAAGTACTTCATTTTTTTAATTGCAAAAATGTTTTATTGTATGAGTACATGTAGAATATATAAAGATATGTGTATATATATCACATTCTGTTCATCTATACATTATCACTATATTTTCTGTATTTTTCATTAGCATCTAAGAATGTTATTTTGATAGTGTTTATAACAGCATATTTGCATAAATACATCTAGAATAAATGTATTATATAAATACATACATAAATAAGTACATTTAGAAATTGCCTCATACTTATTGTGCCTCATACTTAGAGAACAATGTATGCTTCTATAATTGAATATGACCTATTTTTTTTTTACATACAGGGGGTGATAGTTTAGGGGCAAACTCAGCAGTGCTCTGGGCTTATTACTGATTCTGTGCTGATGAGTGAGCCCTGGTGGTGCTTTGGCGATCATCTATGGTTCTGGGGATGGAACTTTCAAAATTAGTAACAACCCCTCTCTCCCCCAGTTTTGTGCACATGAAAGGTGCAATGTGATCATGCTCAGCATTTCAACTCATGTCTTTATTGTGTTTTAAAACAAAGAGCTTATAATTCATAAATACAACTACAGTGAAGGAAATAAAAAATTAAAAGTTAATATGTACGTGCTCAAATTGCATATCATTTAGTGGTGCCATTAATGTTGTCTAAATTCCTATTTTCCCACTTAATTTTAAAGCTTACATAATTAATTTCTTCCCAATTTTACCTTGTGGTCTCCAAAAAAATCAAGAGAAAACTAGGTAAAGGTTTATAATATGATCATTTTAATCTAGTATCATTTTAAAAAATTCTCAGGTATTTTCTCTCTCACGTCACTCATAAATATTTTTACACTAAGTCATAGTATATGTGTATTGATTCAGGATTCCTTTATCAATATAAAGGAATTTATTACAGGTATTTACATAGTACCTGTAATAAGTGTGTTTTATATTTTGAAATTTTGACTTTTAATGTAAAAAATAAAAAATATTGACTGTGGGGAATGTCAGTAAAACTTCGGAAAACTTTAGTAGGCATTCATATTTTTATATACTTTTTTTTAACTTCACTTGTTTGGGTTTATTTTTGGGCCACACCCAGAGTTGCTAATAGGCTATTTCCTGCCTCTTTGCTCAGCAGCGCCCCCTGCTGGTGCTTGGTGCATCCTTTGTGGTGCTGAGGCTCAAACAAGAGTTAAGGCCTGCTTGCAAATACTTGACCCTTGTGTTAGCTCTTTGGTCCTTCTATTTGTTAGCATAAACACTATTTTAACTGACATAAGAATTCAACACATTTCATTCCTGATTTTTTTTCCTGGATATATGTTATTGCACTACATTCACCATCAAAACAACAAGATCCTCCTACCACAGTTCGTTGGGTCTATTTCCC
The DNA here is from genome assembly GCF_027595985.1 of Sorex araneus. Taxonomy (NCBI): domain Eukaryota; kingdom Metazoa; phylum Chordata; class Mammalia; order Eulipotyphla; family Soricidae; genus Sorex; species Sorex araneus. Next base: position 412,796,229 of record NC_073302.1, read on the forward strand.
TTTAAACCTCCTTTCTCTGCTTCCTGTGGTAACCTCAGTTCAGCATATTCCAGTGGTTTGTTTTCATTTGAATTTGTTCCTTTGCTTTGCTTCTCTGTATCCCACATGTGAATGAAATCATCCAATATTTGTTTTTCTCCTTCTTATTTACTTTGCTTTGCATGACCCATCCATGTTGTGAACTATACCAGATTCTTACCTAGTGACAGACAATAGTGAAAATGTACTTTTAAATCATTTTGACTAATTTTAAAAGAAAACAGGACTCTGTAGACTATGCCACAAGTTTCTGCAGATTATGTTCGTCTTTAAATGATAAATATTTTTTTCTGAAATGTCGCCATCATGCTAGAATCTTCACAGTACTATCTCTGTGTGAAGTTTTGGAGGTGAAAAATAATCTAATACAGTAAGCATGCTATTTCATAGATCCTCTTAATCCCCCCTTTTTTTTTTAGGACATCATTATCTTATATACTGTTTATTCTCTTTTCTTTTGTGGCGCACACCCAGAGTGCAGGGCTTATATCTGATTTTGTTCTCAGGCATCACTGCTGGTGGTCCTTGGGAAACAAGGCCTGGCACCTGGGTCAGACATGTGCAAGGCCAGTGCCCTACCCGTTATACTATTTTACAACTACTCCTGAAGTGAACATAATGAACATAGCTGTCTCAGTGTGGGCAGACTGAGGCGGAGTGACAGTAAAGAAAGGCCCTCGCTGATGGACACACCTCAGCTCCTATGGGTCCATGCTGTGCTGCTTTCCTGGCCCTGCCTCTGCTGGGGTCACTAAAGAGTTAGTGGTTTGTGCTTGGCTCTTGTTGAAAAAAACAACTTTTCATTCTTCTTATATCAATTTTCTAGTTTTAAATAATCCTGGGGGCTGGAGCGATAGCACAGCGGGTAGGGCGTTTGCCTTGCACTCAGCCAACCCGGGTTGGATTCCTCCATCCCTCTCAGAGAACCTGGCAAGCTACCAAGAGTATCCCACCCACACGGAAGAGCCTGGCAAGCTACCCGTGGCATATGCGATATGCCAAAAACAGTAGGAAGTCTCACAATGGAGATGTTACTGATGCCCGCATCGAAATAATCCTGGACTGAGTATATAGTGTTTGAAGAAGTTTGGTAATTTTCTAGGGAGCAGAAAGCCTCTTCAACCTGTAGGGGAAAATTTGCCCCTCTCCTCATGGTATTAGGATTATGATTATGATTTAATTTACAAACACAGAAAGATACTATTTCTGTGTGTTTTTGTAGTTGTAAGCAGTTTTTTGTAAACCGTTTTTTGTAGATGTACAAAATATTTGGATATAAACTAACTTTGAAACAAAGTTTTTTGCCTTGGATTGGCACCGTTAATTATTTTGAAGAATTAATATTTGTAAAGCAGTTTCAGAATGGCAAGCAATTTAGTCGGGTTATTTTATTATTAACATGATTCCTTAATATCCACTTGAATTAAAAGAAAATTAATGCTACTTTTGATATCTTTAATATTCATTTTATTAAAAGAAAGCTGATATTCTGTTTGTCATGGGAAAAGTAAGTGGCATTAGAACAGATGTAATTGAATCAGTCTGTTAAAGTGATTTTCCACATTGAATATTATTTACTTATTTATACATTTTAAATCCAATTTCAAATTTAAATTCCCCAGTATAATACTTGTTTAAGATTATTTCAGACTTTCAATATTTATATGCACGTTGGTGGCTCCAGAAGGATAGGATTTGTTCATTTTTGTTTATTACATTAATTACAAGGGTCAACCATATTACTATTTTTGTAGATTCAAATGGTTAAGTATATATAATTTTATAGAACCCATATTTATTACAATAAAATATTGGAATATGGCTATTTATATGTTGAAATGCATGGAAAAAGGAACCAGGGCTAATCTTTTTTTATTGTTTTACTTTTGACTGATTTTTTTTTATTCAATTTTTTTTCTTTTTGGGTCACACCCGGCAATGCACAGGGATTATTCCTGGCTCATGCACTCAGGAAGTACTCCTGGCAGTGCTCAGGGGATGATATGGGATGCTGGGAATCGAACCCAGGTTGGCTGCGTGCAAGGCAAATGCCCTACCCGCTGTACTATTGCTCCAGCTCCCATATTGTTTTACCTTTGGTAAGGCGCTGTTTATTATTGATTTCCTGAGACATTTAGTCCTTTTGTTTTTCCCAGCTGCATAACCATTCCTAGAACATTTCCTGTCAACTAAGAACTGTTCAGTAAATAGAATAATATGAATAGGAAGTATTAGAGTATTCAATCCATGCAGTTTTCCATCTATGTTTCATCCTAAAATCTGTTGTGATTTTAGGTATTAGACAATTTCTCTTTTATGTCACTGTCACTGTCATCCCATTGCTCATTGATTTGCTCGAGCAGGCACCAGTAACATCTCCATTGTGAGACTTGTTGTTACTCTCTTTGGCATATTGAATACGTCACAGGTAGCTTGCCAGGCTCTGCCATGTGGGCAAGATACTCTTGGTAACTTGCTGGGCTCTCTGAGAGGGATGGAGGAATCGAACCTGGGTTCACCGCTTGCAAGGCAAACGCCCTACCCGTGTGCTATCACTCCAGCTCTCTGTCATATCTCATCTATAATTAGGAAATGTCTAGGAGACAAACTGGAAGGTCAGTTAGAGGGAGATCAGTGCACGGGTTTTATAGCCAGTATGGGGTGAATTTTGGACATGCATTGGGTATATAGATAAAATGGAATTGATATCTAGATTAGTTTGTCACATCCTCTAACTGTTGTTAATCTTTATAGTCAGTCCTCTGTTGGCTTCTTTTGGGCCGTCAGTTTCTTAGCAGGAAGAAAAACAGTGACTCATTTCACAGGCGAGTTTTGAGAGAATACTGAGCACACCCATTTTTAAACTCCTTTTATCTTCATTTCTCTCCCTACAGAGAAGTTCATTCAAATCTGCTTTTAACTAATCCTTCATATTAGAGGAAGTCTATCAGTCTATTGAATATATATATTTATATATATATATGTTTGTGTATTCACTGTATCACTGTATCATTCTCATCCTGTTGTTCATCGATTTGCTCAAGCGGGCTCCACTAATGTCTCCATTAGTTCCTGTGGTGTGCTAGTGTAGCCCGATGGCATATTGGAGGCTCAAGGGTCAGGGGAATGAGGACTATCATTGTTACTGTTTTTGGCATATTGAGTACGCCACGGGTAGTTTGCCAGGGTCTGCCATGTGGACAGGATATTCTCAGTAGCTTGCTGGGCTCTCCCAGAGGGATGGGGGCTTTTCGGTCGGCCTCTAATCATTTTTACATGTTTCCAATCAGGTGTGTGTGTATATATATATATATATATATGTGTGTGTGTGTGTGTATATATGTGTATATATGTATACGTATACATATATGTATATATATTTCCCTCTATGATATTTTTGCCTACTGTCTGAACCCCATCAAATATGGTGTGGTAATTATGGAAAATTAGTAGGGAGTGTCTTATGATGTGATGCATCCAGGAATATGTTCACTCATATGTGAGGCCTAGAGCATGGTGGCAGTTGGGTTGTGGAGGTGGGCTGCCAGGACTGGGTCCCTTGGGGTGGGGAGGGCTCTCACTGCCTCGTCTCTGGGGAGCCCTGAGTGAAAACAGCCTGGCACAGAGTCCAGTGGCATGGTTCTGGGGGCCTCATTTTATGCTCCCTTCTGGGATAAGCAGCCGTGAGTTCGAGACAGTGGCAGATGAGATTACCTGGCGCCAGCAGGAGGTGGCTAACTCTGGGCGTGACCCCTGGGTGGCCGGAGACTGGGTGAAACAGGCAGAGGATCCCTACACCCGGGTCCCGTTGAGCTAGAGACCAAGGTCACAAAGTTCCACATTACCTGGGTTTTGTGGGACTTCACTCATGCATGAGGCTCCGCCCAAGCGTGTGCAAAGTGGCCTGGAGCATGGCAGTGGTTGGGTTGTGTAGGTGGGCTGCCAAGGCTGGGTCTCTTGGGGTGGGGAGGGTTCTCACTTGCCCCCCTCTCATAATATAATCATATATTATATATAATTAAATATATTCATTTCAAATAATTAAATGAATATTTTTATTTTTATTTTATTTTTTTTATTTTTTCAATTATAATTTATTAGTTTGGTGACTAAAAGAATACATACATAGGTCTGCATATCTATGTATTTTTAATGTCTGAATGTTTAACTCATATCTATATTTTTATTTTTATTTTTTTTTATTATTATTATTTTTTTTAATTTATTTATTTTTAATTAGAGAATCACCGTGAGGGTACAGTTACAGATTTATACACTTTTGTGCTTATACTTCCCTCATACAAAGTTCGGGAACCCATCCCTTCACCAGTGCCCATTCTCCACCACCCGTAAACCCAGTGTCCCTCCCACCCTCCCCAATCCCATCTCCCCCCCACCCCGCCCTGCCACTGTGGCAAGGCATTCCCTTCTGTTTTCTCTCTCTAATTAGCTGTTGTGGTTTGCAATAAAGGTGTTGAGTGGCCGCTGTGCTCAGTCTCTAGCCCTCATTCAGCCCGCAACTCCCTTCCCCCACATGGCCTTCGACTACAATGTAGTTGGTGATCGCTTCTCTGAGTTGACCTTTCCCCAGAACGTGAGGCCAGCCTCGAAGCCATGGAGTCAACCTCCTGGTACTTATTTCTACAGTTCTTGGGTGTTAGTCTCCCACTCTGTTATTCTATATACCATAGATGAGTGCAATCTTTCTATGTCTGTCTCTCTCTTTCTGACTCATTTCACTCAGCATGAAACTTTTCATGCCCATCCACTTAACTACAAAATTCTTGACCTCCTTTTTTCTAACAGCTGCATAGTATTCCATTGTATAGATGTACCAAAGTTTCCTCAACCAGTCATCCGTTCTGGGGCATTCGGGTTTTTTCCAGATTCTGGCTATTGTAAACAGTGCTGCGATGAACATACATGTGCAGATGTTGTTTCGATTGTACTTTTTTGCCTCTCTGGGATATATTCCCAGCAGTGGTATTGCTGGGTCAAATGGGAATTCAATATCTAATTTTTTGAGAGTCGTCCAAATTGTTTTCCAGAAGGGCTGAACCAGTCGGCATTCCCACCAGCAGTGAAGAAGGGTCCCTTTCTCCCCACATCCTCTCCAACAGCGGTTGCTTTTGTTCTTTTGGATGTGTGCTAGTCTCTGTGGTGTGAGGTGGTATCTCATGGTTGTTTTGATCTGCATCTCTCTGATGATTAGTGATGCAGAGCACTTTTTCATGTGCCTTTTGGCCATTCGTATTTCTTCCTTGGTAAAGTTTCTGTTCATTTCTTTGCCCCATTTTTTGATGGGGTTGGATGTTTTCTTCTTGTAGAGTTCAACCAGTGCTTTATATACCCTTGATATCAACCCCTTATCTGATGGGTATTGTGTAAATATCCTTTCCCATTCTGTGGATAGTCTTTGTATTCTGGTCACTCTATCTCTTGCGGTGCAGAAGCTTTTTAGTTTAATGTAGTCCCATTTGTTGATCTCTGTTTTTACTAGATTGCTTAGTTCCGTGTCACCTTTGAAGATACCTTTATCTTCAATATCGTGGAGGGTTTCGCCGACCTTGTCTTCAATGTACCTTATGGTTTGTGGTCTAATGTTGAGGTCTTTAATCCATTTTGATCTGACTTTTGTGCATGGTGTCAGGTCAAGGTCTAAACCCATTTTTTTGCATGTGGTTGTCCAGTTGTGCCAGCACCATTTGTTAAAGAGGCTTTCCTTGCTCCACTTCACATCTCTTGCTCCCTTATCAAAGATTAGATGGTCATACATTTGGGGTTGTGTGTAGGGATATTCCACCCTGTTCCATTGGTCTACGGCTCTGCCTTTGTTACAGTACCATGCTGTTTTAATTGTTACTGCTTTGTAGTAAAGTTTGAGGTTGGGGATGGTGATGCCTCCCATCATCTTTTTCCCAAGAATTGTTTTAGCTATCCTTGGACGTTTGTTATTCCATATGAATTTTAGGATTGCTTGATCCATTTCTTTGAAGAATGTCATGGGTATACTTATAGGGATCGCATTGAATCTGTATAATGCTTTAGGGAGTATTGCCTAAATGAATATTTTTAGAACTATCATATGATCTAGCAAGTTCTGTAGCACTGTAGCACTATCTGTCCTGTTGTTCATCGACTTGCTCGAGTGGGCACCAGTAACGTCTTCATTGTGAGACTTGTTGCTACTGTTTTTGGCATATAGAATACATCATGGGTAGCTTGCCAGGCTTTGCCATGTGGGCGGGATGCTCTCGGTAGCTTGCCAGGCTCTCCAAGAGGGATGGAAGAATCAAACCCAGTTCGGTTATGTGCACGGCAAACACCCTACCCACTGTGCTATGGCTCCAGTCCTTCATTTCTTGAAATATAGCCAAAGGAAATGGTTGGAAGCACTCACTAGAAAATATATTTGTATTCCATCTTCAAATCAGCATTATGTATAATAGCCTAAATATGGGAGCAACTTGTGTCTAATGATGGGTGATGGATGTGGATGTTGTGGAATACACATCTACGTACATGTATTTATATACATATATGTGATTATATAGACAAAAATGAAAACTTGTGTTGAAGATAATTTTCTAAATGAAGTAAGTCAAACATAAATACCATTTCTTCTTCTTCTTCTTCTTCTTCTTCTTCTTCTTCTTCTTCTTCTTCTTCTTCTTCTTCTTCTTCTTCTTCTTCTTCTTCTTCTTCTTCTTCTTCTTCTTCTTCTCCTCCTTCTCCTCTCCTTCCCCTCCTCCTCCTCTTCTTCTTCTTCTCCTCCTCCTCCTCCCCCCTTCCCCCTCCTCCTTTCCCTTCCCCTCCTCCCCCTCCTCCTTTCCCTTCCCCCCTCCCCCTCCTCCTTTCCCTTCCCCTCCTCCCCCTCTTCCTCCTCCTCCCCTCCTCCTCCCCTCCCCCCTCCCCTCCTCTCCCCCCTCCTTTTCCTCTTCCTCTTTCCTTCTTCTCTCCTTCTTTATTTTTTTTAGCCCCACTTGGTGGTGCTCAAGGCTTACTCCCTGCTGTGTAATCAGGGATCACTCTGTGTGGGACTTGGGGACTGCATTGTGCCAAAATTTGACCCTGGATTGACTATATGGAAGACAAGCACCTAGCCTTATACTCTCTGGCCTCAATCATGATTTCAGTTCTCATTAAAGTTCTTCTCATTGGCAGCTGCATTTATAGAACAGACTGGGAGTTATTTATCACCAAATGGGACAGATAAAAACAAAATTTAAAAATAATTTTATAAAGGCTAGAAAAATAAGTTAGTACATTTTTAAAAATATTCTTATGTAGTTCTTTCTTCAATATTAACAAAAAAGGAAGTAACTACTGTGGGTTCATTGTCATTAAAGTCATTGGCTATCACACTTTAGTTGTCGTTGAAGGATAACATTTACAACTGCAGTATCTGGTCTATAGTCTTTGATCTGTAATGTAGACTAACTTTTCTAAAAATAAAGACATGTTTACCAGGCTTATGAAATACTTAATATGTAAAATGTTATTTATTTTAAATGTTATTTAATTATTTGAAAAATTATTGTATGCAGGACTTACTTCAAATACTTAAAGTATGTAGAATTCATAATTTCTTGTTCATTAGAAGGTTTGTTTGGCAATAAACAGATCAGTTGTAGAAACTTAAAAAATTCACATGGCTGCTTGGGAATCAGAATTAAATAGAAATTACTGAATCCGAATTTTCATGGTTTGTATCAATGCAGACTGATGTAGGTGTATAGGCCAAAGATAGGTTTTCCCTGGAATAAATGAATGGAGACCTATTGACTACAATGTTTGCCAGTTAGGGGAAAAATGGATGAGATTTGCTGTCTATGGTGCTGTTTCTTCAGGAAGTGCTTTTATAAACATTTTTATATTTTGTGTGACATTTTTCCTCTACCTTCATGCATAGCAGTGGGATCTATATGGGAAAGAAGATAGATGAACAAATTAAAATTAATTTCAGCAAAATTCATAGTATAAAACACTGAACACATTAACTTGAAAAGAATAGCCTTTGCTTTACTGGAAAATGTGTTTGCTTGTGTGCTATTATTGCTGAATGTTTTGGATAGTATTAGCTAATAAGCTTGTTGTTCCTGCTTCCTACCTTTGGACTTATGTACGTGGTTATAATGAAGTTTTGTATAACTCTTAGTAAAGCAAATGCCAGAACAAAAGAGTGGAGAAACGTAGGCAGAAGAATTATCATGTTATACAACTATATTGTAGTACAATAGTTTATAACTCAAAGAATTAAACTTACATCATGTTGACATCAAATAGATATTTACTGTAGCAAATCTTTGTGCTTTAACTGAGAATGAAAGGAAGAGTAACAACCTTTTCCTCTAGAATGCTTATAACCATCACAGTAGAGGACACTTGTAACGTATTTGGCAAATACCCTTAGAGAGCATGGAATATAGAGAAGATAGGAAAGTTATAATATTTAGGCTTACAAGGATTTTTTCTGGATGGAGCCAGCAATAAAGCTGAATGTTGAAAGGTCCACAAGCTTTAACCGGTGAATATTATGGTTGGGAGGAGAATGGTACGTGGGTAGCAGGGGAATACGTGGAGAACACAAAACAAACCCTTGCAGCCGCTTAGGGGAGAAATACCAAGTTCTCTTGGTTTGGATACTTTAGGAGGGTAGAAACCAGAGAATATGAATAGAATAGAGAAAATATTCTTTGTGACCTGATAGAAGACTGGTACTAGAATTTACTGATTGCTTAATTGGGGATCATGCCAGCTTAGATGAATGGAACTGTAGATCACCAGAAGATGAATGGAACTGTAGGTTCATGGGCCTCCTTGGAGTTCTAAGTTCAGTTATCAAGAGAGACAAAACTTATTAAAATTTGCACATATACCTATAAATGTATAATGCAAAAAACACACATCTTTAACAGAAGTTTAAACAAAATGCTCCAGAAGCCAGACAGATTATTGGATTGGGGGGTGGGGTGGCCAGAGGATGGCTGGTGTACACTGTAAACATGTGAACTGATCGTGAAAGATGAGTGAACTTGGCACCACTGAAAACTTAGAAGATTACTGTGGACATAGAGGTGGCCTTCAGGAAGGTGAGGAGTGTGGTGTGTCTGTATTTTCATGTTTTTGACAGGGGAAAGATGAGACGTTGGAACGCTGGTTATTATCTGGAGTTTGCTCGTCAGCATGGATTTGTGGAAACTAGTTGAGGTTGGAGCCAGAGACCGACATTTCAATGTTTTTGTCATCTGTTGTGATTTGGTCTCAAGTCTCTTAGCTTTGTTTCATAATTTGAATAATAGGCATGATAATATCAGTTTGACAGCATTGTTGTGACTGAAATTTAATGTATAAAAACATGCCAGAAAATAGACCCAGTCAAAAACATGAGTCACTGATACTATATTCATAGGATGGCAGTAGGACTTAATGGAATAAAGAAAATGTGTATAGGAGCAGGGAAGATTGCTCAAAGGACGATTGCATATACCTTATGTGAGGAACAGCTGGGTTTCATTCTTGGCACCATGTGGTTCCCTAAGCACTGCCATCAGCAAGGTCAGCATACTAGGAGTAGTCTGTAAACACCATTGGGTTTGGACCAATAAAACAAAGAACAGAAAATGAGTACTGGCCCTTGAGAAAAATGATGCTGTTAAATATAAAATAAAACTTCACAAACTGTTCACCATTGTTTAAGAACACTATTTTCATAAAAATGGGATTTCCAGAATTTGGGAAAGTATTTGTCATGATCTGAGTGAAGAACTTTCTAGTGTATTAAATCCTAACTCCTTTTCCATATAAGAACTCCTCTGAGTTTGGACCTGAGCATCATGCTAGTGAGTTTATTTTAGTCAGTGCAATTGTAGTTTGGTTATGTGGGCCTTCTTTACTGTATATATTATAATTTATTTTCTCTTATCTGTTTTCTCACCAGGCACTTGCCCCACATGCAACCTACCCCATTTTAATCCAGAGTACCACATATGTTCTCTAACACGCCACCAGGAACAATCCATAAGTGAAGAGACAAGATTAAGTCTTGAGCACCAAGAAATGGTCAAAACTCCCCAAAGTAAAATAAAATGAATGCTAGACTCTTTCAGGGTATTTAAAGGGATCTTTAGTTTAGGAAGAATTAATGGACATAAATTCTTCTAACGTTCACTTGAAAGCTTTGCTGTAATTGTTTTTACAGTATCCTCTAGTACCTGAAAGCAGCAAGACATCTGTGTACATCCTGGAATTCATGACTTAGCAGTATGGCCCTCATATTTAAACCCAGAGTTCTCTCCATTACATCCATGCTTATCTAGCAAATGATGAGGCATTAAATATAGCCCTGCTGTATAGCAGTAGTAAAAAAAAAAAAGGCGAAAAAAAAAAAACAAACTCCCAGACTATCTGTCATTGCTTGTCACAGTAGGGGTTAACCATTGAAAGTTGTGCAGTGTTTAATACAATAAAGGGTTTGGAGAACTAGTATAGTGATTGGGCACTTGTCTTGCATGTGGCCGCCTTGGTTTCAATCTCCAGCCTGATTTAGACTTCTTACTCCGGCCAGGAGTAATACCTGAAGGCAGAGCCAGGAGTAATCCCTGAGCACTGCTGGGTGTGGCCCCAAAGTCCATTAAGACAATGAGATCATCAGGAAGGCCACATTCTCTTTACTGAACACAGTCAGCAGTAACAGTATCAATATGAGAAGGAGCAAGAATAACAAGAAAATGAAAAGTAACCTAATGTAAGCAAAATATAAATAGTGCCAAGAACTGAATATATTAAACACGAAGGAGTAATTTTTACTTTACTATTGCAGCGTAGTCCTATTGTATGCTATTTTGGTTATGTACACTGCACAGTGTCAATCACCAAGGTTAATATTATTTATCCCAGACATCCATATTTCTATAGCAACAATATATGTGTTTATGTCATTATATATTATTGTATCCATTGTGGTTGATATATTTTGGTACCAGGTCCTGTTGTAACGTATACAATTCATCAACATGTTCTCTGCCAAATGGAAGTCAGTCTCCTTTCTTTGCTTGAATCTAGGTTAGAAAAACATGATCTTAACTGCCAACTTGGTATTCATCATTAGACTGATTCCGGACTGCAGTCTTAGTTCATTTTAATTTAAGTAACTAGCTTTGTTGTTTTATATTACTTACATAATTTTAACTTCTTAGTGTTACAGATACAAAGCATATAAATTTGTAAATATTTGATCACTAAAACCACTAGTCAATTTAAATGTTAATGCATTATCCAATTACTAATAAGAAATTAAACTCAATTTCAGTGATAACAAAAGCAGAAACGGTTCTTTATTACATGAAGTTGACTAAAAAGGGATAGTTTCCAAGTGGTAATTTACCATATGATTTATTTTTTCTTTTAGAAGAATTTTAGCATTTTGATACACAAAGTTTGGCTATGCTAAAATGTGTTTTTCCTTCTCCTTTTGTGTTTCTCTTATCAGTAATAACACCTAAATTTGCTTTTTACTATTGCAGGCCCTTTAGGAAAATCTCCTTCTTTGCAAAATCAGTCGAATTTTATAATTACTTAGAGTTTTGAAACAACTTTAAGAATATGATTTTTAACCTATCTTTGTTTAATCAGCATTACTTATTATTTTATGTATAAAGTAAACTTATTAAAATTTTAAGTTACTTTAACATTTTACCTTTTTTACGTCTCGTATTTGACAGTGACTACTCAAACTTCTCGTATGCATTGCCCCATTTTCATTGTTTTTTTTTTGAATAATTTTTGCCTTTATTAACCCACTTATTTAGTCATATTATCCAGGCATGGGAACATTATGCTGTAGCCAACGTTAACATGAGACTTCTGTATTCATAATTCTAGGAATATTAAAATACCTTTTAGAGAGTTTGAAAGTGGAACTTGCCTAGTTATTTCTTTTCTTAAAATAAAGTCATTTATATTTTGTTTTCTCCTACTTTTAATTTTATTTAAAGAATTTAAAATTATTGTTGACTTCTTTCAGTGTTCAATCACATTTTCAAATAATTATTTTTAAGTTATATTTTCTATATTACTTAATGTTTAATCATGAAATAATAAGAAGTTCAGTTGGAATAAACAAGTTCAAGCAATAGGAAACAGATGTCATATTCAGATTACTTCAAGACAAGTTTAATAAAGGATCTATATACGGAGATACTGGTAGGATATAGGAAAATCAGAAGGGATCAGGCAACACGCTAGAATAGTTATCCTAAGGTCATGCTTTTCTTTCTGACTTCTCATTTGTTGGGCCCAACTAGAAGCCAGTAATACACCAATATAAATAGTATAGCTCACTTTAGTTTAATTAGCAGGATGGAAAGAATGGAGAGTGACTCTGGATGAAAGACATCTGGCATAACCCATAACCAACACAGTGAGTCCTGATTAACATATCTGAGAACTGTGTAGGAGTCAAAGGTGTTCATATTAATTCTGTTATGTGCTTCAGTCAATACATGGAGTGATGCAAAAAGTGAGCTGAGATTCTATTCATGTAGCCCTCTAACCTGCCAGTATTATTCTGACTTTTCACATTAGATTAGCTTTCTGTCTCTCTGTTTTGAATGTTCATCAAACTCAGGTAACTGCTTCATAATGCTCACCAAATTATGTATCTCTTACCTATAAGATTAGTTTTCCAAATTACACTAAGTACAATGGCAAAAATATTAGGTCTTTAGGATTTTTTAAATCATTCTGAAGAAAATTTCAATAAAAAACATGATTGGAAAATAATTTTTCTGTAATGGTTTGGTTAACCAGTATTCCAGAGAGTTGCTTAAACAGGTTATTTTTCTTTTCCTTTGCTATTTTTTCTTTCCCACTAACTACATTTTTATACACACACACACACATATATATATATGTGTATATATATGTGTGTGTATATATATATATATAAATAAAAGCCAGTGAACATTGGAGTGGTTTCTAGGTGAGATTATTACATAAATAAAAACCATAGGAATAATCATTTTTGCATACTTGTAACCAAACTTTTATAAATAATTTGAGAAAATGAGTTTTATAAGGAGGTCGGGTGGGTGGGGAGATGCTGAGAATCTTGGATCATCGACGAAGGGATGCTGACACTAGTGGTAGGCTTGGAGCAAAAATACTGAGTATAGACTCTTTAGTATTCAAAACTTTGTAAATCATGATGTCAAAAAGGGCTATTTTATTAACATGATTTTACTAATATGATGTTTATCATATTATTTTATTAATATGCTATTTTATTAATATGATGTTTTTGGACATTATGAATACTTTGACAAACATTGTGAATCCACACACTAGAAAACTTACATTACTAATAATATACATTCATTACTATTATTTGATAATTCATTATATGATCATCCCATTGTTTGCTTATTAACTACTGTCCTATAATATTTTAACTTATTAATAAAGAAGTTGCATTTGTATACTAGATTTTGACCTTATCTGGAAATATTTTTTCATTATACTATTCTACAATTTTTTCAGAGGTGCCCTTACTTATTGCTTATTTTATTACTAGTTGTAGTAAAAGATAGTCTTTTGTTGCTGCCTAAGAATCTTGACAAAATTTTACTTCTAGGAAATAGAATGAAAAGATAAGTATCTGGTCAAAAACACATGAGAGTGTGTTGACGAGAGAGTGCATTACACTTGTTTTAATAGGCCCTGGTTAGGAGAATACACAATTTTTCTTTTTTAAGTCTCTGAAATGAAGTAAGTGAATTAGGAATTTATCTAATAGAATTAATTTGGATGGGGGGAAACCCAGCTCATAAAATATTTTGCTTTCATCTGTGACTTTGGAACATATTAAAAAACACTGCAGTTTACAGATTTTCCATTATTGAGAATCCTAATAAATTCTACTTTTGTCTTAAAAATATTCCTACGGGGTGTTTTTTTTTTTTTTGAGGGGAGTATGCTTGGGCCACCCCTGACCATGATCAGACTTACTTCTAACTCTGTGCTTAGGGATCACTTGGTGGACAGTATGTGATAAGAGGAATGAACTCTTGTGGACTGAGTACAAGGTCAGCGTCTTCACCCCTGCATTTTTCTATCCTACAGATATATTCTTGCTCTAAGTTTTCCTTTTGCATGCCAAATTAAATCTCAGGTCACTTGTTAGACTCAGAGGAACATACTGTGGTCACTTTGATGGTTTTGTGTAATGACTTGATGATTTTCTTACACCAAATATGCTCATTTTGGGTTCTCAGATGCTCCTCTAGAAGATGGAATAGTTCATGTGAAACTCTAAACTTTTATATGTCCACTAACATTTGGCACTTTTCGATACAATAGCTAAGGCTGTTTTATGCTCTTCTAAATATTTACTCGATCTCTCATCTTCTTCATTTTAATGTGCTTCAGCAAGAACAGCTTGAAGCCGTTAGAATTTCTTTGTTTAGCAGATTAGAAAACTAGAATTTCCAGCTTTCCAGGATATTTAGTTTGGAAGCATTTGTGTTGCCATTTAAGCTTTCAGCTTTTGAGAGTTTGCCATTTTTCACTCCATTTTTTGTCAGATAAGGTGGTACAAATATATCATTATTATGTCTTTCTTGTTTATCTTGATAATTCCTTGTTGTTTTCATAATTTCTTAGATTTATGCAGAGAGCATAAACGGTATTTCTATTACAGATTTTCCAATATTGATTTCTGCTTTAGTGAACTCTAGATAGAAATTCTTACTTATTTTAGTATTAAGCTGCAGTAACACAGGCTTCATTGAAATCCATTTTATCTAAAGCTGCTTGATTATTTTGAAATTATAACTCCAATATGTTGAGCCACTGAAATCTTTGTGGGAGAAAGAAGGCAATCGTTTTCTCTCCCTGAACCTTGGGTTAATAACCAGTATTCTATGTAAGGGTTGATGAATAGCGAACAAATTTTGGTAAATGGACTTAGCAAATAATTGCTTGTTGATTATAATGATTCATAAAAATTGGAAATATTATTTACATTACAACAGTATGTGCTTTATAGGAAGACTGCAATATTTCCATTATACTGTTATGGTGGAATCATTGTGAGCATGGATGAAATTCAAAGAGTTTGTGGCCTGACTTCGGGGTTGAGGTTCAGTTTCCTCCTAGCGGAGTTTGTATTTCAAATGAGTCCGTCTTTATTTATTTATTTATTTGGCATTTCTAGGAAAAGAAAAGTTTTATGCTTCAAGCACAAACCCCGAACACCCAAATACCATTCTGTTTTGTCTCTCTTCTAGTCCCTAATGCATTTGCTTTCCTGAAGCTTTGTGCATTCTTTTTCTTTTATAAACGCTTAAAACTATATATTGCTTGCAGTTGTAATTCAACAAAGGACTTGCGACTTGCAAGCCTTTATTGAGTACCTATCCTGGTTTTCTGCATTTTTCTTGTATTATATAATTTTATTTTTACAAAATTAGAAGAAATTTTATTTATTTGTATAGAAGTATAGCGACATATTACTTTTAATAACTGATTTAAAAATTCAGAAAATGCTTACAGCACATAGAACAACAAAAATCATGACGTTAAAAAATCTAGCAAGAGGCAGAAATCAGTGGACATCTACACTGAAACTAGGAACAAGCTTATTTATTTATTTATTTATTTACTTTATTTATGTATTTATTTATTTAGTGGTTTGGGGCCACCCCTGGCAATTCTCAGGTGTCACTCCTGGCTCTGCACTCATGAATTTCTTCTGGCAGAGCTCAGGCGACCATATGGAATGCCAAGGATTGAAGTCGAGTCAGCCATGGTGTAAGAAAAGTGCCCTACCTCCTGTACTGTCTCTTCAGCTCTACAGACTTATTTTACATATGGACAACATTCAAGTCTATTGATAATACCAGAGAACTATAAACTGAGTTCCTCCCAATCAAGAATGATGAGTGAAGTATGGCAAATTGCATAACTCATGCAGTACCTCTAATACTACAATAAACCAGGAGTACTATTGGCATTGATATGGACACATTCAAATCACTACTTCATATACGGTAATATGTTTTAGTGTGCTTTTGCTTATATATTTCTTAGTTATTTTGATTCTCATAAAAGGCTCAGATCAACAAATGTTACTGATAATGCAGATTGAACTTTCTAATATAGGGTATTCTGATCTGACTATGTCTAAATTAAAGGGTAAGATTCATATTATGTCAATTTATAGCCTTAATATAATATGGACACTAGAATCTTTGGACGTTTTAATATTTAATTGTGATATTTTAATATATATATTTAGTTTTAAGAAAATAAAACCAGGCTTTACCAGTACCATTACAATAATTAAAACAGGCGTCCTTGACTGGTGCCTTTATTAAATTAGTGGATACTTTTAGTGTGAAGATGTGTGCGTGGAACCAGAGAAATAATAATAGAGGGGGTAAAATTTTTGTCTTGCATACGGCTGACTTGAAGTCAATCCCTGGCACTTCATTCAGTGATTCCGTGGGCCCTATTAGAAGTGATCTCTGAGAACAGAGCCGGAGACAAGCCCTCAGCACCATCAAGTCTGACCGTAATGATGAAACATACATAATAATCCCATACATAATAAACCCATATAAAATAAAACAAACAAAAAACCCAGAAAAGATGATCTATCTGAGGCTAGAGAGGCAATCCTAAGAGGCACAAAGTTTAATAACAATAGATTCACCATTGATGTCATTTTCATGAGAAATATATGAATAAGTCACTTTAAATAATGTTTAATTTTGCTTTCACATAAACCAGTACTAACAAAATAAGCAACTTAGATTTTGCTGGAAAATAATAGTAAAAAGTCAAGTATAGGGAAACTGCTAAAAGAAAAGAGCTACTCTTCTACTTTTAGTATTTGTCATTGAAGACAATAGTTTTTAAACATCCTGTATAATTGATAAGTCCTCAAAATATTTGAGTAGTCAGATATACTATTTGAAATAAAGTTTTACTTCTACAATGATAAATATAGGTCTACTTTTTATAATTGGATACTTCTAACTGGATGCTCATATAACTGGATACTCATAACGTTTTGATATTATTCATTAAAATTAAATTCCAGGACTGAAGCAATAGCGCAGCAGGTACAGCATTTGTCTTGCATATAGCTCATCCAGGATCAATATTGGGCATCACATATGGTCCCCATGAGTGATTTTTGAGCACAGAACCATGAGAAATCCCTGAGTACCATTGGATATGGCCTGTAAACAAGCAAATATTTCAGAACATGAAGACAAATAAAATTTTCTTTAGAAGTGTTTAAATTCAATTGATAATAAATTTTAGAATTTCACTAATTGTAATGATCAATTCTTGAAAGTTACTTTTGTAATATTTAACTACAAGACAAAAAACATTTTCTCTTGGTCACATTCTCTCTGTTTTATGTAATTCTCTATGTAAGTGACAATTGAGTAATACTTATTCAAAGATATTTATTTTAAGAGTTCCTAAGCGTATTTCAGCACTCAGAAATCAACATGATTATAAATTAAATGAGCTTAAGAAAATTCACAGATAACAATAATGTTATCCTATCAATAGTTGTAGGAAGGAAAGAAAAAACTAGCAATCATATGTAATTATTTAATGAATAAGTTAAGTTCATATTATTTAATGAATAATATGAACTTAAAAATAATCACATAAAATTATCAATTTGAAAAGTTTTCATGCATGGAATGTCATTCCAGATCTGTGATGTTCTGGAAAGGCAAATCTATGAAGATAATGAACAGTTGTTATCTCCAAGGTTTCTAGATAGGATACAGAAGCTTTTTAGAACAGTAAAAATTACTATGTATGAAAACTGCATGGGTAGTTTTGTCTTGTTATAAATTTCTCCAGTGTACCACACCATAAGCAACTCTAATTCAAACTTTGGAATCGGGCAAAAAGTGATGTATCAGTGTAAGTTTATTCTGGTAGGGATACTGATAATGGTTGAGACTATCACTACACATGGAGAATTAAGGGAGCATATGGGAAATCTTCCTCTCGATTTTTCTGTGACTCTAAAAATATTCTGAAAATGCTTTATTAATAACTTTCTTTAGAAAGTGTTTGCAATTCGAATGCAGTTTTTCAAAACCTTAAATTCTATTAAAATACTGGACAGTATTTTATAATATTCTATTAAAATACTCTCGGGTTTGCCGAGAGAGCTAAAGTGATCCATCCAGTACATACCTGGCACATGTGAAGCTTTGATAGTGTGCCCCGGTAATGCATAGCCATTTGAGCACTTTCATATATGGTTCCGGTTCACCCCCCCGCACTGTCAGGCCCGACTACCAAACTGTCAGCGCAACATCATCGAGAGTCATGCCCACACCCAGCCATTCACCCCCAGTTAAAACTGTTCCTGCACTCAGAAGTATCTTAATTGGTTTTGGTAGGAGGACTTATATTTATTGTAAATGTACGGGCAATTCATTTGGAAACACTGGTTTATGGAAAAGCACCTGCAGAAGAAAATGAGTAACTGGTTTGGTTGAAATGGATGAAAGATTTTTTTAGATTATCTTATATTAGTACCACTTCAGTAAATGTAAAATGCTAGAGAGAATTCCAGGAATATGGGATTTCCTACTTTGCCAAAAACTGAATAAACAAAATAGTTAAGAGATAGCATGTTACCATAGTTACAGAAACATTTTGGTTTAGAAATTTAAAAAGAAATTAAAAGGAAATAAAAGATCACTAGGGCTGGAGCGATAGTACAGCGGGTAGGGCGTTTGCCTTGCACGCTGCCAACCTGGGTCTGATCTTCAGCATCCCATATGGTTCCCTGAGCAGCTCCAGGAGTAATTCCTGAATGCAGAACCAGGAGTAACTCCTGAGCATTGCTGGGTGTGATCCCCCTCCCAAGAAAAGCAAAAATGAAAAGATCACTATAAGAATGTTCTACCAACACTGACTTTGACATTATATTCTTAAGTCTAGACTAAGTTAAGATTATATTTTAAATGTAAAGTATATTCCCTGCATCATTCTTGGGGAACTTTGTCTCTATCTGTGTATGACACATCTGATTTGAAAAATAGTATGCTTCACATATATTTTCCAATTATAGGTGAGTTTTAAGCAACTGGTTACCTTCTAAACAAGAACCGGTATAAAAAAAAACTGCAGTGTCTAATCTTATTCTGTACACATCTTCTAGTCACATTATTAGATTAGAGATTGTCTTATTTATTATCATAATAAATGTTAAAAAATACTCTCTTTCTTGTAAGCAAAGGAAGGAATAGTATTGGAAAGATTATGTGTTTCACTTTTCTTGGAGATGAAAATATCTCTAAATCATTTATGTTTATGCTCTGTGAAATAGAATTTCAAATTCTAAAGTACTTGAATTTTCCCTCTATAATATATCCTTTAATGTATTTACTTCATATTCATTTCATACTAAGCTCAAAGATGTTTTCATTTTATATGTACAGATTTTTTTTATCAATAGAATAATAAGTTCAGAATGTGAATATAAAATCAGGAATGTGTTTCCAGTAAAATATTAGCCTCAGAACATGAAAGATAATGTTCTACATTATACTGTATAATATATATATAGTTTCATTACATTTTTATAAGAAAAATTTACATGTGTAGTGTGTGCATCTTTATACAAAATTATAATGGTCATTTCTTTAATCATTCAATACTTCGGCTAAATTAGTGGAAGAAATTTGCTTACATGGTCACTCTAAGAACTCTGTCACTCTCTGTCACTCTCATCCCATTGCTTATCGATTTGCTTGAGCGGGCACTACTAATGCCTCCAGTGTGAGACTTGTTGGTACTGTTTTTGGCATATTGAATATGCCACTACCT
This sequence comes from Sorex araneus, assembly GCF_027595985.1. Lineage (NCBI taxonomy): Eukaryota > Metazoa > Chordata > Mammalia > Eulipotyphla > Soricidae > Sorex > Sorex araneus. The sequence goes on from NC_073302.1 coordinate 412,816,146, forward strand.
AATTTTTAAATTTATATTACAAGAATTATTTTTTTCAGAATTTAAATGCTCTTTATTAGCACTAGTAGCTTTTAAACTCTGATCTTATTCATTTTCTTAAAGAAGACTTTTCATTACATTGTGTTTGAATAATTGATGATTTTGGCTTTCTAGTGTGATATGTGTTAACACATCTTCATTATTTGATTCATTTTCACTTTTAAATTTCAAGATGATATCTTTCTGTAAAGTCTGATAATTTTTAGGTTGTTTGTAATTATATGCATACATAAGGCATTTTTAAGCAGGACTTATACTTCCTTCTATAGCATTTTATGATTTTGTAAATGAGTATTGCAAATTAGAACATGATGTGTGAATCTGGAATATTTAATTCTAATTAAATTTTAATGAGAAATTTTGGGTTCCTGAATATTTTTTGAGATTCTAATGAGATAAATGGTCACATATTTTGGTCATAGAATTTATAATTAATACTGATTTTAGATTCTATAATCACAACCAAGGCTTAATTTTTTGCACTTTCACTGACTCAAATGCATATCTCGAAGACATTCTTTGCCTTCTAAGAAATTTTATTCTAATCTTGTAAAACACTATTATGTTTTTGATTTGTATGTCATTCAATCATAAGATTTTAAAATATCTGCTGTAAAAATAAATAAAAATATACTGTAAATATTACAGGAATAAGTGATGAATGTTTTTGTTTCTTCAAGAAACAAAAGTCAAATAAAGGATTAATAACACTAATTATTACAATGTTAAAAATATTGAATTTTACTTGTGTACTAATCTATGTGGTTACAGAAGGTTAAAGAATTACTTCTGCTCAGTAGAATAATGCAAAGCTTCAAAGAGTATATAACATAGGTATTGACCTTGATATGAGGAGGATTTTTACTGACATAGAAGTTGAGAAAGGCATTTCAGGCTCTGTTAACATTTTGAACACATCTAAAAATGTGTGAAAATATGTAGTGAACTGAAGGGTTTTGAAAAATCTGGTGTAGTCATAATGTTGGCTTTGTTGTGGAATGATGAAAAATAAAACTGGTAAAAGATTTGCAGTTATCTTAAAAATCTGTTTTACTCCCTAGATAATGGGAAATAGTCAAAGCAGGGAATTACACGATTAAGTGCTTTCCAGTACTACCATCCAAATTGGAGCTACCAACATTCTTATCTATTCTCTCTGCTTTTATAAAGCATTTTCTACTATTGTTGCTATAGTATTGTGCCGCTTATTTATATTTATGTATTACACGTTCTAGTGAATCTCAGGGGGATAACGTGAGTTAGGAATGTGCTGGCTAGCGTTGGGATTAAGAAATGGGTATCCCAATGTTGGTCACAATTCACTGAAGCAATCAAAATTAGAGGGAGTTAACCTAACACTCTGAAGATGAGTGAGTGCATTGATTTATGAGCCTGAGAAAACAAAAAAAAAAGAAATTTAAGGGGAAAGAGAGGAATAATGAAGATAATGCAAGCACCAAAAAGGACAGAAAAGTGCCTAGATCAGGAAATAGAGCTGCTCTTTGGGGGCCCTCACCTGGAGACTTCTAAGTGTATAGTTCTTCTAGAAGTGGGTTAAATTGCTTATATAATAATGATGGCAGGTGAAAAACCTTGAACACTGTTTCTTCCAGTTTTTATTTGAATTTCTAATAGAGTTGTCTTTATATGTGAATTCAATTTTATTTATTTTGTTAAATTCTTAATCATTACTTTTTTAATAATGCAGTTTTCCTTTTTTCTGTCCTTTATTCCAGTTTGTTTCATTTCATTTTTTATCGTTTTGACATAAATATTGCCTTTTCCATTGTAGTTTTCATGAATTCTACAGTGCCTTTAATGTAATGTCTCTTCAGTTATTTGAAGTGAATAAATGCATTTTTAGACTCATAAGAATGGGGAAAATATAAGTGGGATACAGAAAATGCATATGCAGTTTTATAGGACTAGCCAGTGTTTTTATCCTATGAGAAATAGACTGATATTTTGTTCCTGTTTTCTAAAATTGCAGTTTTGTATGATGAACTCCACTTAGACTTGAAATTATAAACATCTATGTACTCTGTCATGTCTAATTGGTGATAATATGTGAAAAACATAGAGTAACTATAATGTGTAATTTGAGGTTTTTATGTTGCACTTTAGTTTCCTTGCTTTATTGTTAAACAAAGCTTGTCCCACAAATTGAAGTGCATGTTTAAAACTAAATATGGCATATAAATTTTAAGACTGATTTTATATTTTTAATGTAAAAATTTACCCATATTTATGTGTGAGCTTTTTCGAAGTGTGTAAATTTAAACACATAACTTTTATTAGTAAGCAATTTAAGTATTTAAAAGTAAAATGAATAAAGGTTTGTTATAAATTTTATTTTTTTTCTTGCAGAAGTATTTTATTTTATGGCACTGATAAACCATGATTATAGAAGTTGTAATGTTGAATCACAGATGTAAATCAAGGATGTGAATATGTAAATATGAGATATTCACAGAGATAATATAAAAGTGATTGTCCTATGGCCTTAAATTGATATATAAAGATTGTTTGAAGACTCATTGAGCATATGTGCATAGGTTCAGTGTCAGGATGAATTTTAAAGAGTAGACAGTGGAAGTAAATTTGCTTCCAGTCATTAAATGATACCAAACACCTTTACATGTGTGGCATATATAAAGAAGCTAACTAGAAAAATTACAAACTCTTTGCTTAAAGTTAAACAATATTTTCTTGTCTCCCTAAATTGCCACTTAATTTGGAGCAGCTATAGTTTTAAAGTTTTAATCAGTTCACGTAATAAATATCTATCAGGGCCAGGGATTTTAGCTCAGAATTCAATTGCTAGCATCACAAAATTAAAACAAGAACAAATGTTTATCATAATATACCTGTATTCTAGGGATACAGGCAGTGTATAGAGTAAAACATGCTGTCACATTAAAAATGTAGGACTTATTTTATTAAAATTCATATTTTCCATATTTTCCCATATTTTAGGGCTGGAGCTATAGCACAGCGGTTGGGCTTTCCCCTTTCATGCGGCTAACCCGAGTTCGATTCCTCCACCCCTCTCGGAGAGCCCGGCAAGCTACCGAGAGTATTGAGCCCGTGCGGCAGAGCCTGGCAAGCTCCCCCTGCGTATTGGATATGCCAAGAACAGTAACAATAAGTCTCTCAATGAGAGACGTTACTGGTGCCCACTCGAACAAGTTGATGAGCAACGGGATGACAGTGATTACAGTGATTTCCCATATTTTAAAAGCACATTTATCCATGCCTAGACTCCTCTTTGGGTGTGATCTTTATTTTATTTAACTGTGGGTGGGTCACACTTGGTGGTGCTGGAGCTACTCTCACCTTTGTGCTCAGGGGTTGCTCCTGGAAATGCTGCGGACAGGGGATTGAAGCAGGATTGGCCGCATGCAAGGAAAGTGCCTTAACACTTGCACTATCTTTCTAGGCTCTCTGTGTCATCTTTCAAACAGTAATTATAGTCAAAGAAATATTAAGTAAAAAATGTAACAAATTTATTAGGTAGACATTGTAGAAGGCATTCTGTTTGTCATAAATTCCTTCTTAAGAACATAGGACATTTAAAAGCATTTAGATTATTTTATTTATTTACTTTAATGGAATCACTGTTAGATACACGGTTACAAAGTTGTTCATGATTGGGTTTCAGCCGTACAATGTCTCAACATCTATCCCTTTACCAGTGTACATTTTCCTCTGCCAGTGTCCCCATTTTCTCTCCAAAAGAGGAAAAAAAAGGAAAGAAAAACTTAGAGACATGTAAAATCCTACATGATGAAAGTGGTAATCCATTATTATGATTTTTTTTTTACATCAAATCTCATCCTCCTTGCCTGAATCTGGAATTTCAACATCTGCCCAAGTCAGGCTCATGGGTGATAAGTTCTGTTTGTTTTTCTTTTCACACACTCATCAATTAAAACCTCTTATTTACTTTAATATCTTAACATTTCTTAGAACCAGCAACTTGACTTTCCAGTTTTTTTTTCCTACTCTCTCAATGAGTCATTCCTTGCTACTTGCCAGTGCTTTACTCACTGGCACCTGCTTGCTCCTTGATGACACCTTTCCTGAGTTCCTGAGTGAATGTCAGTTTTGTGTCTGTGGAAAGTTACTTTAACGAAATTTCAACCATCGTTGGTATTTTATCTGTTTGTTTAGTTTACAATTTAACACTGAGGCTGGAAGTTCTTTTAGGATAGAACAGTTTGGCTTTCCAGTCACATGAAGGTCAGAGCACATAGTAAATGTGGTAATAGTGAAGAGTGAGTGAATGGAGAGTTTTGTTTTGGTGTTTTTTTTTCCCCCTGGATTTTTGGGATACACTCAGCTGTGCTCAAGGCTTATTCTTGGCTCTGCTCGGAAGTTACTTCTGATGGAGCCTGGAGAACCATATGCCGCTGTGCTGGGGATCAAGTCAGAGTTTTCTTCATGAAAGGCAAGTGTGTTACTGCCTCTACTGTCTCTAGCATTGAATGGAGAGTATTAAACCTTTGGGAAACTACGTGTGATCAAAATGATTACATACAAATGAAATTTAAATGTATGATATTAAAGAATATAGTTTCTTTTGGTTTGAAAAAAATGTTTTTAATTCAGAATCTGAGATTCATTATTTGTCTGCCTTTTAAAGATAAACTTCCACAAAAATATTTATTTATTTAAAAAGGAAAATGAAAGTCTCATGTCACTTTATTCTTCATTTTGTACCTTGCCTATGCTGAAGACTGCAACGTTATAGATTTGACTTGAAGGATTTTTTGAAATAGATAAGAGTTAAAAATTAATGTTATATTTACTGTATCAGACACTGTTCTAAATCTTAACTTCAGAATTGGAAGGTAGGACTGATGTCACTGTCATGTCATCCCATTGGCTCCTTGATTTGCTGAAGCAGGCACCAGTAATTTCTCTATTGTGAGATTTGTTTGTTACTGTTTTTGACATGTAGAATACACCCTGGGGAGCTTGCCAGGCTCTGCCATGTGGGGGAGATACTCTCAGTAGCTTGCCGGGCTTTCCGAGAGGGGCGGAGGAATCGAACCCAGGTTGGCCACGTGAAAGGCAAACTCCTTACCGCTGTGCTGTCGCTCTAACGCAGGACTGATGTTAATTATTATTATTATTATTATTATTATTATTATTATTATCAGTTTACTTCCAAGTTGAGTAGGTAATGTGAGTGATGGATGGGACAATTTTTAATTATTTTATGTCTATCACAGTAATGGTACTGGTACAATTTCATGTATTCAATATTCCAAGAGCCCACCCTTATCCAGCATCCATTTTTTCTACCATCACTGTCTAGTTCATCAAAGAGTTCCCCCATAGTTTCTATAAAATGAATGCAAGCTTGGGGCTGGAGTGATAGCACAGTGGGTAGGGCGTTTGTCTTGCATGCAGCTGACCCGGGTTGGATTCCCAGCATCCCATATGGTCCCCTGAGCACCGCCAGGGGGTAATTCCTAAATGCAGAGCCAGGAATGACCCCTGTGCATCGCCGGGTGTGACCCAACCCCACACACCCACCCACCAAAATGAATTCAAGCTTAATCCTTTTTTGTTTTCACATCAAATAAAAAAAGTTTGGCCACTCCAGCTCTGCTGGGAGCTTATTGCTGACTTTCTACTCAGGGGCCACTCCTGGCAGAGCTCAGCAGATTGTGTTGGTGCCAGGGATTGAACCCAGGTTGATTTAATGCAAGGCAAGCACCTTACCTGCTGTATTATCTTGAGCCCCATCAAATTTAACTTTTTAATTTTATAGAATATTGATTTATTTTATCCTGTGTTCCACACACTCTTCTAGTCACTGAGCATACAGAATTAAAAAATAAAAAGTTCAGGTCTATGTGACTTATATCTGTTTGTATAAATTAGTGAGTACTATGTTCTATGATGCACAGTAATGTAGGTTTGAGAGACAAAGCACCTGGAGAGGGGAATAGTGATTACCATTATCTAGGGAGTCTTTCCAATATAGTTACAGTGTTTTCAGCATAGTTAAATAAGTTATTTCTACTATAGTTACATAAGCAGAGATATAAAGGAAGTTATTAACAGATACACTGGGGTCTGGAGAAAATATGTTTTCAGGGAGGTGGAATAGCAAGTGAAGATTTGGTAGTAGTGTAGTCTGCATATTAAAAAAAAAATAAAGAGGCCAGCATAGTTGAGCCTATGACTAAGAGAAAGAAAATTGCTAGGAAAAAAAAAACCAAAAAAACAGAGAGACGGAGAAGAGACAAGTCCTATAAGAATTGCTGAATGATTGTAAGGGCTTTAACTTTTAACCCCATATAAAATAAATCTATTTTATGAACTTGAGGAGAGTGTTTTAAACATAATCTCACATCAGTTTTACCGCTCTTTTGTTAGTAGACAAGAGAAAAAAGAAGACAGGATTTCAGAAGCCATTGCATTAATCCACGTTAGAACTGCTGGTGGTTTGGGCCAAATTAAGACTGCAAGTGGTGGAGATAGAGGTGGGTGGTAACTTACAAGGTTGAATTCTGGGTGCCTGGGTGTGACTCAGTGACAGAGCACATTGTATTGTATGTGTGAAGCCCTGGATCAGATCCGACTTCTCTTGAAAAACAAACAATATATCACAAGAGCATGATCTTAATTATTCTATTGCACTGAATTTGGTGGATATTTCATGACTTATGAATGAATCTGTGCCAAGCAGATGCAGGAAGTAGGGTTGATTAATTAAGTGAGTAAATCTGATGTCAAAGAAAGTATTATTTGATCATGTCTTAAAGAGTAAAGATGTGGACACTGGTTTAGTCGACTGGCTTGGAGTTCTCGAACAACCCACATATACTAGGACTATGAAAGAATGAATGAAAGGACTTCCAATGAACAATACATTGCTGGGATAAGGAGATAGCTGGAAAAAAAAAAAAACAAGGCAAAATTCTGGCATGCAAAGGACCCCACATACCATTACCGGCACCGCTCTCAGCCCAGATGTGACTCTGAGTGGCTGCACACAAACAGCTCCTCCGTTCCCGAAATGCCTCCATTCCCATGACCCTGGAAGCCATTTAACTACTTTCAGCACCCAGCGGCTTCTTGCAGAAATGCCTCTAGACTGTGAAGTAAGCGAAAACCCCATGCCGTCCCGGGAGGGGAAAGTTTTTTCTCTCTCGGCCTTTCCTTTCCCCGGAGGCGTGGCAACCACTATTTTATAATGCCTACTAAACAGAGGCCCGAGCTTGCAATGATGCGACTTATGGCAGAAATTTCTCTGGACTTAATTACTAAAATACCAGAAATCCAAAACCTCATATGCTCTTTATTCTCAGCAATGGAAAACAAATTATCAAATGATGCCTTTTTCAAGCAGGTCTGATTGTTTGGGGAAATTCCAAATAATAATAGTTAGTTTTCTGTTGAACTATTGAATGTAATCAAAGTAAAGAGAAAGTAAAATGAAAATCATCAGCCTCACAGGCGGTGGGGGGGGGTGTGGGGTGGGATGGGAGGTATACTGGTATTCTTGGTGGTGGAACATGTGCACTGGTGAAGGGATGGATATTTGATCATTGTATGACTGAGACTTATGCCTGAAAGCTTTGTAACTTTTCACATGGTGATTCAATAAAAAGGAAAAAAAAAAAGGTTCCCACATACCACATCGCCTCTCTAGTCACTGTTGGTGTGTAGTTCTGGATACGTTCAGCAATCCTGGAGAGCCCCCCACCAACACACACACACAGGAACAGCCCGGCAACATAAATTGTCAGTATTCATATCCTGAATTTTAAAAAAATGTTAGTAATTCTATTTACAGTAACTATTCTTAGCTATGATCATATTTTAAAACACTCATACTGTAGCATAAAAATTATCAAAAGTAATAATCACCAAATGAACTGCTGGGCACCGCAGACAATGAAAGGGAAAGGAGAAGGAGATGGGGAAGGCTAAATAAGCAGACCAGTCTCTTAGGTGGTGGGGTGGCACTGGCACTGCAGTCATGGAAGTGCTGCCCCTTCGGTGCATAAAGAGGTGTGAAATGAACCCGCTGAAAGTCCAGAATATTATAACCAATTTTAAGTAGTGGAAAAATTAAAATCAGAGGGGGGAAAAAAGCTGCAAAAATTTTAGCAGGGCTTATGATGATAATTTTTCGCTATTAAATTGAGTTTGACATTTTCTTTAGTGCAGGTTGAAATTGAGGAAAACTTCCTATCAGAAACATTGAGTAGTATATACTAGCTGAAGAAAATCTAAAAGTTTCGGTTATATGAACATAAATTGTGATGTTTTACTGTGCTGACTGTGATGAAACTTAAGGTTCCATAGTAGGCAGAGAAAACCTAGGTAAGCTATTAATAGTTTAGTATCTCATTTCCTATGGGATGTGGCTTCCACTTGAAAGGAGAATATTATAGTCTTATTTAGTATAAAATTCATATATTGTAGAAGAGTATGTTAGAGGTCCCTGTTGGGTTTTTCCTGAATTTATTATCTTACAAAGTCAAACACAGATGCATCTTTCATAAAAGAAATAAGCTTATACTAAAGTACTATCTGAGCCTCTTCGATCAACTTATTACATTTTGATGACCATTTCAACAGATGAACGTTAAAGTAGAATAACCAGAAGAATACAGATAAGGTTTTTACAAAAGTTATTGATAACCAGAAGCAGAATTAAAGACTGAAATCTTTTTAACAAAAAATGTGTTGGGTAACTAGTTATAAAAATAATTATTCCAGGAACACTAAAGCTGTATACACTGATACACTGAAACAGATCATTCAACAACAACAACAACAACAACAACCCTCTGTTTTGGGCATGTTATATCTGCTTATCTGGTTTGCATTTGGTTAGCCTGGGCTTAAAATTTCTCTAAAAAAATCTCTTACTATTGTTTTCCATGAAAGTGATTGTTATTAATGTCTAGGACATAATATTTACCAGAGATAGGTGCTTGTAGTTAGTTACCAGAGATAGAAGAGACCTACTCACTTCTTAATCCAGCCCTTATTTAGAAGATATCCCTCTTATGTTATATGATTTCTCAATCATAAAACAACCTTCAAACAAGAGAAGCAAGTTAAATATGTGTGTAATGTAGGAAGATTAGCACAGAAGAAATAGGTAAAACCTTTAGGTAGTAAAAGTGATAATAGTAGAAATTATGAGAAGGAGAAGCTGTTCAAGGCTGATTTATGTGATTGCTTTGCTAAAAGAGGATGTTACTGATAGATTTTCTTAAAATTTTGAATCGACAGATTCTAAGATATATTTTATAAAAGAAGGCCATTACGAGAATAATAAGAATTTTTCATGCTTTATAGCAATTCTTTTCCCACATTTATATGATATACTCTTTGATTGTTTATGGGGACAGGAATGATGCACAGAGGTGATAGTGGCCTCAGGTGCAATTAGGAAAGCTTTCTCTTTTCTTTTTACTTTACAAAGATAGATATCCATGTAGGTGTTAAATTATTATTGTTCTAAAGAAGGCCAAATTGGTATGGAAACATCAGGTTTATGAGAATTATCATGTGAACTTAACATTACCAAAATGGAAGATTAAAAAATGAGCACAAATTCTCCTTTGAGTGCATGAGATTTTACAATTGATTTGGTAGGTACTCCTCTGACAAAGTTTATTTCCCCATCCCCTTAATTCATGGAATGTTCTGTGGATTCACTAGATCGATGGGATATAATAGAAATAGTATTAGTTCACAAAATATCTGAAAGTGTGAACTGAAAAATACGACACCCATTTTGACTGCATGTCTCAGCCTCAGATCCTAGTAAGTTATTGGCAGCACTTTGCCACCACTTTTGAAGTCAACTTCATAAAATTACTGATATTATAATCACATAAAATATCCTTTGATGACCCTATGAAAAATAAAATACTATGCTTCATAGAATATTGCACTGACCTAATTTTTAGCTTTGCTTTTTATTATGTTTTTAGAATATCAAAAACAAATGATTGCTTTATTTCTTAATAGCTTAAGAATAAAAATCATTTTGAACAGCTAAGAATTTTACTTTTTTCAGTTTTTAAACTCTTAATTAAACATATAAAAATCTTTGGGGGCTAGTTTTATTATTCTTAATTTAAAATGAGATCATACATCCTTTAAAGAAAGAACAAGAATTACACTGGTGAATATCTTAGTGGTTAAAACTGCGCAGGTAAGTTTGTGTAATGGTGTTTTAAAAGACATTCCCAGGCAATTAGCTGAACACATGAAGAAAGAAATTAAAGAGTGGGTGGAAAAAGAGCTTCATATTTTTGACAATAAAACAATAGGAGATGGTTTTCAGTTTGGTGCAAGAAACAAGGTGAATATCTGTATAAGATTACTGTCTTTTGCTCTTTTTAAATAGTGGGAGATGGTGTATAATCTATGTAAATCTGTATAGAGCAATGAAGTTTTCTTTTGTTTGATCTGCAATTGTTGTTGTATGCTATTAGGTAAATTTTGATGCACTTTCAATAAAAAGGACTATTAATGAATTAGTGTTTATAAGTCTTTTTGAGCTTATCAGATGAAAGGTGTTATATAAGTGTAAAGTAATAGTATTGTGCTGGTTTCCATGGCAACAGCAACTTTCCCACCTGACAGAGACTCACAATGTAAGGTGGGTAAATTAAAGTTTCTCTAATAACTTTTGCACTAATTTAAAATGTTTTATGTTGCTACTTTAATATTACATAGATGCTTTATTTTCATTATTATAAATTATATTTATTCATCTAGCCTCTCTTCTACTTCTTTGTGGTGTGTTTTGTGCTCCAATGATTATCCAAGAAAAGGACAATTCCTCTTTACAGAAGCAAGACATAGTAATTTTCAATAGATTATCTATTGAAATTATCTAACATCATCTGTTCAGTATTTTCTCTTACTACAGTGTGACCCCAAATAATTTTTCTCTCAATAATTTTTGTCAATGTAAAGTGGAAATGGAATGGAACCAATATTAAAATAGATTTTTGTGGACACTGAATGTAATCATATTTGTGAAGTTCTTAGTATATTATGTGAGAATAGTCAACATATAATATGCTCGATTTTTCTTACAATAGATGCATTAAGGCAGTGGTTATCAACGATTTTCTGAGTATCATACCAGAATATTACATGGAGAAGGTTGTCAGGATGTTAAGGAGAAAGATTTCATAGGTGAAGGTCACATACATAGGGAAGTGATGGCACAAGACTAGGGCTACTGGAGAGACGGGGCCTTGTCAGTCCCAGTGACAGGAGGAGGGGGCAGGAAGGAGGCCATGGTCAGAAAAAGATTGAGAAATATGATCCAGGGCATTTATATCCAATAGTTTGTACTGTTATTAAATAGAGACTTACTATCCACATTACCCTATGTAATAGCCACTGACTATCAGGTGATCATTGAGCACTTAAAAATCTGGAAGTTAAAATAAGTGTCATAAATAAGTAAATTAATTTTTATTTAATTTTTATTGATTTTAGTAGTCACATGTAGATAGACATAGTACTGGGCACTGGGAATCTAGCGTAATTTTTTTCTTATTTTTCCCTGAGGAATTATTTTATTCACCTTCAATTTGAATTCTAGGGTTTTAACCTCTCTCTGTTATTCAATTACCCTTTTTTATTCACATATTAATATATTTTTTCTTTTTTTCTTCTTCTAGGTCCCTTTCTCCCCTTCTATTTCTCCTCAGGAATTTCTCTTTTCTAACTTCTGTAATGCTTTCTGTATTTCCATCTGCCTATTTTCCTCTTAGCCTCTTTCCTCTTCCTCTTACTTGTACTTTAACCTTTACCGTTTTACTTTTGTCCCTACCTCACAGAAAATCGTTTTATTTCTTTTGGTGAAACACTTTATTCTCCTGATCCAATTTCCTCTTTTGTGTAACTAAACTCCATTGTTATTTTCTTTAATTTTCCCTCATAACTAATTCTTTCATTTAATTTCTTTCTTTATCTATTTTTTTTGGGGGGGAGGGTAATGGCTCACATCTGGATCTGCTCATTGCTTACTTCTGGCTCTCACTAGGAATCATTTCCTTGACAGGCTCTGAGCCTGTGATGCTCTACTCTTTGGAGTGCGAAGCAAGTGCTTTCATCATGCTACTATTTTAATGGCCCCTCTTTCATTTAATTTCAAATAAAAACTTTTTTTAATTGAATCACTGTGAGATACAGTTACAAGTTTTCATATTTGAGTTACAATCACACAATGATCAAACACCCCTCTCTCCACCAGTGTACATTCCATACCGCCAGTATCACCGGTAACCCCCCCTTTTATAACCCACTGCCTCCATGGCAGGCAATTTCCCCCATATCTCTCTCTACTTTTGGGCATTATGGACAAATCATAATTCTTGATCACATTCTCCTCTTTCATTATCAAAGTCTTAAATGAATCCTGTTGCCAAAGCTATGCATCAGCATTATTCATTTTTAAAAGTATCTTGTCATGTGAATAATCATAGACACTATATTTTTTATAGAACATTAATCACTTTGGCTTTCTTAATCACCACCTTCCTTGATTTAAAATATCTGTCCCAGGGACCAGAGTTGAAGCTTAGCAGTAGAGTTCTTACCTTGTGTGTGTGTGAGGCCTTGGATATGATCTCTCACGCTATAAATAAAGACAAAATACCTTGGCATAATTCTTCAACATCACCTTGAATCTTATCTTTTCTTTGACCTTTTAACATTGTGTTATTTTACATAGCCCATGTTCCTTTGTAAGTTTTGTAACCTCAATATGCTTCTGTTTTCCATGTTTTATAGAACTGTCATTATGTACTTATTACTTCTGCATAATCCTCAATTGCCTTCCTATACCACTGCACCCCCAATTTTGTTGCTCTGACCTAGTTAAAAATATGACCTTAATGGAAAATCAGAGCCAGAGAGTTAACTCAAAGGATAGCTCATAATTTGCATACAGGAAGCCAGTTCCGTTCCCCAAACTGCATGGTCCCCTGAGCACTGTCAAGAGCAACCTATGAGCACAAAACTTATGAGCAGTACTGAATGTAACCCAGAACCACAAATAAAATGTGTAAAATTGGCTCTGATTTACACAAAAGCTATAATATTTATGTATAAACATCTCTAGTCTGACCTTCAGTAAAACTGAAAATTCTGACTCTATAGCTTCCTTTCTCAAATCTTTCCACCTATTCCCCAGCATTTTTTCTGATCTATAGAATCAGGAAGTCCTTAGCACTCTTTCAAAGTGGTTATGGAGTTAAAACTATTTTTGTAGTCATATTAAGGCTGGAGCGATACCACAGCTGGTAGGGCATTTGCCTTACACGTGGCCGACCCGGGTTTGATGACTCCATCCCTTTTGGAGAACCCGATAAGCTACCAAGAGTATGCTGCCCTCAGGGCAGAGCCTGGCAAGCTACCTGTGGAATATTCGATATGCCAAAAACAGTAACAAGTCTCACTATGAAGACGTTACTGGTGCCCGCTCGAGCACATCAGTGAGCAACAGGATGACAGTGACAGTGCTACAGTCATATTAAGGTATTATTTGTCTTTTTCGATCTTTTAGACTTATTTTCTCATGGATAAACAATTGAGTTGTCCAGAGGGTAAAGGCTGTTTGCTGATGTCATTGTTTTGACAAGTAAAGGAACATATGCTTGTCTGTTCTTGTGAATGAGGCATTTTTCAGGTTAATAGTATTGAAGAGGAACAGAAATTTCCCCTAATCTCTGGGTGCCTCAAGTGCCGTGCTGCCTGCTGATCAAATCATAATCAGATATATTCATAAAAGAAATTAATAATTTATGTAACATGGGAACCCGTATAGGTGTGTTGATTCTGTGATGAGTGAGGAAGAACGGAGTATATATCTTAAGCTGAGGAATAAAATGGAGACCTGGGGTTTTAAGGAGATGGAAGGGGTTCTCCTATGATGAGGAGAGAGTGACTCATAATGAAGACCAGATGCTCTGTAATTAGGTGTTTTATCCTACAGTATAGTTTTGTCCTACAGAAAGGTTATTTCTATTAAAAAGCCCATTTTTATTTTGGTTTTGGGCCATACCCTGCAGAAAAACCCAATTCTGAGTAATAACCCAATTTTCATTCTTCTGGGCAATTAGGAAGTGGTAAAAGTTGCTGGTGAACCTCCAGGGCCTTGCTTGATCATGGTTAAAATAATCATGCCGAAGTGGAAAGTTTTGGGAAGGCCTGTATTGAACGTCTTGGGAGGCTTATTTTCAGTAGCTATAAAATAAACAAAAATAAGATCCACTTAAGCAGAAACTTTGTTTGAAGGGGAAGGATTTTGCGTAATATTTAAATTTTATATATCCCCTTATAGCAAAACGTTTGAGGGTTTCTATTGTAACCTAGTATTGCCAGTCCTTTGTTATTTATCCAGAGATATGTTCATATATTTCTACTCACCTCTATTTAAGTTTTACCTATTATTTAATATTTAGTTGAGGTGATAATTTTTATTAAATCTCTCTATGTGTATGCTTTTACCCAAAATGTATGCAACATTATTATTTTTGAATATTATCTGTCATATTTTATCTGCATTTAAAAATTCTATTTACATTAATAACATATTTGAGGATTTATTGGTTTTAGTAATTCATGAACAGGGGACCATATGAATTTACTCTCATAGTTAAACTGAACTTTAAATATTTTAGGCACTCAATAATTATATTTTTAGTAAATAATATTATTTGATTGTTCAGCTACCATGATAATTTTTTAAAACTTTGGTGTCACTTGTGAGCTAGATGTTTGAAAGACCCTTAGAATGCTTAATATCTCTCTCTTGCTGGGTGATCAAGTTAGAAACAAGGTAGTAATGTAATCATTGCAAAACATGCTATTCAATGATTAAGGTTTATTAGAAGGAAAAGTAGCAAATGTAACAAATGCGATATCCTTCTAAAGAAATGGGTGACAGTAAAGGTCATGTTTAAATGAAAATTTTGCTCACTTCCAAAACATACACTTATGTAAAATATTCAAGTATCAAAATATTTTAATATTACTGATTTACTCTTACGTAACCATGAAAATTAATTAAAATAGTAGTAAAATACTCTTCACTCTCTCTTTCCATAGCAATTAAAAAATATATTTAAACCTCGGGGAGTGCATTACTTCCATTTATGTAATTTTGTTTCATAATTGTTTTAGAGACATAAATATGTTTGAATTATATTTTAGAATAGTTGAGAAGTTTTATTTCTTTTTCCTTGATAAATTCCAATGGTATTTTGACAGGAAAGCCATGAAATCTATAGACCAGATTTTTTTCCCCACATTTCTTTTGGGTGAAGGTCTCCTGGGCAGTGGCCAGCCAGACCAGTGGGCTCAGTATGAGAGACTCAGTGGCAGGACGGAGGCTGTGTGTGGTGCTACTTGCGATGTGGGCTGCTGGTGAAGTCAGACCTCCATTAATCATCGCTCACTTCCCTCCCCCACGAAGGCCATTTAAGTACTTTCTAAAATTTTTATTCGAGACTCCATGATTTAGTATACTGTTTATGATAGTTTTTTCGTATATACCACATTTCAGCACCACACCCCCACCATAGTGTCCACTTCCCTCCACCATTTAATGTTATGTTAATCCCAGCATCCCCCATCTCTCTGACCTGTTTTCTCCCTCTGTCATCAGTTCCACTTTATATGCCAGATCTGATGTTCTGTTGCTTTGGCCATTTGCTATTCCTTTAACGTTTCTGTGTAGCCCACATAGAAGAGAGATTCTGTACCAGTCTCTCTCCTTATAACTGACTTCATTCAGTGAAATACTCTAATTTCATACACATAGCAGCAAGTGGCCTGGTTTCATTTTTTCTGATTGCCAAGTATTGAGCACGCACGCACACGCACACACTTACACACATCCATACACAGAGACTCAACACACTAGAGTTTCTTTATCCAGTCATCTCTTCTTAAACACTTGGGTTGTTTCTAGATGTTGGCTATTGTGAATAGTGCTGCAATGAATGTAGAAGTACACTTGGCAGAATAGAGTTTTCCTGTTGGGGTAGATGAAGATGGCCGTTTAAAACATGTTTGTTCTTCCAATATAAAACCTTGGATATCTTTCCAGTTCTTTTAATAATAGTCTATAGTTTTTTGGCAGATAGTTCTTTCTATGTGTTTTATAAGCTTAATGCGCTTGTTTTATCTCTTTCTTTTTAAAGCAATTGTAAATGAATTTTAAAAAATGTCTCTTTGATCCATTCCATTGTTTGAATGTAGAAGTGCAACTGATTAATTTTGTGTTTTATGACTTCACAGAAGAAAATGCTTTCTGGTAGATTTTTGTTGTTGATGATGCATTAGGGATTTCTGTGCATTATTATGTCATTTGCAAGTATTGATGATCTTCTTTTTAATTTTGGATTCCTCTTTTATTGTCTTTTTCTTGCCTAATTGTTCAGTATATGACCTCTTAAACTATGAAAAGTAGTGGAGAGTGGAATCCTCATCTAGTTCCTCATCTGAATAAAGAAGCTTTGAGAATTTTTTACTTTATTATGTTAGTCGTGAGTTTTTCATAGATGGAGCCTATTGTATTGATATTTATTCCTTCTACACCCAGTTTTATTTATTTCTTCTACATCCAGTGTTTTTAATAGTTAAATGTTGAATCTTGGAATACTTTTTAGACATCTATTGATCTGATTAAAATTTGTGTGTGTGGAGTGGAGGGAACTCTCAGTGTTACTCAGGGCTTATTCTGGCTCTGGGCATAGGGATCACTCTGTGTGGTCCTTGAGGTACATATGTAGTGTGGAGGATAGAGCCAGGGTTAGTTATGCACAAGGCAGCTACCCTGTAATGACTCTTCATCTCACTGATCATGTGAATTTTATCTTCTCCTGCCTGTGTGGTTGATTGCATTAGTTAATTTATGTAGGTGAACTATCCTTGTATCCTAGGATGAATTGCTCTTGGTTATGATGATGAATGATTCTCTTAATGTGTTGTCAGATTTGACATGCCAGTGTTTTGTAGAGGAATTTTACATCTGTTTTTTGAAATACTTGTCTGTAGTGTGTGTGTGTGTGTGTGTGTGTGTGTGTGTGTGTGTGTGCGTGTGTGCATGCGTGCGCGCGCGCGCTTGCGTGCATATTGTCTTTTTTGACTTGGGAATTAGAATATTTGTCTTATAAAATGTGTCTGGGAGAGTCCCTGCTCTGGATTTTGGAAGAGTTTCAGCCTCGGCATTCTTTGAAAGTTTTATAGAATTCACTTGTGCAGTGTTCTGGGATTTTATTCTAAGGGAATTTTAATTATTATTTTGATTTCTGTATTTTTTATTGATCCTATCAAGATTTTTATTTCTTCCTAGTTGTTTTAAAAGTTTGCGTCATTGGGGGCTAGAGTGATAGTCCAGCCAGCAGAGTGCGTTCAGAGTGTGTTCACTTGCATATGACCTACGGGGCTTTGATCCCTGGCGTCACATAGGGGCCCCTAACCCCCTGCCAGGAGTTATCCCTGAGTACAGAGCCAGGAGGAAGCCATGAGCACAACCCAGTGTTGCTCTAAAACAAACAAAATATTTTGCCATTTTCTTCTGTCCTGGCCATTTTTGAGAATATAGTTGTTTGCTACTATATTCTGTCTCTTATGAATTCTTTGTATGTGTTGTTGGCAACTTCACCTGAATAGTTTCTAGTTTAAGTATCAGATGAAATTATTTATTTATTTGAGACTTATTATTAAATTACTATTTATTTGAGACTGTTCCTTTTTATTGCTGTAGGTCTGATACCCATGTATTTCCATAATTGCTTTTGCTTTGCACCCCATACAATCTAACAGCTCATATCTTTAATTGTTTTCCTAGTCATATTTTATTTCTCCGTTGACTTCTTCATTGACTCTGAAGGATTGTTCAGAATCATTTGTTTAGTCTCCACATACTTGTTTTTATTCCCCCAGTTTTTTTTACTTCTAGTCTTATACGGAAAATATTTTTCATGTGATTTAATTCTTTACAATTTTATTAAAATTCCTGTGAGTCTCAGCTTATCTTACCTGAAGAATGTGTTATGGACACTTGAGAAAAATGCATATTCATCTGTTTGTGGATTTAAATTTCTACATTATATCATGTCCATCTCTTAATAAATACTCTTTTATCTTCATGTTAATCTTTTGACTAAGTAGTGATGTGTTTATTGCTAAATACAATATGTTGAGAATCTCCTACAATTGTGTGCTGTCACTTGCTGTCCTTGAGGCCTGGTAATAATTGTTTTGTATATTTGACCTCATGTTGGTACATATATTGATGTAAAATATATAATTGTATTTGTCTCATAACCTTTTTGAGCAATAATAATAATAATAATAATAATTTACTTTTTGGGTCACACCCAGCGATGCACAGGGGTTACTCCTGGCTCTGCATTCAGGAATTACCACTGGCGGTGCTCAGGCTACCATATGGGATACTGGAAATCGAACCTGGGTTGGCCGAGTGCAAGGCAAATGCCCTACCCGCTGTACTATTGCTCCAACCCCCTGAATTATCTTTTTTTAAGTGAAGTAAGAACAGGTTTTACTTGGAAGTCCTTATGAAGAGTGGGGAAGAGGGGGAGAGAGGGAAAGAGAGCAGCGAGAGAGTGAGTGAGAGAGTGAGAGAGAGAGAGAGAGAGAGAGAGAGAGAGAGAGAGATTGATGCTCAAGAGAGAAAGAGGCTGTATCCAAAGCAGAGACAGAGCCCCATACTCATTTCAGTGTTAAAGTATGAAAGTTTGAAAATACATATCTCAAGAGGGCAGATATGGGTGACACATTTGCTTGGTTACCACTATGAGCCTGAAAGGTTCATTTAATCAGATCTGATGATAAAAGTTTGTGCCTTTTTCTCTGCAATATATGTTTGAAAAACCTTGTTCTAACCTTCCACTCTTAACTATGCAATTGTATGCATTGTACAAAGGTATCCAGTGCTTTTGATACAGCCAGCTAGGCTTTTCCTTCTCTTTCCCTTTGGCAAGTTTGGATCACTCATATTTAGTGTTATGTTTTGTTTTATTTTCCTTTTGTTTTTGATTTGGGGGCCACACCTGGTGCCTCACAGTTCTTACTCCTGGCTTTGTGCTCAAAGATTCTCCTGGTGATGCTTGAGGGACCATATGTCATTTCAGGGATCAAATCAAAGTGAAGAGAAGTGCTATGTGCAAGACAAGCCTACCTGCTGTACTGTCTCTCTGACCTAAGAGATAGTGTTGATATTTGGAACTTACTTTCTGTATTTTTATATTTTGTTTTCTGGTTGTTTTGTATTTCTTGTGTTTTTCCCGTTTTTGTTTCTTCACCATGGTGGTTGTCTTTATTCCTTTTCATTTTTATGTGCCTCTTCATCACATCTTTGTAGTTTTGATGGGTTGGTAATGCAGGGCCTCTATACTTTGAATAGCTAAAAACTGTTTTTTTTTATGGTATTGTCTGGTCATTATTTGGCTATATCAATTCAACGTTCAGCTGTTTTCTTCCTGTCATTCTATATTGATCTTCTCATGTTAGCATTGCTTTAGTTTTTGTTACTGTATTATTGCTATTTATTACCTTGCTCAAGAACTTGTGACTAATATTTTCTTTATTCTTTTTTTTTCATGGTAAGAGGGCTTTTTTTTTAACTTTATACTTAGTGCAGGTCTCATACTGGTAAACTATGCTAGGTTTTGTTCGTCTATGAAAGTCCTTCTATATGATATTTGGATGATAATCTTAAAGGGTAAAGTATTCTTGGCTGGCAGTTTTTGTCTTATAACTCTGTGAATATGCAACCCACTCTTATTTCCTGTTTATGCTAAGAACTCAGATTAAATTCAGAAAAATTTGAGCAATCTTCTTGCTTCTATTGAGTTAGATATGCAATAATGTAATAAAAAGTAGACGACTAAAGTATTTTGTTATAAATTACATGTTTATATTTTGCTATAGACAAATTGGATATTTTTTAAAATGAATTTTAATAGATCTCTGAAATGAGAATTAAAGGGGAGATTTAATGCTGTAAAATGAGTGCAATCTTCATCTCAGCATCTTAAACCTATTTCCTTTGCTAGAATTCAGTTGAGTTCAGAAGATAATGCATTGACTAACTCAGTACATTTTAGTAGAGTAATTTTAAAAAAAATGCTCTGGGCCAAAGAGGTAGCTCAATAGATTGAGTGCTTAATTTGCATTATGGAGACCTGGCTTTAATTCTCAACACCATATGGTGCTCTGAGCATCATGAGTAGTCCTGAGTCTGCTGGGTGTAATTCCCCTGCCTACCCCCCCCACCAAAAAATAAGAGTAAAAGAAAAGATAAAATCATTTTTCTGAATGTTATTCAATTCAAGTTGTTTTTATTTTGAAAGTTTATGATTGCTGAAAGAATGTTTTCTTCCTGGGTTATGTAGGTGATAAATTTCGCACTTCTATCATCCAAGTTGAGATACTTATAGTGAACATTCCATATCTTGGTCAATAGAATTTATTCTTTGTGTTGACAACTCTTTCATACCATAGCTATTCTTTTTCTTATAGCACCTGTAGAAAATTTTATGTCCCTTTCATGGGTTTGGTATATTGGCCACAATCAACAGTGTGTAAATGTGTTCTTATGAGTGATTTTGAACTAACTTTGATAGATTTGGTTTTGCTTTTTCTAGTTAACACTATTTTCCTTGACTAATTTAAAGATTTAAAAAATTATTATTTAAAACATGTTGCTTTGTTATATAATTAAATTATCCTCATCATAACTTATTATTAGTCTATGATGCTTTAATTTTTGTGTTTCAAGATTTGTTACTAAAAGGACATTCAATGTATATCTTGTGATGATGTTTTTTATTTATAAATAATTTCTTTATTTTTTATTATATTCTGCCATTATAAAATTAATGTGTGTATGCAGAGTCAGAAGTCCAATTAAAACATAAACTTATTTTAATAAGAATGCAAGTCTTCAGTCTTTTCATATTAAGTACAGATGCATATAAGCAACAAATTATCAATGTTTGCACCTATGTTTCTTAATGTTGTGCTTGTCACTTTTTGGTTTATTACTTTATTTTTAATCAGTTTTTTGTATTCATATTTATTGTATAAATATTTTAGTGTTTATCAAAACACTAATTTGATTAAACTAATGAGAAAAGAAGGCATATAAAGAAAAATGTAAAATAAAATCCAGTTTATATTTTTGATAAATACTTATAAATGCCCTACCCACTGTGCTACCTTGCATGCAGCCAACCCAGGTTTGATTCCTCCTTCCCTCTTGGAGAGCCCAGCAAGCTACTGAGAGTATCCCGCCCGCACAGCAGAGTCTGGCAAGCTACCCATGGCATATATTATATGCCAAAAACAGTAACATTGAGTCTCACAATGGAGACGTTACCGGTGCCCACTCGAGCAAATTGATGAACAATGGGAGTACAGTGCTACAGTGCTACAGTGCTACTTATACATAGGGTGTTAGAGTCCATGAAGAGCAGATCACATTGGGGCCTCAAGATAGGATAGCAGGAATGGTTCTTGCCTTTTAAAAGGCCAACCTGTTTAGATTCCTGCCACCTAATATGGTCCCCCAGAGTGTCAGAAGTAACCCTGGAGCAAAATACACAGAGTAATCCTGACTTACTTTGCACAGGTCGGTATGGGCTCAAAAACCAAAACAATAAAACAATTCTAAATGTGCAAGAATTTGAATAGATTTCTCCATAGCTGATTAGGGAATGTCCAAAAATATGTGAAAATATGTTGAACTTTACTACTTACCAGGGAAATGCAAACTAAAACAGCAAAGAAATACCACCTCTTACCTTCTACTATGAATATAATAGCACTGTTGTCCCATTGTTCACTGATTTGCTTGAGTAGGCACCAGTAACGTCTCCATTGTAAGACTTCTTGTTACTCTTTCTGGCATACCAAATACTCCACGGGTAGCTTGCCAGGCCCTGCCTTGCGGGCTAGACACTCTCGGTACCTTGCCAGGCTCTCTGAAAAGGACCGAGGAATCGAACCCGGTGAAGATATGCATAAATGAGAATCATTTTATGTTCCTTAGGGTTATAAAATAATGCAGCCACTTGAGAAAGTAGTTTGGCAGTTCTTCAACATGTAATAAATATGATTTGAGAATTCTGCTTATAAGAACATCCTCAAGAGTAATGAAAGCATATGTTCACACAAAAATTTGTGCAGAGGACTGGGGATTTATCTCTTATGTATGAGACCCTTGATTTGATCCTCAACAAAAAATAAACTTTGTATATTGTTAATAGCAGTGTTTTCATAGTAGTAAAAGAGAGGGGATAGTTAATGAATAGTACTGATATGTTATAACATGAGTAAATTTTTAAGATAATATAAATGAAACAAGCCCCATCAGAAAAAATCATGTATTATCTAATTCCTTTCATCTGAAATGTGCAAATCAGATAGTAAGTAAAGGTAGAAAATGGGCTCGAGATTTCCTGCGACTAATATAAAGGAGCTGCGTCAAGATAACTATTGGGCATAGAATTTCTCTTGGAATTATAAAAAATGTTGCTGAATTGCATATTAATGGGGGTTGAATATCTGTACCAAATGACAAATAAATTATTTAATTAAAAGGCTGAATTTTAGAGTATACACATTGCACATAAAATATTTTAAAATAACTGTGAAAGAAGGAATTGGAAAGTGAAGTCTGTTAGTTTTTGAAAAATAATAATAGGAGGTAGTCAGTGCTTCCTGCCATGTACTTGGGTCTTGTGTGTTGTTTTCAGTATTGTTGAATTGCGGGTCCCTCGGGAATGGTATGGGAGCCAAAACCTGTTCCCTCTCTGTACTTTCCTAAGTCGTATAATTTTATTGTACTTGCAGAACATTTAATTTAGTGAAGAATAACTAAGGCTTCAGATTAAAGATGAAATAAACGACAAAAGAGGCTGGTTAAATAAGCTGTGGGCCTGAAGAACAGCACTCAAAATTCATTAAAGTAATAATTCTTAAATTGTGATTATTAGGAGAAAATGCTTACTACCAATTTGTTAATTGTGGAACCAACCTAACATGCTCATTAAGTATGTGTTGAAGAGGCCATTGAAATCAGTCATGTTTTCAGTTGGGACCCTTGAAACATAAATAATTTTATTCTAGAAATTATAAAATTTAATCACCAAAAAGTTTAAACCTGCCAAATCAGTGTAAGAGTGGGAAATAAAATTTGCATCTCTTGGAAGTGCATTTCATGCTGACTCTGTGATCCTTGCTTTGTATCAAACAAGGATTTAAGGTTCTCTAAATTAAAGTGAAGCATTTTCACACATATTTGAAGATTCTTAAAATAATGAATACATTAATAATTCTCCTTACTTAAGTATGAAATGTTTTATGTTCTGTGAAATCATATCAAACTAATTATGATTTAACTCCAAGTTAATTTTCAGAGCATTGACAATTATTTGTACCTTAACAGGACTACTCAAGTGTGATGCTGGGATTGAATTTACTAAGTATTCCATACCAAGTTTGACTCAAAAGTCTTGAGGAAATTCTGGAAGAAATAGGTATGTGATGTGAACTTTTTATAATTCTCTTTTGTTCGTTGTGGTTTTGTTTTATGAATATTTTATTCTTGAATTCTTTTGGTTAGTTTATCTTTGCTCAGATACTTAAAAAATTAATCAGTGAATCAGAAAAAAATGTTATGTATGGCAATAAGAATATTGCGGCTGTTTCACCTCTTAGGTGTCCTCTTTTACTTCTTGAAGTATTCTTTCTATTATATTACATCTCATTAAAAAAATAACTTGGATTTGTGCAGAATGTAAATTTGTTTTGAAATTCTGGCAGGAAATGCTTTTGACATGAAAATTATGAGTTTTATTTTCCTTTACTTTTTCTTTTGAGGTACAGTATATCAAATGGTTAGAACACATGCTTCAATTTTAAAGTTGAACTTCTTTAAATCTAATGAGATATATATTTAATATCTACAGTTTTAATCTGAGCTTTTTAATTAATGATTTTGAACAAAGTCAGCACGCTGAAAGAAGGCTGCTATGACTTTATAAGAGATATAGCCTTTAAATTTTCATATAAATTGGTTAATATAAAGTTTCGTGAAATTACTTTTTCACTGCCACTATTTACCTAGGGTGTCAAATCAACCAATTTGTAGAGGTGGCTAACTCTGTGATGATATATTATAAAAAGTGCACAACTAGAAATTTTAGGTGAAGAATTTTCACAGTAAGTTCTCTAGGCTGTATTCCCAGAGAGAGGGACACCATAGTGCCTGTCTCCTTTAGAATTCTTCGAGAGGGCTCACAATCAGAAGAGTGTCTTCAGGCTCCTCCCTATTCTGTCTCTATTTCTCTACCCAGTTCTTGAACTTTATCAGATAAAGATCCCTACATCCCTAAGAATATTTTTGTCAGGGTGTTATAATTACATTGATGGTTTAATTGTAAGATTTTTCTTGTTTTGTACTGCATTCATCATTTTTCAGATATGTAACTTCAATAATTACTTTGTTATTTAGCTTTTACAGTTTTTCATGTTCCATGTTCGTTGTCAGCATCACTCATTCATTAAGCTCATTAACTTTATTCTGCATTGCTTACGAGGTTGAAATTATTACTCTTTGTTATTCAGTTGAGAATCTAGAAGACTATTTGAATGTTTTGAAAAATATATATAACTTGCATATAACTTTACATGCCAGTAAATTAACAAATAATTTGGTGTTATTAGACTGTATATCCTAAACCTCAATCTTTTATTCCTAGGTATGTAATTTATACACACTATAGACTGTGCTCAGTTGATTTAAAGATCTTTTAAATTGTCATGTTTTAAATAATAGAACATTTGCTTTAATAATAGTGGGAGGGTTTTATATTTATAGCAGGGTTAGCTGACAGTAAACATCATGGTATCATAAAATAAACAATTTTAAGAAAATAATTCTTTTTCCTGAAGAGGACAAAATTGTTTGAAGTTGATCTTTGGACCTGTCTCTGGAACTTACTAATTGGAGTTTTTCTATACAAATGACTTGGATAATATATTTTTAAGAAAATTTTTAATGAAAACCAGCCATGTATTACTGTATATGTATATACATAATGCTAAGAGTTCCTTCACATGAAAAATACATTCTGAAACATGCTTTTTTCTTAGGTTTTTATAAAATTATGTACTGTAGAACTAGATCTTGTAATATAAGAATAATAAAGTAATAGAGAGACAAGGAAAGTCAGGAAGACAGGAAGTTTTAATCCCTTCAAGGACATTAACTTTCTTACCTGTGTTATATCCTTAAAACTTTGCACTTCAGTTCATAAACAGCAAAAATGGGGGAGAGATATTACTGTTTTTTTTTTCAGATTATTGTAAAACCTTACTAGCTGGTACATAGGTATTTTCAGACATACTAGTTTGTAAAAAGTATAAAAGCACACGCATAAGGGGTTATTGTGTGTGTGTAGTTCCTGGCCTCTTTGGGAGGCACTATCTCTCTCTCTCTCTCTCTCTCTCTCTCTCTCTCTCTCTCGCCGATCGTGTTCGTGCTCTCAAGCTGCTGTGTATGAACCAGATCGGGATGGCTCCTCCTTGTGCTCTGCTTCTGTGTGTGCCGCTGTGCTCTCTTCTGTCTGTCTCTCTATCTCTGTCCCTGTCTCTGTAGTCTCTCCTCTGATCTCTTTGATCTCTCTTCTTCCAATCTCTCTCTTCGATCTCTCTCTCCGGAGCATTACTGCTTCTCTCTCTGGAGTCCTTCTTGCTCTCAATCTGACTCTCACTCTGACTCTGACTCGTACTTCTAACTCACTTTGTGCTCTTTCTTTCCCCTGCTTCTGGTTCCGATGAGTCCCTGGTTCTCTTTCACTTTGTGCTCTGCATCTGTGTCTTCTCTCTTACTTCTCTAACAGTCTTAGTTTATATAGCAGTTGCATAAGGTGGTGACACAAAGGTGGGTTGAACATTAACCAGTCAACAAAGAGGGGTAAGATCACTCCTCCAGGAGATTAACAAAATCTCATCTAAGGAGATTACTCCAGATTATTAGGAGATCCACTTAGGGTGGGATCCCGTTCAGGGTGTATTGCTTTCTTCTTTCCTCAGTAATCCACTTAATTAGTTGTAGTAAATCTACTTCTATTATTTCTAGCAATGTCACTCTGTATGAGCACAGTAAGAGATATATCAAACTTAAAGTATACCCCAGACCACAGTCCTCAGGTCATATTAGTCTGCCTAACCCCAGCAGGGTCCTAGTCTCATTGTTACTTTTGGATCATGACAGCATTTGTCCATGACCATGCTCTCAACTTAGAGTTGAGTATCGTGGTGCTTTGGCCTGGCCCATTTCAATGTTTTTCTTTATGTACTTTTTGTTCTTTCTTTGTCTTTGCCTCTTTAACCTATCTATTTAGTACTTGAAGTTTACTTTCAGACTATAAATCACCTTTTTTTATTGAATCACCATGAGAAACAATTACAGACTTACAAACTTTAATGATAACTTTTCAGTAATACATACAATGATCGAGCACCCAACTCTCCACCAGTGCCCATTTTCTACCATCAATGTTCCCAGTAAACCTCCTGCCAACCCCACCCCTTCCTGGCCCCTGCCTGTATGGCAGGCACAGTCCCTCTTTCTCTCTCCTTTTGAGTGTTATGGTTTGCAATACGGGTATTAAGTGGTCCTCATGTTTGGTCCATAGTCTACTTTCAGCACACGTCTCCCATCCCAAGTGATCCTTCCAACCATCATTTACTGAGTTGTCCCTTAGTGGTCCCTTCTCAATACCAGCTGCCTTTTACCCCAGCATGTGAGGCCAGCTTTCAAGTCGTGTTGGAGCCACCTGGCCCTTATCTCTACTGTCCTTAGGTGTTAGTCTCCTATTATGTTACTTTATATTCCACAAATGAGTGCAGTCATTCTATGTCTGTCCCTTTCTTTCTAATTTCACTTAGCATGATACTCTCCATGTCCATCCTCTTGTGTGCAAATTTCATAATTTAATTTTTTCTAACAGTTGCGTAATATTCCATTGTGTAGATGTACTAAAGTTTCTTTAACCAGTCTGTTCTCAGGCACTCAGGATTTTTCCAGATTCAGGCTATTGTGAACAGTGCTGCAATAAACATACAAATGCTGATGTCATTTCTACTGTAATTTTTTGCATTTCCGGATGTTTCCCAGTAGTGGTATAGCTGGGTCAAATGGGAGTTCAATTTCTAGTATTTTTGAGAAATGTTCATGTTGTTTTCCAAAAAGGCTGGAGCAGTTGGCATTCCCACCAGCTGTGAAGGAAAGTCCCTTTCTCCCCGCATCTGTACCAGCAGTGGTTGTTCTTGCTCTTTTTTGATGTGTGCCAGAGTCTGTGGTGTAAGTGGATATCTCATTGTTTTGATTTGCATCTCCCTGCTCATTAGCAATGTAGAGCATTTTTTCATGTGCCTTTTTGCCATTTGAATTTCTTTTTTTCAGGAAGTTTCTGTTCATTTATTCTCCCCATTCTATAAATCACGTTTAAGAACTTGCCCATTTAGAAATAACTGTAGGTGGCAAATACATCAGCGGGTAGACTGTGGTTGGTAACTCCTAAGATTGTCCCTAATCGTCTCCATCTTTTAGGAAATGAAGCATTTTGCTTTGTCCCTCTCATATTTATCAGTATTCATCTATATAACTGACAGAACATGGAAAAGATTATGATATGTTGCATTTTACTTTAGGTTATGCAAAATCATGAGATATATGTTTTGGCTTTTCTCTCTCACCCCCTCCCTCTCTTACTCTCTCCCCCCTCTTTTTCTCATTCATGACATGCTCTCAAGGAGCTAGGGGCCGTGGAGGGGTCTCTTTAGTGAAGGCACAAAATCCTTTGGCTATTATCCCGAGAGGAACTGGGAATAACCTGCAACTTCATGGGAAATTTTCAACCTCAATTATCCCCAGAATGTCCGATTTCTGTGTTAGATGATATATTTTTTTGTTTTGTTTTCAGCTGCTCTTAGTGGAGAAAATTTGTTATATAGTAATAGATTATTAATATATAATTTATCCCTAAAATTATGTTCACAAATTTAAAATGCTTTTGTCTTTACCAAGAATAGACTACTAATAGTATAACAAAGTTAGGGTCTCTGAGCAAATGTAGTGGAGAATTAGGCACATATTTATAAGTGAATTTTCCTAGTATAAGAAAACGAGATATTTAGATTTATCTGGAACACTGATATTACATGCTGATTTTTACAGATTATACAGAATTCACTTTCAGTTTCCATCATTGATCACATCACTGTTATAGATTCCTCCTCCGCAGTTACTCTCGACGTCTGGGTGCTGTTGCGACAGTGTGGGAATTTGATATGATATTGTTGAGAATTTTTTCAATAGACCTGTTTATGTGAGAAATAAAACTAATATTGAAAAACAGGCAAAATAGTGGTTTTTCTATTTAATATCTTTGCATAGTTCTAAAGAATAGAGAATAAAGAATGGAAGAAACTAGATATATGCACACATATTAGGGCTACTGTACTTTGTAGTGGCGAGTTGATTAGAAAAATAAAACCTTGGTCTTCTGAAAGGTAATTTGAAAAGCATCATCGAGTATCAGCAATGCTTTTTATACATTTATGGTAAACCATCCTTCTGAATTTTATTCTTATTAGCTATTCACTGCTGTTAAAATATTAACAAAAGCATGGTGTTAAAGTAAGAGAAATAAAAAAACTTATTCTTACGTTAAAAAGTTTACATTTATAATTTTAAAATTATGATGTAAAGTAATACAATAGTAAAAAACTGTTACCATTATAAAAAATAGAAAAATATGGATTTTAACTGTTCTCCTTTTCAATTCAACTGAACATTGAGTACATTTTTAATGGTCTTATTTGCTGGGAAGAGCACTATTACAATAATCTGCTTTTTACAGCCCATATCAAATATGAACCAGCATCACTTATTACAAAGTTTGTGCTTTGGGAGACATTTTCACGGCATCTAACAGTACTGCCCCACATTTCTTGGAATTAGTCTTTAATGATATCATTTTCAAAAATGAGTTGTTGCTCAAACTTACTGATTGTTTTGTGGTTAAAAACTAATCCAGCAGCTATATTTAAAATGTCATGCAAATTTGTAAGGGAAAGTCCATTGGAAGCCCTGTTATGTTAGTGATTATATGAAAATGTTATAGGGGAACTGCTAAGCAGTTTAAATGTTTTACTTTGCTTTTTTCTTCATGACCAAGGAGTGAAGGCAAAACCCTTATTTTTTACAGTTGGAAAGTCAAGGTTTTACTATTGCCTGCTAGAGAACAGAGGACTATTACTGTAGATGTCATGTAAAATAAAGTTCTAGTCAGAAATCTCCTTTTAGCTGTCATTCTTATTAAGGAGCTCCTCATATGTTGAACCACGCACCTGATATTGTATAAGTGATGCATGTAAAAGAGGCAGCTGGAGAAGAGCCTTTTTTCTCTTCACTGTGACTTTATTAGAGCTTGCTCAAATTTTCACTCTTGCTCAGCTTTATCCAACTTTGTAGCTGAGACTCCCCAGCACAGTAGGTCTAATATAGATTGACGCCTTTGCCTGAAGTCTGATTGAAACTTGTGTCTCAGAGTTGCTAATGTTCACTGAACCGTTTTATTGAAGATTTATAGTAAATAAAATAGATTGCCATATGAGAATTCTCTGAAATCAAATGGAATAATTTGCTAGGTTTAAACCCATGAAGGCAAAGCAGTGAAACAGAAGTGAATACATTTCATGTTCACTATATAAAGAATGCGTATTGATGTGATATTAGACTTAAATATTAGTTTCTATCAGTACAATTACGTGTTATGTATAATTATTCATTGCCATATTACTTCTTAGTCTTTAGTAATGGTTCCTCTATGAGACAGTAATCAGAGTAAGAACTTTTAAGACTAGAATGTCATGATGCTTCTTTGTCATTTTTTTACTGACTGTTAAATACATGGATCAGTAGCTTCAGAGAATTTAATAAACAACACAAATGAGTGGATTTGCCAAAGTGCACTCTAGAATCTTGAAGTTGGAAAATAACAGTAAATCTTATCTTACTAAGAGATACTAGTAATCTTTTTATTCATTAATGATAGGAAAGCTAAATTCTTGATATATTTTTCCTTTTATGAATAAAAACTGTTTTAGAAAAAAATTGTTAAATAATATCCTGTATATAAATTATTACTTGAAATAATTTTGGGGTGGAAAGCATAAGAAATTAGAGTGATCTCAGGTTTCTAATTCTGTAAAATTATAATGACACTACTTTTGGTTATTATAAAAACATTCAGTAACTAATTTGTAAAATACAAGATTTGAGCATTTGAATGAAGATGACTAAAATGTATGTTGCAGAGAAATGAAGATTTCTTATTTGATTGCCTGAGTTAGATTAAAAGTAAATAAAGTAAATATTTATAGAAGAAATATCAATAAAAGATTTTTGTCAGAAAAGTTTCTGAACTTACTAATCATTGAAGATAGCATTGCTCTTCAGTCTTAAAAATAATCTATCAGATTAGTTTTTTCAGTAATTATTTTGTTGTTTTTTTTTAAATAAATGCAGTTTCCATTTATCTTCCCCTAAATATATAGTTAATATTAAAATTTTGCTAATTTGTTTCTTTTGTTTGTTTCCAGGTAGTAATTTTTGCCTATGTGAATATTCTATCAACTAAATGCACCTTTTTTTTTGCCTGTGCATAACCTGGAGTTAATCATTTCTCACAGCCATTATTTAAGTTAAAAAGATTTTTAACTGTTCTGCCATCTGATGCAAAGCATACATCATGTGATGCTCATATGAACAGTGACCCATCTTTACACTTTGACAATCATTCTGTGCCCTTTTAAATAATGTTTGGGCAAATCATTGTTTAAATGATTGACAAATCAAGAACTTTTTATTCTTTTTTTTAAAAAAATTAAAATTTTATTGAATCACCATGAGATAGTTACAAGCTTTCATGTTTGGGTTATAATCTCACAATGATCAAACACTCATCCCTCCACCATTGCACCTTGAATTTCACCCCTTTTCCTCCTTAGGGCTCAGTCATTTTCAGACTGAGAATGTAGGGTTTCTCAGATGCAAGGCTGGGTAAATATAAACATTATGTTTTGAATGTATGGAAATAGCACTTTTCAGCTTTTCTCACAGTAAGACTTCAAGTGTTGTAATTACTTAATATATATTAAATAACTATAGACTGTGTACTAGTGTCCTAATATTTTATAATTATCTTGATTGTTATGACTTCTGTGTGTTACTCTGTAATCAGAAATGTAATCAGAGACATTTCCTCTATCCAGAAGTACATTTGATTTACTATACACTTAAATCATTTAACGTCTTTAAAATTTTGGTTTTCAACGTAAACTTCCCTTCTATAAATCTTGTGTTAAGAGAAAGTTCTCAAGATTAGGAAAGTATTACATGTGATATGCTTCATACTCTTGATATTATATTCTAAAATTATAGTAAAATGCTGAACTGCTGATATGAGGAATTTGTAGATGAGCTACGTTTAGTGAATCAGATCCAGATATACAACTTTGATTTCTTTTAAATTTGCCTTGTCTCTAGTCACCCCTTGTTCTGGTTTTTCCTGTGTACATAATTCTACTTTCCAAAATACTTTATCATTTCTGTAACACTCTGTAACACTATTTGTTTTTGTCATTGCTGCCTATTTGTTTCATTGAATTCTCTATGGTAAAATATAATTTGCATGTGAAAACTATGAACTGAAGTGCAGAGAGATAGTGAGACATTTACAGAATCTTTGCCTCGCCTTGCACTCTGGCAATGCTGGTTCAAATTCCCAACACTACATAACCCTGAAGCACTTCTGTAGGTCACTCCTAGCCCACCCTCCCAAACCGAAAAAGCTATACAGTGAAATTCAGATGATTCTGTCCTTCATAATCCACATTATCTTAGTCATGTATTTTTTCTCTTTGAACATAGTTAAAATTTGCCACATGTTGTTCTTCGAACATCCAAAGTGGCTTGATGTGCTTCTGTGACACCTTTAACAGCAAAAACATTTAAGAATAAAAAAGACTTTTTCCTACTAAAAATCCACATTGCATTTACAAACAGTAGTGAACGAGATACCTTATATATATTTCATTTAAAAATATTTTAATATGATTTTATTTTGTCCTCTTACTTTTTCTGTGCTTTGACATTATTGTTTATGTAATTAATCTGAGAATGAAAAATACAATATGCTTGACCTCCTTTGACTTTTTTGACGTTTAGTCAGTTAAAAGGTTTGTAAGACGTTTAATTACCAAATGGTATGATCATTATTCATCTCATCATTTGATATATAATGTCAACTGAATTGCCTCCCTGGAGTGCTCTGTGTTTCACAGATCAATAGATTTACCAAGAGCTTGAAGGAGAGCTTTAAACATTCATTGAAAGAAGGAAAAATCTATCTCTCTTGTAAAATGGCTTATATAGTTATTTCTTCAGCTTCATAATTATTTTATTTACTTCTGTGAATAAATCTCCTGCTAATGAGAGTTTTAGGGTATTACAGCACCTTTAAGTAAATTAAATTATAGTTTTAATCAGATTTCTTTTACTCAACTGCACTGCTAGCTACATAACAGAAATAGAGATGAATGTTTCTTGAATCTGCTCTGCTTTTGAGTTCCATTTTGAATGGTTGATATTGAAAATATGATTCTTTATATCTTATATGTCTGTTTAAACAAATCTTATAAAGTATTTATGTTCTGTCTAGTCCTTGTATGGTGTGAAAAAATTGTTATAGAGAGATCTGGAACTGGAGGTATAATTGTTCATCTTTGGATGCTCACCTGTTCTCACCAATATCATCGAAGTGCTGTGCCATTAAAAGTCAAAACCAAACCCCCCAAAAAATAAAAAAAAATAAAAATAAATATAGAATTCATTGAATGTCAGCATTATTTAATTATTTTAACTACTCAACAGGTTAATAATTCAAATATGACTTTTATTTATGTATGGGGTTTATAATATGGTCTGTCATACTTCTCATGAATATGTTGCTCTAAAATCACAGTTATCACCAGAGAGCCAGCTTCCCTCCATTAGTGTCCCAGTACCCAACCGCCCCTTCCTTTCTTCTTATGTAAGCCCGGTTCTATGGACAGATTCTTCAGTTCTGAGGAAGTTTACCATTTGTTTTTCTCCTTAGTGCATTTTTTTTAATCTCCTATCTGGGATAGATTTTTTTTTAATTATGAAGGTGATGGGGGCGTGTGATTAGTCAATAAAAGCTCTTTTTGAAGCTGGCCATATAATTCTTTTCTTTTCTTTCTTTTTTAAAAGATTCTATCTAGAGAATCACAATCATAACAAAAATGCAGAAAACATTTCAAAGGCAGGCAAAAAGATCAACCTGCCAATTCAATAATAGAAATTTAATTGAGTTGCTGTTATTTAGCAGCTAATAGACTAAGAAATACCTTAACCACAAAATAGTTTTTTTTTCCTTCCTTTCTTAGCTCTGCCCTGTTCTGACTTCAAGTATTTTGGTGTTTTTTGGTTTTTTTTTTTTGTTTCCATTTTCGATCTCACCTGGCTGTGCTCAGGGATTACTCCTGGCTCTGTGCTCAAGGACTGCTCCTGGCATGGCTCAGGACCATACAGGGTACCAGGGATTGAACCTGGGTCAGCCGCATGCAAGGCAAACACCTTACCCACTGTTATGTGTTCCTAGCCTCTGAATTCTATAGATTAGAACTGGGTGGTGAGAGAAATAAGAAATTATTCTCATACTCTAGTGAGAATCCTGCACTTTCCCATAAAACACTGGACCTAAAAAACTCAGCATTTTAGTACATTTTTGAGTAAAACTTTATGCTTCATACATACAAGGGCCATTCGGAGACTTGGCCTTCCATGAGCACCAGGAGTGTCCCCAGAAAGCAAAAGAACGTTTTCTTGTATATTAATAACCACCAAAAAATAGTCCCCGGCCAGTCAGTAGTACAATCCTTTACTGCCATTTGGCTTTTAAGATTTTCTCACACTAAAAATTAATTCAGAATAACCCAAAATAGAGGTACTTAAGCAATATCAAGTATATACCAATGAAATATAAATAATCTAGTGGTATTCCTCAGAATAACAAAAGAATTATATGGCTAGCTTCAAAAAGAGGAGAGTTCTTTTATTGACTTAATCACAGCCCCTGAGCCTGGCTGTCTTCACCAGGGCCCTTGAAGGTGGTGGGTTGAGGTTCCCTCCTTGCCCCGAGCAGAGCCCGGGCAGCCAAAGGCCTCCAGAACTCAGCCACAGCCGTGCTCAAGGCCACTCTCGACAAGTTTGGATGAGCCTCATGCATGAAGGAACCGGCAGAGGAAAGCCAGGTGTGTGGGACCCAGGGCTGACATCTCCAAGCCTGCTGGGATCGGGACTGAGCCTCTTCCACCCAGATCCCCCGTTTTCCAGTAGTGAGGAGGTCACACCCAGAAACTGCCCCATCAACGGCCAACATATGGCCACATCCAGAGGCTATAAAACCAAGCTCCTGGAAACGCATGGCTGGGACATTTTATACCCTAATTCTCCCTCTCGGACTACCTGGCAAGCTACTGAGAGTTTCCTGCCCCGATGGGAGAGCCTGGCAAACTCCCTGTGGTGTATTCATATCCCAAAACCAGTAATACTGCTGAGTCTCATTCCCCTTACCCTGAATGAACCTCCAAGCCTCGTCCCCTTGGGGAGGATGAATAAAGAGAGGCTTCTAAAATCTCAGGGCTAGTACGAAATGAAGACATTACTGGGCCCGCTCAAGAAAAATCATCAATGGGATGATGATGATAATGATGAAGGTGATGACACCAACACTAGTATATATGAATAGAACTAAACACCTGGAGTTCCACAAAATGGTACATCAATGATTAATAATAAAAGTCAAGCATGTTTCCCAAATTCTATATCTTTTCTAAGCAGGTGTACACATTTAAAATAATATGTATAATTATGTACTATAAAATTTTAACATTTTCATGCACTGGAGAATTTCTACAAATTTAAAATTAGTGTTAGTTAAGAGAGTTAAGAAAACTTTAAGACGAGAACCTGAATAGGTTTATAGATGTTTAAAATATGTTTTATCCTTAGAAAAGGATAAATGTTATGTTAAAAATACAGTGTTATGGATACTGCTTAAGTGTCTGCATTAATAAGTATTATAATAAAAATCTCTATGTGTTTAACAGTAAAAACACATGATAAGATATATAGCATTCAGTATAAATCAAATGTTAATTTGTTATTGTGAATGTATAAAATCCTTTAGCAGGATTTAGGAGATACTAAGTAACCACTTATGTCTACTGCTCCATAGGCACTGTGCAATGTAGGTGGAAGAATATTGGACTATTAAAAGCTGTATCTAAACTATTGCTTATCATTATGAAAAATAAGCTAAGCCATCACTTTTAGGTATAATTCTTCTCTGTGGTGGTTTTGAGAATGAATTCACGTGGTAAAATATGGAATGCCTTCGATTGGCTAGGTTAACCTGACAGTGTCAGTGTTAGGTATTTGGCTTGACTTACAATATGATAAGCCTGCCTATTTCTATTTTGTGGATTCTAGCAAAAGATATGAAATAGATCAGCAAGAGATGCTTAGTTGCATACAGCATAGCATGAGTTCTGATCAACATTTCACACCAGGTCCCCTTCTTCTCAAGTGTTGTAGGTCATTATGGTCCAGATGGCTACTTTGCACTCAGTGCGACTACATTGGAACTGAAGAGAACTGAGCTATTAAAGTCAACTATTCAAACAGAAAGAAACCAGCAAATATACGCTGTCCCTAAGAAATACCATATCTTAGTCATTCTTATTGCAAATATATCCTGAGTAGTAGACCAAGTAAAGATAGGATAGGATTTTCCATTATTAATGCCTCTGTAAGGAGAGCACAATGTTCATGAAAAAATTATCTTCTACTTCTAAACCCTAAACTGTATTATTCCTATTTTTCTCTGACAAATGATTATAAAATCTGGATTAAACGACATAGATTTATTATCTTGCAGTTCTGGCGGTCAAAAATATGCATGGTTATCATTGAATATTATCAAAGTTTCAGTAGTCTTTTTACCTTTCTGGAGAGTCCTGCAAAGAATCTCTATGGTTATTTTTTTAGTTTTACAATTTCTAGAAACCATAAAATTCTTGGGCTCTTTGGGAATCTTTTATCTACAAAAGCGATGGGTCAGTAAATTCTTTCTCATACTCATACCACTGTAGCATTACCTCTTCTCCAGCCACTTTCACATTTAAGACCCTTTGATTACCATTGTATATCTAGCAAATAATGAACACAATCTCTAGTTTTAAGGCCAGCTGATGAATCATCTTAATTCCATCTGTAACCTGGACTTTCTTTTATAATATAAAGTAAGATTTGCACAGGGTTGGGGGTTTAGGACTTGAGTGTCTTTGAAGGATCCTGGAGGTTGAGGTAAATGTCATGCAGTTTATCTTATTAAGTAATTAACGCTTGTAATTGTATCTAAAGCATCAATACATACATAAATGTCTACATGTACAAATATACATGTATGTACATGTAGACTTAAAACCTTGGATTACCTTTATAATCCAACTAACATATACAGGGCATCAAACTGAAACAAAGTTTGGATTCTTTTTGTCCCCTCAGCTAGAAGATGGAATTACCAGATTGTCTGAGTATTGCTGTTATGGCAGAGAAAAATGCATTGTTTTTAGATACGGTCAGAATATAATCCCAAATTTAAATTATATGTCTCTAATAGGTCTGTGAAACTCTGACCTCCATCATTTTGATCATCATTAAGAATGGTCAGAAAGAGATACACCTTGTCTGGGCAAACTGCATTCAATCACCATACCTCCCTACTAATGTGTGGAAAATAAGATGATACCAAAGAAATTGAATCAGATTTTTCAAAAATGTTTTCAGGAGGCTCTTTCAGTTCCCAACAATTCAGACACCTGCAAAAGACAGAAATCATGTACTGTTTACTATAGAACATGACCCAGTTTGTTGTTAGGCAGTATTTGTAGTGATATATGTACTATGTTCAGACTGTAAATAAGTAGAATGTGTTCATATAAGGGAAAGGAAGCTGGAATGTGGCAGTTACATTTCAAAAGTCACAGCAGTGTGACCAGATTTGGCTGATTAGATTGAAACAGTGCAGTTACCATCTAAAAAAAGTTTCAAAAAGAATGAACTATAAACGTTGGTTCTGGAAATGATGGGTTGGTGGTAATGGTCCATTATAGTTGATTTGCCAGGAAGAAGTGAAGTCAATGCTTTTGAAAAATTTCCAAAGATCTCTCATATTTCTCTAGGAAAAAGTAACAGAATTATATTGTAAGTAAGTGCTACTTTTGTGTTTCAGAATTTGTCTTCAAGAATGTACAATGAACATTTTTGGATGATAGAGATATACTTTCTTTAGATCAAAGAGCAGAACTTTTCCCTGTTAACCATACAAAGACAATGTATCCTTCTGGGATAATAGAATTGCTTATTCATTATGATATGTCAGTTTACTAAGCTTCATTATCATTTTATAGCATAACCACTGTATATATTGTTATCTAGGTATCTTCATATATCAGGTGACTTGGAACTCAGGTAATTGAGCAGTGGTAGGTGTGGTCCGAAAATCAAAACCAGAACAAAACAAAACTCTTCTGTAGAAACCTCTGAAAGAATGAAGAAAAAAATAAGTGTCTACAAAATAAAAAGTTTTTCTTAAGTGTTGCTACAGTAAATTGGTAACTTTTGTCAGCTAGTAATTAGATATGTTTTGCTTTTCTAATAATGAATTATGTTGTCAGGTTATTATCACTGTTTTTGTGGCTTTGCCCCAAGTCCATGAGTCTTGTTCACATTCTTCTTCTATATAGAAATTTGTATTTCTTTTTCAAGTATATGGGAATTTTAGGGGACGGTCACTAAAAATTTAACATAAAACAAGAGGATACTGATTCCATTAAGCCAGTAAAATATCATTTAAGGACTGTTTTATGGTTTATATAATTTAATATTCACAAATACCCTTTTTATAAGAGGAATCTGAGTGGCATAAAATTTAAATACAGGCAAAACTCACATAACTGTTTCAGTTAATATTTAAACTTGAGTTTATCTGTTTCCAAAGATTCTATGCTTTTAAAAAGACTTCCGTTGTCCCGCCATTTGATGGAATCATGTGCTCACAACGATACCAACTACTGTGTTGTTTGAAGGATTATATTCTGTCCCTGCTTTTGGGACAGGGGCTTTGACCATAACCAGCTGTTCTCAAGGTTTTACTCCTCAAGGTACCGGGATCATATCTTATGCTGGAGTTTGAAGTGGTGATGGCAGTGTGTAAAACAAGTGCATTGTCTTCTAGAATAATTGTATTTTTGAGTATAAAAGAGCTGTGTGCATTTATACCAAATATGAAAAAAATTAATTTCCTTTAGGAAATCACTATGAAATATACATAAATATAAATAAATATTGCCAGTTCTTGTTATTTATAGTGTGTACCAGAAAACTTCTACAAATTATGATTTGTAAGTTATAAGTCAATAATTTTAGGTTCCTGTGGGTCTCTAGTTACGGCATTTCCATGAACTTATTAGACTTTATTTATATTTTTATTTCAAAACATCTTATCCTGTAGGTCAGAGAGATGACTTAAAGGACCAGAGCACATGTTTTACCTGATGGAGGCTGGGATCCTAGCCTGGACACTGTATGGTCCCCAGTTGGGAGCAATCAGCACAGTTAGAAATAGCTTCTAAACACTACTTTATGTGACTCTCAAACTAAAGAATTTAAAAATTAAAACGAAATAACCTTATTTAATGTATATGTTAGAATCATCATCTTAAATCATGTTGAACATCACTATAACTCTCACCTGAGTAAAGGTAATCTAACACAGTATTTTCTTTGTAAGGCCTTAAGTCATAGCCTTCCTACAGCTAGCAACTTTAGAAAGTATACTACAATAGTGTACTTGTACTATTTTTAAATTCACATTAGTAGAAAAGGCACAAGCATGATGAGACAGCAAGAAGGACATTTGTTTACAGCAATAGAGCTAGAATAAGAAGATAGAGTGTCATTATATGGGTGTCATAGTATGTTTATGGGTGTGCAGAGATCCTCTGCCTGCTTTCCCCAATCTCTGGTGACCCAGGGATCACACCCATAAGCCACCTCCTGCTGGCACCAGATAATATCCTCATCTGCCACCCTCCAGAACTCAAAGCTGCTTCTCCTGGAAGGGAGCATAAAATGAGGCCCCCATAACCATGCCACCAGACTTTGCACCAGGGGTGCCCCAGAGGGGGGCGGGTGAGAGCCCTCCCCGCCCCAAGGGAACCAGCCCTGGCAGTCTACCTCCACTACCCTATGCTCCAGGCTGCTGCTTTCCACATGCTTGGGCCGAGCCTCATGCATGAGTGAAGATATTCCTGGACTGCATGGCCGCAACACATCATCATAAAGGGAAATGGATATGCCTCTCAGAGAGCCTGGCAAGCTACCGAGAATATCCCACCCGCATGGAAGAGCCTGACAAGCTCCCCATGGTGTATTTGATATGACAGATACAGTAACAGTAACAGGTCTCATTCCCCTGACCCTGAAAAGAGCCTCCAATCGTTGAGAAAAACGAGTAAGAAGAGGCTGCTAAAATCTCAGGGCTGGGATGAATGAAGACCTTACTGGCACCCACTCGAGTAAATCGATGAACAATGGGATGATAGTGATGACACTGATACCGTGATTTCCTGGTCAGAAACAGTCATTCAAGTTAGAGCTGTTCCCCCCTTCTCTGGACAGATGTTTTTGTACATAAGCAATAGATTGAAACTAACAGCTTATCAATAATTATTGCAGTGGTAGACTTATTGGGATGGTAAATAACTCAATGACAGCAAAATTCTAGAACTCTGCTATCTATGTTAGACATAATTACTTAATGCTGAACTAAATAAGTGGAATAAGTTGATAAATTAAAAAATATATATGTAGGCATATCTGGCTCTGGTGTATCCCTAAAATGGGTTCATATTTTAGTTATTTTTACTGCTTTTTGATCTGCCAGCCAAATCAAAGCTGCATCATGTTTTGCTTATAATTTTGCCATTGTCTTCTATTTATAATCTTGTATTTTTCTTTTTCGGGGCAGCAGTAAAATACTTTTGTTTGGTATGTGGGCGGTGGGGAGTGGTTGGGGGAAGGTAGTGTTCTCAGCAGTGCTCAGGAACTACTCCTGCCTCTGTGCTCAGGGGTTACTTAACAGTGGTGCTTGGAGAACCATGTTGTTCCAGGGATGAGACCAAGGCCTCTTGCATGCAAACTATGCACTCATGCTCTTCAACTGTCTTTTAGGCCCAAAACTTTTATAACCATAATCAGGTTATGCCATCATCTCTTCACATTGAGACCCTCGTGTGCTTACTTCTGCAGACATTTACTTTAGAAGTCTATAAGGCCTTGTACAATCTGATCTCATATCTTGGTGTCCTTACTCTTCTCCCCTGTTCTTGCCTGCTAGGCCTCTTGATGTTTCAGCACACCAGACATGTTCACAGACTTTGCAGTCGCTTTCCCCTCTACTGGAGTGGCTCTTCCTTCAGGTATCTGCCTGGCTAAATCCTCTACGATTTTCAAGTGTTTGCTAAAGTGCCACTCTGCCAATCAGTCAGCTCTAGCAGTGCTTTCTTTTTCACTTAAAATTTTATTGATTGCTATTGATCTGCAATACTATTCAAGTTTCTGTACCATATAAGGTTTAATTTATGCCTAATATATAGGCATAAATATATATATATGTATATATATGTATATGTGGACTGCTATAGCACAGCAGGTAGGGTGTTTGCCTTGCATGCGGCTGAGCTGGGTTCCAGGTTCAATTCCTCTGTCCCTCTCGGAGAGCCCGGCCAGCTACCGAGAGTGTCTCGCCCGCACTGCAGAGCCTGGCAAGCTAACCATGGCATATTCAATATGCCAAAAACGGTGACAAGTAGTCTCATGATGGAGACGTTATTGGTGCCCACTCTAGCAAATCGATGAGAAACGGGATGACAGTGACAGTTACATATGTGTGCGTGTGTTTTTCATCATAATGACACTCTAGTATCATTCCCATCCTTAGTATCAAACAGGGTCTCTCTACCTCCACCAGACCCCATCCCACTACTACAACGACCGTATTTTTCCAGTGTCCAGATTATTTTGTTGTGATTTGTTAGCTGTTTCCTTTTATTATTTATATTTCATCTATGAGATAATTTATCCAGAAATTGTATTTAAATTTCTGGTTTATTTTTTAATACGATTATCTCAAGTTCTATCCACGTATCACAAAAGGCAAGGTTCCATTATTTAGATTTATGATGCTTTGTTTTATTTATTTTTGGGTCATCCCAAGTAGTGCACAAAGGTGCTGGAAACCACTCCTCATGATGCCTTGGCTGGATGTGTGTGCTGGAGATTCGGTTCTCTGACCTACTAGTACACTCACTTGGGTCTTTTGGTTCTCGAGGGTAGGTGATGGGGGGCTTGGGGTGGGGAGACAGCATGTAGAGCTAGAGATAATATTTGGCTTTGCACATGCCAGACATGCTTAATTGAATAAAAAAAAGAAGATCTCATGTGTGAAAGATAAAGAAACATAGGGAATTGGTGGTTTTGTCTACAGAGCTGATCTTCCGTGAGAGGGACTCTAGGAACACTGGTAGAGGGAAGGTACTCGGGTGATGGATGCGGTGTTTGAATGATGTGTCATGAAATTTACTTGCTCCCTGAGTCAAAATGGAAAACTGTTGACAATAAAAAAAATCAAGATAAAAATAAATTTCAAAAAACGATAGGGAGAACATGTCGTTTACAGTCTCCCCAGTGGGAAAAATACTAAGTATTTGGGGGAGGTTGTTTTTATTTTGGTTTGGTTTGTAGTTTTGGGACTACGCTTGGCAGTGCTCCAGACTTCTCACTCTGCACTCAGGAACCACTTGTTGTGATGCTGGGAAGGCCATACAGGATAGCAGAGACGGAACCTTGGTTGGAGTGTACCTTACCCACTGTTCTATTGCTCAGGCCTGGCAAGTTAACTTTTATTGCCATGGTTATCAGACAAATATTTATGTGTTTAACTTTTACTTCTGCATCTACTGGTTCATAAAAGCATATATGTGTATATATATGTCACTGTCACTGTCATCCTGCTGCTCATCGATTTGTTTGAGCGGGCACCAGTAATGTCTCTCATTGTGAGATTTATTGTTACTGTCTTTGGCATATCCAATACTCTACGGGTAACTTGCCAGGCTCTCCGAGAGGGGCGGAGGAATCGAACATGGGTCGGCCGCGTGAAAGGCGAATGCCCTACCGCTGTGCTATCACTCCAGCCCAGTACTTATATATATATATATATATACATATATATACATACATATATATGTAGATATGTAGATATATACATATATATAAGCAAGCTTATATCTAAGTTGAATGTGAATTTTGAGGCACCTTTTCTCCATCTTTAAATATACTTATGAGTGAGTGGAAGCACATCAGAGTCTTTTTGATACAATTACAATTTGTTGTCTTTTTAATTTTCCAACAAATACTTTCAGAATGGAGAGTTTTCTTTTAACAGAGGTTCCTATAATTTGTTTATCTGCTTTAGACTAAAATCAGCACAGTGGTTTATTACATTTTTGACACTACTATAGGTATTCATGTTGGTTTTATGCACAGAGAAATCTCTTCATTTTGTAGCTACAGAATAAATAAATTCATATTTGTTATTTAAGTATAAGAGAAAGAATATATAGATTTATATATTATATATACAAAGACTGTGTCACTAGAATTTTTTCCATTAGGAGAAAATAATCATTTAAAAAAGGAAATATAATAGCTTTCCCTTATCTTGAAGATGTGACATTGAAGAAAATGCTGCTCAGTTTTCCAATTATTCAAATATGTAAAGAATCATTTATTTTGCTGTTAATTTATCTTAAACAATTGCACTCAATGTTTTGGCAAATTTGTGTGACTTAATGTAAAATAACACTGAGAAACATAACTTTCCTCAAAGGAATTACTGTAATGTGAAAAAGATCCTGTTGTTTTAACTTATCTTTATTAAGTATTTTGCTGTATCTAACTGCTACAATAGGTATCATAAAAGACTATGAAGTTCTATCATTTTTCTACTTTCGAACTAGAAGTTACTTTTTTTTTTGGGGGGGGGTCACACCCAGCAGAGCACAGGGGTTATTCTGGCTCTGCACTCAGGAATTACTCCCTGGCGGTGCCCAGGGACCATATGGCATGCTGGGAATTGAACCCGGGTCGGCTGCGTGCAAGTCAAATGCTCTACTCGTTGTGCTACCGCTCCAGCTCCTACATTCTTTCTTTTTTTCTTTTTGGGTCATACCCAGCGATGCACAGGGATTACTCCTGGCTCACTCAGGCAAATGCCCTATCCACTGTGCTGTCGTTCCAGCCCCTAGAAGTTACATTCTTTATGCTGCAGGATTTTATATTTTATTTTGAAAATATGTCAATCTTAAATTTTGTTCAAGCAGGCACCAGTAACGTCTCTCATTGAGAGACTTATTGTTACTGTTTTTGGCATATTTAATACGCACGGGTAGCTTGCCAGGTTCTGCCGTGCGGGCTCCAT
Source organism: Sorex araneus (assembly GCF_027595985.1). Lineage (NCBI taxonomy): Eukaryota > Metazoa > Chordata > Mammalia > Eulipotyphla > Soricidae > Sorex > Sorex araneus. Next base: position 412,860,005 of record NC_073302.1, read on the forward strand.
ACTCTTGGTAGCTTGCCAGGCTCTCTGAGAGAGGTGGAGGAATTGAACTCCGGTCGGCCGTGTGAAAGGCGAACGCCCAACCGCTGTGCTGTCACTCCAGCATCAAACCAATTTATAATTTGAAACTAAGAGTTTACAGTTTTTTTCTATGTTATCATATTTTTGTAATCAAACGAGATTGTAATTTTGGCCTTTTCACAATCTTAAAAATATAATCAGTGCTTGAAAAATTTTTCACGTTTTGTTGTTTGGTTTTGGGCCACAGCCTGAGGGATTAGTCCTAACTCTGCACTCAAGAATCACTCAAAATGCATGTTCCTGTGTAAATAATGTCTTTTCTTAGTTTTTAGGAATTATCACTCTTAACAGAGCTTTTGGATTTTGTGTATTCCATCATTTCATAAATATCAAAGTGAAGGGAGTTGTATAAGGAGAGAAATAATAAATCCCGAATGATACTAGTTCACAAAAATACTTTCCATGTAGGCCTGCTCAGATTTACCTTTACCCTATTTAACAGCTAAGTTAAAAGTGGCAGCATACTTAGCCATAATATAAACGTTGTCTATAAATTTTTTATAAAGGCAGGTTTCTAGAAGGAATCAAAACTAAATATTTAGACCTGCAGGAATTTGTTCCTCACCTCATAAAGGCACACTGTATATTACAACTTAAGCCATAATTCAAAAATAGATACAATAAAACAAATTCTTATGGTACCTGTGAGTGCATGTCAATTAGATGGCCCCAATGTGAAGCTTAATAGCGCAATTTTAAGATGTGCTGAAGCATTACATCTGCAGTTAGATTTGGTTCATCCATGGTCTTGTCACACTGAGATATAAAATGTAGACTGTCTGGTTAAGTAATGGATATACAGTATGGTTTTTTGGCAATCCTCCATAAATATTTCTCCCAACAAGAATTTTAATAAGGGGTAGATACAAAAGAGGACACACTTTGTGTACTTTGGCAAAGATGTTAAGTTCAGAAATCTTACATGGTATAGACCAATTATGTAGACAGAGTAGAGTGGACAAAAATCATTTTGTTTCAGAATATTCCCATAGCCAATGTCCAGGGAAATATTTAAAAACATTTACTTTTGGCACTCCGCTCTGGGGCAGTTTCTTTAAATTCATATGTTTACCTCAGATCCCTGTTAGAATAAATGGCTCCTGTCTTATCTAGTAATGGAGATGGTTTTAGAGAGAATGAATGAGAAGAGCTAAAATCATTTGGAAAACACTCCATATTTCACTCATAAGTAGATTATTCGGAATATGAAGTCATAAAGCTGATCTCTAAAAGAGACTTTTAAAAAATGAGGCAGGAGGGCAGAGCAATAAGCAAGTAGAGGACCCCTCTTGCACATAGCCTACCTGGGTTCTGTCCCTGGCTTACCATACGATTACCTGAACACACTCTGAGAGAGTACAGTTACAGATTTATACATTTTTGTGCTCATGTTACCCCCATACAAAGTTTGAGAACCCATCCCTTCACCAGTGCCCATTCTCCACCACCGGTACACCCAACATCCCTCCTACCCTCCCCTATCCCTCTCCCCCCACCCCACCCTGCCACTGTGGCAGGGCATTTCCTTTTGTTCTCTCCCTCTCATTAGGTGTTGTGGTTCACAATAGAGGTGTTGAGTGGCCACTGTGTTCAGTCTCTAGACCACATTCAGCCTGCATCACCCTTCCCCCGCATGGCCTCCAACCTCATTATACTTGGTGATCCCTTCTCTGAGTTGCCTTCTCCCCAGAATGTGAGGCCAGCTTCCAAGCCATGGAGTCAACCTCCTGGTACTTATTTCTACTATTCTATTCTTGGGTGTTAGTATCCTACTCTGTTATTCTATATTCCACAGATGAGTGCAATCTTTCTATGTCTGTCTTTCTCTTTCTGACTCATTTCACTTAGCATGATACTTTCCATGCTGATCCACTTATACGCAAATTTCATGACCTCCTTTTTTCTAACAGCTGCATAGTATTCCATTGTATAGATGTACCAAAAAATCTTCTGCACCGCAAAAGATACAGTGACCAGAATACAAAGACTATCTACAGAATGGGAAAGGATATTCACACAATACCCATCAGATAAGGGGTTGATATCAATGATATATAAAGCACTGGTTGAACTCTATAGGAAGAAAACATCCAACCCCATCAGAAAATGGGGTGAAGAAATGAACAGAAACCAAGGAAGAGATAGGAATGGCCAAAAGGCACATGAAAAAGTGCTCTACATCACTAATCATCAGGGAAATGCAGATCAAAACAACCTTGAGATACCACCTCACACCGCAGAGACGAGCACACATCCAAAAGAACAAAAGCAGCCGCTGTTGGAGAGGATGTGGGAAGAAAGGGACCCTTCTACACTGCTGGTGGGAATGCGGACTGGTTCAGCCCTTTTGGAAAATAATATGGACGATTCTCAAAAAATTAGATATTGAGCTCCCACTTGACCCAGCAATACCACTGCTGGGAATATATCCCAGAGAAGCTAAAAAGTATAGTTGAAATGACATCTGCACTTATATGTTCATTGCAGCACTGTTTACAATAGCCAGAATCTAGAAAAAACCTGATTTCATCTTTTCTTAAGCCGAGTAGTATTCCTTTGTGTATATGTTCCACAGTTTCTTATTCTAATCATATGTTCTTGGACACTTGGAATGTGACTCTCATTAGAGCCAGGTAAAGGATATGGGGCTAACAAAAATGTGTCTTAATATTAATCAATGATTTATTTTTGGAAAGTGTTTCATTTGTTTGCATATTTTAGATAACATAACATTTTCTCCAGTAAAACAAGACAAGATTGGGAGTGGAAAAATTTAAGAAGTCCTGATCTCGAGTTCTTCAGGGGATGCTGGGCTCTCTTTTGGAAGTGCAAGGGGTATGCCTTTACTGCAAGGTGTTTGTTAATTCAAATACGGTTCCACCAGTCTTTAAATAACAAAATCAAATTAAATATTGTCATAATTTGTTTTCTTCTGTACAGTCCGTTACTAGATGAAGATAGATTATATTATTTCCTGACCCTATCTGTGGCAATCATTTATTCACAAAAATTACTCAAAATTTATTCACACACATTATTTTATTCAAAACTATTTCCTTAGTTAATATTTAGGAAAACATTAAAAAAGTGCTTACCTTGGCAGTTCACTTTGTGGTTGCCTGAATCTCAACTCTGGGTATGTAATATCACCCTTACTTTGGGCCTCTAATTTCTTTCTTCCTCTCTTACTGGACAGAATTAGAATTAGAAATTTGGGAAACTCCAAACAATAATAGTGAATTTTTTTCTTTGAATGTAACACTATTTTTTTTGCCTTTTTTTTTTATTGAGTCACCATGTGGAAATTTACAAAGTTTTCAGGTTTAAATCTCAGTTATACAATGCCCGAATACCCATCCCTTCACCAGTGCTCATATTCCACCACCAAGAATCACAGTATAGCTCCACCCCACCCCCTCACACCCCAAACCCCCCCACGCCCCTAGCCCCCCAACCCTTAGCCCCCCCCGCCTGTGTAATTAATAAATTTCACTCTACTTTCACTTTGATTGCATACAATATTTCAACAAAACTCACTATTATTGTTTGGAGAGTCTCTCCCCTAAAGTCAGACCTGCTGAAAAGGAAGCATTAGATAATTTGTTTTCCATTGCTGAGGATGAAGAGGTATGAGGTCGAGTGACCACACTTAGCGGCCTCTCAGTTTTGGGTTTCTATAGTTTAGTATTTTAGTAACTAAGTCCAGAGAGATATCTGTCAGAAGTTGCATCGTTGCCAACTTGTACTTCTCAGTTACATTATATTCCACATATGAGTGCAATCTTTCTATGTCTGTTTCTTTCTTTCTGACTCATTTCACTCAACATGATACTTTCCATGTTGATCCATTTATATGCAAATTTCATGACTTCATGTTTTCTGACAGCTACATAGTATTCCATTGTGTAGATGTACCAGAGTTTCTTTAACCAGTCATCTGTTTTAGGGCACTCTGTTTTTTTCCAGATTCTGGCTATTGTAAACAGTGCTGCAATGAACATAGAAATACATATGCCATCTCTACTATACCGTTTTGCCTCTCTGGGATATATTCCCAGGAGTGGTATTGCTGGGTCAAATGGAAGCTCAATTTCTAATTTTTTGAGAGTCGTCCATATTGTTTTCCAAAAGGGCTGAACCAGTCGGCATTCCCACCAGCAGTGAAGAAGAGTCCCTTTCTCCCCGCATCCACGCCAACACCGGTTGCTTTTGTTTTTTGGGATGTGGGCCAGTCTCTGTGGTGTGAGATGATATCTCATGGTTGTTTTGATCTGCATTTCCCTGATGATTAGTGATGTGGAACATTTTCTCATGTGCCTCTGAGCCATTCGGATTTCTTCTTTAGGAAAGCTTCTGTTCATTTCATCACCCCATTTTTTGATCGGGTGGTTTGTAACACTATTAATGATTGTGTTTCAGACACCTAAAACAGTGTATCTAGAATAAAACTAGTTCATAAAGCTAGAAGGTAGTTCAACAACTTTTTTCAATACCTTATTTTTCAATGTGTATCACTCATATTAACTGTGAAGTTATTTTTAACATTATTACTTTGCCAAAAGTCCCACAGAACTGTTCTTTACCTGATGAGTCTCTGGATAGTCAATTCCTACAGTCTTGTCTTCAACAGTGGCATAATTAATCCCGTGCTCTATTTTTCACTTTGTATCAGAACAATAATAAGTGCACTGAGTTTCATGCAGAAATCATTCCAACACTATACCCTCCACCAGAGTGTTTGTTTCCCTCCACTACTGTCTTAGCATCACGTCCCTCCACGCCCTCCCCACCCAGTCCTGTTAATACTCCATGCTTTTAATGAATAAAAAAAATGGATACTCTGTGTTTAGAAGGTTTTACTAACCTTGTAGAGAGTCATATTCAGATATCTTATGTTTTGTCATTCCTCGGGATTTATATAAGTGTAGGTAACTCTGTTGCACCTCACTTATGCTATACTAATGCTATTTTATTCTTGGGTGAGTTCAGTGATTCACTTATTCTTGAAAGACTTCTAGAATCATAGAGTTGGTTAAGTATCCCAAGCGAGTTGATCACAATTATGATTATAGTTTGCACACTAATGATTATAGTTTGCAGTTTTGTAATTAATCATATGATTGTTGGCACTATTCTGTACATCTCATGGAGGTACTAACTGGGTCCATTTTTCTCTTTCATCTAGGTAAGTAACAGCTGGCACAGTATTAAGGTTTTCCTAGTGATGTTGGTGTATACTGTATATATGTTAATATATATTTTGTATTAATATATATCATTTTGTATACATATACATATATGTATATTACATATTATATATATCTTTATGAGTAACCCTTGGCAGTGCTCAGGAATTGATCCATGGTCAATTCAGCATGATAGTATTTCATTTCATTTCTTTTTTCTTCTTCTTTTAAAAACTTTTTGGTCTTTTGTCCACATCTGGTAGTTCTTGGGGCTAACTTCTGACTCTGTACTCAGGAATAAGGCTTGGTCAGTCTTGGGGAGCCATATCCATATGGTGTTCTGAGGATTGGGTTCTGGGGAACCGTGTTCAAGGCAAATGCCCTACCCACTGTACTGTGGCTCAGACCCTGGCACTACATATATTTTCTGCTGATAATTTAATAGGCACTATCGCTATGTCATGATTGTATGCTTTCTGTTATTCATTTTACAGTATTCTAGATTTAAACTTTGGTTTAGAAAAGTTACATATACATAAATATATATGCATTTTTTCCTTTTCCTAGCAATTTACATTGTATCATTAAACGTTTTAGACTGTATTAGAGAAATAATACAGTGGGTTGGGTGTTTTGCCTTGCATATGACTTAACTGGGTTTGGGACCCAGAATTGCTTATTGAACCCTGAGTATAGCCAGGGGTGATCCTTGAGCACAGAACCAGGAGTAAGCCCTCAGCACCCCAAGTATACATCAAAACCCACACCTCCAAGGAAATTTTTTATCCCAACTTAAAAGATGTGAAACATTACAAAGTTAAAGTCATAACTGAAGGAGAAATGTTATATTAATATATAAGAATCTGCATAAAATATTAGCAGAAAGGTATCAAAGGGTATTTTTGAAATTCATGATTGTTGAATGAATATAAAACATAAAGCAGCAACATGTAGTAAGACATTAAAGGTATATAATTTAGATTTCATAGTGGAAATTTGTATTATTTATTGTCTGTAAGGCTATGTCTCAAGTAGTGACGTTTCTTAGTCTTTTCTGTTAATGTTCTCCATAGTTTCCTATTTCACTCCTTAAAATTATAATAAACTATGATACATATACAGGCAAGGATATAGCATTATTTAGAATGTTTTTAAAAAGAAGATAGCACAGTGTAGTTATGCAGTAATTCTATTATTCATTATTTTTTCTACACAAATTCAAGAATGTATTTTAGTCTGTTTTATTGCACTCCTAGTGGGGCTCAGGGAATAATATGATATCCCTGGGATCAAACCTGGGTCAGCAGCATGTAAAGCAAGCATTCTACCTACTGTACTGCAGGTATATCATAGGCACACTGAGCATGTCAAGAGTGTTAACCAATAGGACCCTAAATAAACTTAAAGACTTGTGGGCTTTAAGTGCATTTATGATTGTTCTGATGCCAAGTGAAAAATAGAACACGGGGTTAATTCTGCCACTGTTGAAGACAAGACTGTAGTAATTGAGTATTCGGAGATTCATCAGGTAAAGAGCAGTTCAGTGGGTATTTTGGCAAGGTAATAATGCTAAAAATAACTTCACAGTTAATATGAGTGATACACATTGAAAAATAAGGTATTGAAAAATTTTTTGAACTACCTTCTAGTCCCTCTAGAGAGCCCGACAAGCAACTGGAGTATCCCATCCGCATAGCAGAGCCTGACAAGCTACCAGGCTTGGCATATTCAGTATGCCCAAAATAGTATCAACAAGTCTCACAATGGAGACATTACTGGTGCCTGCTAGAGCAAATTGATGAACAGCAGGACGATAATGCTGCAGTGCTACAGTGCTACTTTCTAGTTTTATAAACTAGTTTTATTCTAGATACACTGTTTTAGGCATTTGAAACGCAATCTTTAAACTTACACAGTAGATTTTTTTATGTTTCTAATTTTATTCCATACTTATGATATATTATATGTAAATAACTGGCATCCAACCCAAAATTTGCCATTATTTCCTTCAATTTATCGTTGAAAGAGATTTTTCTTTGACACTTCCCTTCCAATTCCTTGGACAGCACAGGAATTCTTGTAAGATTCATTATATTTGCATTTCTTCTTTCTTTCTTCTCTTTGGCTTTGGGGTCATATTGGTGCTGTGCAGGGACAACTCCTGGAGGGATCATTCCTGGAATTGCTTGGGGGAATCGTGCAGTGTGTTAGGGTTTGATCAGGACTCCTGCATGCAAAGCCTATGCTCCACCTTATTGAATGACTTGACTCTCTATTACGTTTGTTTTTAGTTGTCTGCCACTCTCGGAGAGCCTGGCAAGCTACCGAGAGTATCATGCCCACACAGCAGAGCCTGGTAAGCTACCCATGGCATATTGGATATGCCAAAAACAGTAACAACAAGTCTCACAATGAGAGACGTTACTGGTGCCCGCTCGAACAAATCGATGAGCAACGGGATGACAGTGACAGAAAAAGGGTAATTAGATCTCTTAAGAATGAAGCTAATTGTGAATTTTAAAATACACATTAAAATTATAATTTAGATAAGTATACAATAAAATGCTTGTGTTACCTGTAACGATGATAGTTTCCTATATAATTTCAATTCTCTTACTGGCCTAAAGTCTAAGGCGAAAGTGATAGAAGTAATGAACATTTGAAAACTACACTGATGAGATTAAAGTGGCTCGTCCAATGATTATTGAAGAATACATGGTGGGAGAAGAATTAAAGAATATGTCAGCAATAATAACTTAGATTAATCATGAAAATGGACTTTGTGGTATAAAATTTAGTATCCTTACTTCAGTGTCAAGAAATATGTGAATTGGGCATTGAATTGACTTTGGAAGCAAATTTGTCACTTTCTTCGTAGACTAGTAAGACTTTGTTCATTTTCTCCAAGGAATAACATTACTTTCATATAAAATGTCAGATATTCTTAACTAGAATAAATGCATCAAGTCCTTTTCTGACATTTTCAGCAGTTGCACATCATTCAATAAATGGCAGTTTTAATAACTTGCAAAAAGGTGCTACACACTTAACTGAATTGCCCCACAGACTTTAAGTAATATCAATGAGTGTTATCAAATCATTGGTGAACCTGTGTGTATAGACATGTATATGTGTATGAACGTGCTTGGGGAGATTTAAAGAAGAATTGTGAATGTTGAAGGTTAAAGCTGATATACTGAAAATAATACCTGCAGTTTGTACTTTTTAAAAATAATATAGTAGGGGCTGGAGTGGTAGCACAGCGGGTAGGGCGTTTGCCTTGCACACAGCCAACCTGGGTTCAATTCCCAGCATCCCATATGGTCCCCCGAGCACAACAAGAAGTAATTCCTGAGTGCATGAGCCAGGAGTAACCCCTGTACAACGCCAGGTGTGACCAAGAAAGCAAAATAAATAAATAAAAATAATATAGTAGACAATTTTTTGATTTGTGTTCTCTCATGGAAAAATAAAATGCATTACCTTAATCTGATGACAATAGTTTCTTCCAATATAAAATTGATTTATAATTATTTAACAACTTGGTGACACTGACAATCAATAACATGTATGCGAAATTCTAGTAGTCCTGTTATAAAGCTATAACAATATAGAAGTTATGCCTGGAGTTCCAGATTTCCATCTCTGAGAACATGTTGACATCTTGAAAGGTGATTAGAACTACTGCTTTACAAATAGATTTCCCATATGTTATTTTCTGACCAACTTCTTGTTCTACATCTTGTTTTTCTTCTTTTATTTTAGTTTTCATTTTGGGGGTTCTGTCTCTTAACTCCAGACACCCTTGCCAAAAGAAAAGTAAAGACTAACACATTCCATTGGAAGTGAGTAGAGATAGAATGAAGAAGCTCCTTGTCCCACTCTCAACCCTGTTCTGTTTTGTGGAATTCTGTGGTTTGTAAATCATCAATCAGGACTAAATGTTATAGAGCTGGTGATTCTGGCTCTTCTTACAAACCCAAAAATTTTGAATACAGACGGCAAATCTATTCTGTAACAAAATTTATGTTGCACTGTTGAAAACTAAAAAAAAATTATTTTTCTGAATGAACTGAAAATTTGTATCTGTGCAAGTTGGGAAAACTCAAGAATGTATGAAAGTTACAGATCACCAAATAAAAGAAGTTAGAATTTGAAGCTCATTTCTACACATAAGTTTTTCTCAAGTTGACTGTTCTCAAGAGATATTATAAGAAAACAATTTTTTTCTCAATGGATAGCGGTATTTCCAAACTTAAAAAAAAATGCCAATGTGCAGGAAATAGTACAGGATTTGGGCACTTGCTATGCATGTCACTGGCTCAGATTTTATCTCTGGCACCATATATTGTCTCTTGTGCAACATCGTGGGTGACCTCTGGAACAACACCTTCTGTGACTTCTGAGCACAAAACCTGGAGTAAGCCTTAAGCATCTCCAGGTGTGTCCCAGATACTCCCCGTCCACAAATGTCAATAAAGTTATGCCTTAGAGTGTTTATAAAAAGAGTAACAGGGATGATAATTCTAGAAAAATAGTAAGATGAGGGAGTTATATAGCAGAGATAGCTTTAACTTGCCTTGCATATGGCTAACCCAATTTGAACCGTAACACATCACCTCCTGAGCACTGCCAGAAGTGATCCCTGAGCAAAGAACCAGAAGCAGCCCTTGAGCACTGCTATTTTTGCCCACCTGTCCCAACAACACTAACAATATCAACAACAGTAATAATAACAGTGATACAAGAAAATGTTTTTAGGACTTTCCCCAAGCACACCCTTGTCCTATAAAGGAGTATTCATTTTAAGAGTTGTTCACTAATTGATAACTTGCGTTTTAGTTACATTGAGAAGCAGAAAGTTCTAGAATCAGAGTGCAGTACAGTCACATCTACTTCTACCTTTTTCTAATGTTAAAATTTTCCTCACTTCTTTTGTAGTGACTATAATTAAGTTCTCCTCAGACTTCCATGATTAGAGGTTATTTTCACCATTCAAAAAACAAGCAGCTACTCTCAGCTTGTGTGAATAAAAATTTTTCCAAGCTTTATTTCATTTCTTTCATTACATTTATTTGGTGTGAGTTTTTTTTATTGTGCTATATAGTGCTTTACAAAGAATATGTGAAAGGATTAGATTCAGAGTAATTATTTATGAACTTTAGAGTCATCGCTACTTTAAAATTGCAGATTATAGGTGACTTTTCTTTCTATATTTTGATATAAATTTTAAATTGACATACTTGAATATTATGTTTACTAAAATCAAGTGTACTATAAATTAACCAGGAGTTATTAAAATGGTAGGTATTGCTGCATTTGCCACGTTCGAATCTTGGGTTCGCACAGTGTATATTAGTGTTTAAAAGATAAGCAATTTTTCTTAAAGTGTAATTCTGTATTTGCATATAAAAAGATAGGGAGGTGAAGAAAAACCTTCTTAATTTACAACACTCAGTAGCACAATTGTTTTAATAAAATAGAAATAACAAAATTGTTTGTTGTGAGAAATATAACAAATTATTTGTAATGCACATTTTCATATTTATGCATTTAAATACTATTGATTTTTTAAATTCAACATAGAGTGCAAATCTTATTTTAAAATTTAACTAAATATTTTAACTCCAGCCAAACTTGGATTTTAGTTTGTCGTGTTTAGTTCTTAGTAGAAAAATATCTATTTTGCTCATATGAGGGAAAAGAACATTGAAGAAACTAGGCTCTAATTTTAGGCATGTTTTATTTGGCTTGGGATCGTAATGACATTCATCTGGATTTTCCTCTTTCCTATATATTGACATTTTAAGAGCAAATAATTAATTTACTTCATTGTAAGTGACTTTTTAAAATTTAATATTGAAATTAATTGTAAATGCAGAATATTTTGTGAGCCAAAATGATTGGTATGTTTAAAAATAAAAATTAGGTACATTTGTTTTTGTATATGTATTTATACAAATAATGATTTTATACTTATTTATATTTGTTGATTTAAAGGGTGTTGTGTTTTTTTAACACTGAATAACGAACAGTTAAGGATAGTTGCAAATACTGTTTTACGAATTATATTGCCATTTTCTGCCTTTCCCTGGACTCTTTTATTTGTGCTGCCTATATGCTCAGACTTTGAGAATATAAGAAGTGAAGTACCCTAAAAAGTATCACATGATGGCACTGTTTCCATTTCCACATCTAATATTATAAAATAAAGCTATAAAAAACTTGCGTGTTATATGTTTTGTTTAATTTATAAAAAGTAAAAACCTAACCAATAAGACCATTAATATAGGTACTAAAGTGGAGTCAAATATTTCACAAAGTATTTTGTAAAAGCTGTCTATTTATTAAGTAGATAATTCAGATCATAAAGAAATAATTCATGTAGATTGTTGAAAGTTTAATCTGACAAAACAACTTTATTAAATGCATCAATTGATTTAAGGTTTATTATTTAATAAATATATTTTTATTTGGGAAGGAATAATGGTGCGTTACTAATTAGGTTTAATTGCAAACATAACTATTCATACAAGTATTTCTAAGTAACACTAAGAAAGTGAAGATATAATACTAATATGGAAAGTACATGATCAAAGGTTGAAAGGATCACGCAGTTTTAAAATGAATTAAACAAAAGTATTGTCAAGATAATTATTTAAAAGGTTCATTAATAGTGTTTGATTTCATATACTACAATTTATTATGGTGACACTCTCTCCTAAATGAGAGGCATGGAAAAAATTGATTAGAGAATTAGAGTCTCAATGATAATTTTTAATAATTTTTCATTCAAAAGAAAAATAGATTAATTACAAATGTGTTAAAAAAGTATAACTTTCATAGTTGTGTGTATTTAAAGATTATTGATGCTACGGGATTTCACAACGATTTATCCTTGATGCAAGTCAAAAATAGCAGTTATTGCTGATCCTAGGCAATGGTGTGAATGTGGTTGTGTGTGTGTAAAATTTAGTTATTCTCCAACCCCTAGTTTCTATGAAGATCCTAATGGCCAAAAGTTAGTAGTACACCAAGTGAGTGCTTTTAAAAGTGTTTTCTAATGTTAGTTTTGTTTGTTTTGATGGGGTAGAAAAAACAGATCCTGTGAATGATTTTCCTTTTATTTTACTATAAATTTGACTCATGACAGATACATTTATATAAAGTTCTGCCATTAGCATAAAGTACCTAAAAGAGTCATTCATTTAAACAATGTACAAAATTACAAATAAAATGACTAAATTCTTAATATATACTAGGCTTAAACCTTAAGTTTTTTTTATCATAAAAGAAATAAATACTTCTAGTAAAAATGTAGAAGATAATTACATGTTGATATAAAGTTATTGTTTTTTACTTCTAAATTTAATTTTTACTTCTAACCTTCAGCAGCAGTTATGCCCATTTTTCTAAATAACGAACATCAGTAACTTATCTTGTACATGGTTATCTTATAATTTTCAGGGTACATTAGTGTCATATTACCTCTTTTGGGGAAGTGACAGTTTGCATAATATTTTTCACCACATAAGAAAAATTTGAATTGCCATGCTGAGGAAATTGTTGCAGATTTGCTTGATGATATACTGATTAAAAGTATTCATAAATCTGTACTGTACAAGAGAAAACATTTATTGTGAAAATCTTTTAGTTTCTCTTATTCGAGAAAAGGGCTGAAGGAACCCCACATACTGAAATAGATTTTCATGTTCACTGTAGTTCACCATGCAAATTACTTGCAATTTCCAAATGCCAGTGTTACTTTTCAGGACAAATTTCACACAAAAGGAATTCAGTGATTATTCATCCAGTTTAATTAATTCAATTAAATAAGTCTGATGCTGTCAGGTGTTCTTTTAATAATTGAATCAACATGCAGATACATAATAAGCATAAAAGCGTTTCTATGGCTGCAGTTAATTTAGATCCAAAAGAATCTGCTATTCCTCTACATTTGATATAGATTATTCTATAATATTTCAGTAATGGGTTGCACAAAGGCTGGCTTTTAATTCTTTGCTTTCTCGAATGTCTTTATATATAATGGTTTAAAACAGAAGGTGTTCAAGAGAGGGTGACCTTTTTTCCATTACCATGGTTCCTGTCATTAATGCATTATAATTTTCTTTAGAAGTCTGGAAAAATGTGTATGTGTGCAGTACATAGCACAGCACGCATGAATCAAAGCGTGTTAGTGAAAGTTTAGAATTATCTGTTATTACTTTTTAAAAGAAAAGATGCATAGGACACATTTATTATTATTAATATGTATGTTTTCTTACTGTGCACAATTAAACCAGTTTATACATATTATTCTCATTGGACTTAAAAATTTGTACTTTATAGTAGAACAATAGTAATCTTACTAAATTCCAAAATATATATATTTTGACAAACTTTTATTCAAAAAAAAGATTGACTCCTAATTTTGATTTTTGCATCATGATAATCTCATATATGGTGTTATAAGAAATTATAAAAGAAATTAATAGTATATAAAAAAGATGGGGTAAATCATTTACTTGGAGTTCTCAGCAGTGCTTGATGTCATAATTATTGTAAATATTAATTGCTGTGCTAAAAATGTAAGCAAGCCGATTTTGTATTAGATGAAAAATGAAAATAGACTGTGTACTGGTAAATAGATAATCATACAAAAGTAATTGGGGTTTTAAAACCCCAATCTATTCTGCCAGCATGAGCTCGTTTGCATGTTAATCACAAGAGTGATTTCCTACTTCACAAGGAAGTCCACACTCTTTCATAACCACTTTTAATTGCATTTAAAATGATTCAGGTTTGTAACATTAGAAATGAAGGCGTATCTGTGTCAAATTAATAAAAATGTTCCTGAAAATCTTTATAGACTATAAATACTCAAATATTTTAAGGACTTCTATTTTTAATTGGAATATGTAAGAGGCCCATTACATATTTTGAGTGTTATTAATGATAGCATAGCTGTGGTGCAATGTGCCATTTTTAAAAGATCACTTAAAATTTTTATTGTATTTTCAATTAGGTGACATTTTCTCTGATTTTAAATGGATGCACAAATGTTTCTAAAATTTGTCAATAAGCTACGAGTTTAAGGTAAAAGCATAAACACTAAATTTTATAGACTACTCATCTTTTGTTTTTTTCTGTGTTTGTAAATACAGCAAATGACCTCATTGTCCAGTCTTTCTTACATGTACATATTCTCAATATCAAATGTTTACTAGCAAATTTTTCATTAGCAAGATGTAATGTTTATTAACTGCCTTCTACTGTATCATTTTAATATTAATTAAATATTAATATTAATTAAAGCATCTCACTGCTAACAATGATATTCAAATAACCATTCAAAAGCTTTTTTGAAGTAAAATATATGAAATCCAAAAATATTCTAAACCTTTAAAACATCACCAATTCAAATGATATTTTAATGTTTATATCATGCTATTTTTCCAACTTGTTTTGCATTATGCAATATCTAAATGTCATAGTTAAAAGAAAACCATTAATTTGCTAAATCTAAGAAAAGTCTTTGTTTTTTGGTAGAGTCACCAAGGTAGAGTATTAGCAGTCTAATTGCAAAGACATAAAACTATTAGTTGGAATATTTACACACATACTCAATGTCTATATTTGATGAAAGTTTTATGATTAAAAAAAAAGGCTTCGAGAACTTAAAGTAAAGTACATTTACTTTCATCACCAGTGTTCTTTCTAAAATAAATGACCAAGATGATGTTTCTATAACATAGCTTGGGGTGCTCTGGAGATTAAAACTACCAAAACAGATTAAATTTTTTATGGATAGTGTCCACAAGGGATAATAAACCAATATTTCTTGTCCCATATTCCAGATGTTTTATGTAATTCTGCATCTTTCTAAACTAAATCATAGCTTTTCCAAAAAAAATAGACCATAGAGAGTTGAGATGAAAGGCAAGAACTGTTGAAATGTTAATTTTACTATCTGATATTGAGGTCGGCTACCTTTTTGTATTTCTTCCTGACTCCCAGTAGCTCAGTTCTTTTTTATGAATGTAGTGATATTTCAGTTTGAGGTTTAGGAACTAGGAACATGAGTTTGATTTAAAATAGTACCACACTGTTTATAACTATGTGATGGATGAAGTTTATTGTAATAAATTTTTAACTTTAGTATAGTACTATGATTATTCAGATTTAATTTAATTTAATTTAATTTAATTAAAATTATTCAGATTAAATATTATTCATATTAAAATATAATAATAGTTTTTTGCTTGTTATTTTAAGTTGTAGACAAATTATTGAGAGAAAAATCAGATGAGAATTTATTGTTTCTTTTCACATATTTAATATTTTCTGTAGGTTTTTGTTTTGCCACAATTCTCCATCATAGGGCCAACAGAGAATATTTCTTGAAGTTTCTAATACTCAACTGGGTTAGTGTTAGCAATTTGCAGGCCTGGGAAAATAGATCTTGATTTAGTTCAAAGGAAATTTTTGCATTGATAATAGATCATCTATAACATTTTAATCTTACATTTGTTTTTTCTTGTATGTAGCTGTTCCTGTGACTGTTCATTACACAGCTCTGTATAAAGAGAGTCCCTTATTTCCATTGTTTTGGAATGTCTTGTCTTTTAATCTGTCCAAATGTGGTACTACTTTGTGCTTAACTAGAGCTCAATCCAAGTTTATCAAAACTTTAAAAGCTGGGAATTCTGGTAATTTTTATGTATTATTTAGTAGGTGAATAAAACGAACTATGATTTTTGAAATATTTGCTTTTTGGTTCCAAATCTACAATTATATAGTTGGTCCCTACCCTCACTCACAAGTTATTTACGGTTGAAAAAAACCCACTTTAGTTATCTAAGTAGTATCCAGTAGTATCTCTTAAGAGTTTGAAATCTCTAGTTAATTCGGCTCTTCCTCACAAAAAAAAAAACAAAAAAACCCAAAAACCTATCAGATATTACATTTAATTTTGAAATTCAGCTAGAATTGTGTCCCTCTATTCAGTTATATGCTGGCATTGATAATGTGAAAACACCATACTATACAATTAAACTTCTGTAATTTTTACTTTCTCTTCAAAACACTAATGAAATCATGAGAAACAAAGGAATTTTGAGCCTTCTCTTTTACATAAATTATCTGTTTCACCATTTGGAATTTTATAAATACCCGTACTTAGTTCAGAAGTATCCTCAAGGATTGTTTTAATTAGTAATAAATAATTTTGGATTTACAATGAAAACGTGTTAAAATTATCATGATTATTTCAGTGATGTTATATGCGTGATAAACCATTACTAATGATGTTCACTTGTATCATTTGTCATCCCGTTTATCTTCGATTTGCTCGAGCGGGCACCAATAACGTCTCCATTCATTCCTGTCTCATGCTAGTGTAGCCCAATGATAAATGCTTGCTCCAGGAACAGAAAGAGCCTCAAACCATTCATTCAGGGTTTTGACAAAGAAGTCTGACCATAATGTTTCACTAATAATTGTATAAACCAAAAAATTAAAAAATAATAAATAAGTATTAGCAATAAATTGTATGTGATATTAATATTATGATTAATGAAATACTTGATTTTTAACTGATTTTTCAGGAAATCTTATGCAATTATTTGGAATTGAATAATTTTATCCAAGATTAGCTCTGCACAATTTTGTTATGAATAATTTCTTGTTTTCATCTTAAACTAAGTGAAATATCAAGATACTTGGAATTCCCATATATTTTACAGAAGTAAATTAAAAAAACTACTCCCATATGTTTCAATATCCTGGAATATATTTCATATATTTCATGGTGTTTTTGAAACATACAAATTTGAAAATTAGAACACAGTAAAAAACATACTTTTTTAATTCAATAAGGAATTTTTGTTTTTTGGTTGGCCATTTAAAGTTGAATATAATGAACTATATTGCCTAATTCTTGCGGAAATATATATGTATTGTATTTTTTGGAACGAACTTATGGATGATTGAAAAAACAGAAATAACATAAATAATATAAAGATGGACAAATATATATCACCAAACATCTTCAAAACAAAAAGTCTGACATTATATCCATGAGCTTTACTTCCCTTCTGTGAGCACTGCATATATTTAAAAATAATTTACTGCTAAAAAAGTCATGCTAGTAGGTGTTGATGGCTTCTAACAACTAATTATAGTAATCATAAATAATGGTCCATCTATCCATCATTTAAATTCCATTTCTGAGTTTCAGAGGTGATTTTATTTATGTTTTATTTTTTTCTGAGTGTCATTTCCCCTTCCTAAGTCAAAGAGCTCCAGAGCTAAACTTCTTCATTAGGTTTCTAAGCCATTTTACAGGAGTCTTTCCATTCTGTCCCATTATGTTTTACACTCTGTCCGGATCAGCTGCCAGACCAACACTACATTTTATGGTCTGCAAATAAAGTTACCCACCTGCCTATAGTTTTGACTGCTCAAAGGAATTACTGCCACAGTCTACTAGAGTCTTATGATAAGTTTGAAAGCTAATTATCAGGAATTTAGGGTTCTATTCTTTTCCAATAGCGTAAGCCCCTTTATCCTTAATTTTGCACCATAGTACAATGCAAAACTGAGTTCTTTAAAGTGTCCACTAAGACTCTAAGTGTAAGTAACTGCTCATACTTCACAAGGCTTTATCAGGTATTCTTGCTTTTATTGTGTACAGAAAAGAGCTTCTTTTGTGGGGGAGCCTCTGCACCCCCACAAATCACTGTTTCTGAGAAGTGCTTTTATTCTCTAAATTCAAATGAATAAACTCAATAAGTTTTAAATAAATTTTTATGCAGAATTATCTAAATATCTGAAATTGTCTACAATATTTTTAAGCATGCACAGTAGTATTTAAAAATTATTATGTTTCTTAAGAAAAATGCTCAATATTGTTTTGATTTTTAACAGTAACAATATATTTTGATTTATTATGTATAGTCTTACATAAGATGTTTTTTCTGTTATGTGATTACCACATTTATACATATCTTTGCATATAAAAATTAGTACTGTAATAATGAAGTTTGATGGATATCTGAGTTAATTATTACTTCAAATAATGCACGCTTTTAAGACTTTAAATATGTAACTTGTCTTAAAATTTTTCAACTCATACTGATTAATTTTTTATTCCTTTTTGGGTCACACCTGGCGATGCACAGGAGTTACTCCTGGCTCTGCACTCAGGAATGACCCCTGGCCGTGCTCAGGGGACCATATGGGATGCTGGGATTTGAACCCCGGTCGGCCGTGTGCAAGGCAAACGCCCTACCCGCTGTGCTATCTCTCCAGCCCCATACTGCTTGATTTTTATGTGACTCTTGAGAGTATTCTTTTTTCACTTAAAAGTTATTCCAGAACACTATGGCTATTTTTGTAAAAATCTTCGTTCAACAGTTTTCTGTCTGTACCTCTTCTCACTTCGTGTTTTTTGTCATAGTACTGAAGAAAAACTTTAGGGAAATACAAAGAATTTCCCAAGAAATGATCAATGGTTAGGGGGAAATTCACTATAAAATTACAAGAATTGTTAATTTTATGCTCTGAAACTAATCAATTTATTAAAAGAAGAGGTTACTATAGGGCCCAGAGAGGTAGTGGGTAGGAATTTATATTGCATCCTAAAGAAGCTGGGTTCGATCCCCAGTGCCCCATAATCACTCAAGTGTGGCTAAGAGTGAGCCCTGAACATAGAATCGGAATAATTCTGAGAACCACCAGGTGTTCCTCCCACCAAAAAAAAGAAGAAAAGATTACTATATTCTTACTCTCTTAAGAGAATACGTGTTCGTAAATAAAGGCTAAAATTGCCATAAAGAAGAAGGTAATTTAGAATACCAGAAAGTTTTTAAAAACATTATGATACTGCATTTGGTTATTTAAAAATTCTGGATTTCTCCGAGAACTTTCAACTCAGTTTTTCTCATTAGAAGGCATTTATAGAATACAAAATTGTGTGAAGCACTACTCAGAAAATATATGTAGTAAATGATCCTTCATTTCCTGCTTTTTAAAAAAATACTAGGTCAAACAACACTAAAATATACAATGTTTACAACTGCTAAATAACACATCAAATGTATCTATCCAAGCAGTTTTGTCAATTCAGTTCATTGGGGATGGGGAAAAAAAATTTTAAACTATAGAAAAAATACATTTTAAAATACTTAATAGCTGAAATATTTACACTGGAGATCTAAGAAAGGCCAAGTCTATAAATATGCTTCATAAACAGAGGTGATATCCAGGATTTTTATGTGTATAAGACAGTTGGCTGCCTCAGCCCATCAGTGCTGGGGACCCACCAGGCCTTATCCCTTGCTGGTGCTGTGTCACCACGCCAAGGAGTCAGTTTGGAGCCAGGTGCAAGCCACCCATAAAATTCCGACTTTGGAGCTATTTCACCAGTCTTTTACTTTAAAAAAAAAATCATTGATATGCCATAGATTTTGGATTATTTAGATTAAACAAGTATTTTTAAATGTTACCATTCGTACCAGGTATTGCCCATGTTTATTTGTGTAAGTTTTGTGAGTTAACAAATATTTTTCTATAACTGTAACAGTTTATTCTAGCAGTTATTTTAGGAGCAACACTCAGCTGTGTGAGAGAGCAGAGCCCTTTGGGGACTGCCACCAGGGCGTCACTGTGGGGGTGGGGCATGGGATAAACCTTGAAAGGGATTGAATTCTGGCCTCACACATGAAGGCATTTCTTCTATCACTTGAGCCACATTCTGGCCCCTGGGAGTTTTTGAGCGATTACTTTTTCTCCACCATTTTTCTTGCCATAAATTGTCCTCAAATAAGCGAGGAAATATGTTTAGTTAACCCTGCCAGTAAGGCACACATGTATTAATAAAAATTCATTTATTCTTACTCTAAATTAAATACACTTTTACTTCTGTCTGTGTGACTTCTCATTTATAAAGAATAGGTAGTTTGCAAAAATATGGGTGAGAAATAAATTGAATAGAAAAGAGTTGAGAAAAAGAGAATTAGGGTTATCATTGTTTTACAATCTACCCCAAATGTTGTCTAATAAATATAAAAGGAAATTTATAATTCTTACATTATGCCACATTCTTATTATTTACATATGCTAGGTAATCTTGCTTGGCATTATTGATCTTGATTGAATAGTGAGAATTAATTTGTAGGTAGACTTTTCTCTCCTTTCATGGTTTCTATGCTGGTTGTTGAATTGATCTCCCTTTCTTCAAAATATTTTCATGACAAATTTCTTTCTTTGCTTTCTAATTCATTTACTCATTCCACATTTGCCCATCTATTTTGATAATCTCTTCCAATTTTATCTCAGTGATTGAGTATGTCACCCCTATTCTATATATTTACTCATTTATTATGTTTGTGTTTTGCCTTGAATAGAAAGCCTCATGAAGCCAGGATTTTATGCTTGCTAAAATTGTATTTTATTATCTCTATATCCCTAATAGATTATGAGGTAGTAGTAGTAGGATTTTTGCATCATTCACTGATGTAGTCAAAATAGCTAGAATATTATCTGGAATATTATTTTAAGCCCAAACTCTTATCAACTACCTATTTTTGCAGTGCGGTATACAATATAAAAGTACTGAAAGTTATTTTTAAACATATTTTTATGTACTGAGGAATGGGTATTCTTTAGTACACTTAGAGTTTATCAACTTGCCAAATCTGCCCTGCACTCAGGAAAGATTTCCGGTGGGCCTTGGGGACCATATGCTATGCCAAGGATCTAATCAGATTGGCCAAGTGCAAGGAAAACACGCTGTCTGGCAGCCCCCAATTTTGATGCTTTTAAGGAATGTCTAAGTTTTTGACAGCAATAAGGGATGTGAGAGTAGTAGAGAAATTCTTTGCCTACTTAAAAAAAGTGCAATAACTGTAGTCTGTTCTTGACTGTGAATATCAAAGATACTAATGTTAGCACAGAACCCCCAAGCTAGAAGGAAATTCATGGTCACCGGTGAAGCCAACATCCTGTTGGAAAGCATGGTGTGATACAATTTTCCCCTTCAGTTACAGCGTAGTTATACTGTCACTATACACTAGTTCGATTAATCAATGTTCCAAATGTAAACTGGGGTTTAATGCCAGGTGGCATGTCTGAGACACATAAAATTTTATGTATAACAGATGTAGAGAGATGTTGTACTTTGTGAGACTTACTGTAGTTATAATTCCTTAAGAGATAAAGTATGTATTCTGTTCATCAACATTTAAAATAATGAAATTATCCTTCAGAATTCCAGTTGAATCCTCATGAACTGAACTCAGACTTCACATTAAAGCCTAAAATAAAAGTAGAATAATAATTTGTTTTATTTCATTTATGTTACATTGTATAAACAGAAAAGGCCAAAACCATATTAAATCCAGTTATGCACATTCTAGTGGACATATACAAAGTATAGGTTCTGCATATATTTCCTTTTTATTGTATTTAATTTTTAAAAATGTCCTTTTTATTCTGTAAAAAATTCACTCTACTTGTAAAGAATTGCATTTTAAAATTGTATAAACAGGGAAATGGATTGAAAGTGGAAATATTTAAAGTTGCTTTACTTTAGAATGAAGACAATTTGTTGTGACAAGAAGTATAAAACAATGTTTCTTCTTTCAGAAATAGGACTTCTAAAAATACTATTTTGTACCAACTTCTACTTGAAAGAATGTATTAAAATACTGTTGTTGAATTGTGTAGTTTTCTTAAAATGCTTCAGTAAAAAAGTAAACACTCATAAAATAGGTTTTTCACAAATAAGACATTATCTTAAAATTGTGTGGACCAATGACAGGTTTTCTTTTATTAAGCAAGCATATTCCATATGTGGTATTAAATATTGCTTTTCTATTATTCTGGTTATTCGTAATTATTCTCTTTCAATTATGATTACCTATGCTACAAATGGTTAGACTAAAATTTCTTTCAAGGTGGTGTTTAACAGTTATTTTCAAAGCAAATGCCAAAATCTATGAAGACATTCCTTAATGCTTTTTCTTTCTTTTCTTTTCTGGCATTAAGAACTTGATTTGTGTTCTTGGTCTGATTTCCCTTAGTGTTCCTAGAATGTTGTTGAAATTCATACTTCATATGATCTCATTGTACTGCCTGCATTTCATTAATGACTGATTCTGTCTAAGACTTGAAGAGTGAAATATTTTTCAAGTGACACTACCCAAATGAGTGCAGTGCACCAGCTGCAAAAGCTGCAAGCCATTTGATTTTGTGGCTTCTGTGGGTGTGAAAAGTTCATTGCTTAAATAAAGCTTATATGTGTACTATACCATATGGAAGTGGGACTACTGTAGACTTAAGACAAATGTCGTCGAAAATAATTCATTCTTATTAGTAGTCTTGTTTCAGATAAAGATGATTAATGCACTTTTCTTTTATTTTAACATCTTGTTGAATAATTTCAATTTTCATAAAAACCAAATACTAACTTTCAATTGGTCAAAGAAAGAGGATTTAATAATTGTTCATTGGTTTATAAATTCTTATGATTTAAAAGTTATCTATCTGTTACCTATTGTTTATATTTTAACTAAAAGGATGTACAAAATGTATTTAAAAGTAGCTATTATTTTATATAATTAAAAATATTTGGATGACAGACACTATAACAGAAAAACAAATTTAAAATATATGAGAGACTTAAAATGCCTTAGATCTTGATGTAAAAACCTTAAAATTATAACATTAAAATGGTTACTATTTTAGTCAGGCACAAATGTTTACTAAATAATTTTCATAGAAAATAGTGTTGAGATATTCTGACCTTTAGTTTACTAATAACAAAATATCAGTCTGTTTCCTTTATGGTCTTCTGGTACCTTTTGGGGAACAATATGCACACACTTATGTATGTTTGCATATGCATATGTATAAATTCACATATACATGCACAAATATACATATATTTGTACATACATAAACTATAAACCCAATTTTTGTATGTGTATCAATTATATAGCTAATAATTTAGCATTTAATATACTGTGTTTCTTTTCATATAGAGAATAAATATTTAAGTCCATGTATGTGTGTGTATAACTACCTATTTGAACATATAGGTTCTATATAAAGTGAAAATATAGCAAATATGTGTACTAACTTTTCGCAGTTTTATCCTTTCTTGATAGAAAGTTCAGTACTTTGTGCTGAAGTGATAGTCCAGCAGATTGTGAATTGGCCTTGCACAGTGCCGGCCTGGGTTTGATCCCTGGCATGCCATCTGGTTCCCTGTAAGTTCCAGGAGTGATTCCAGAGTACAGAGCTAGGAGTAAACCCTAAAAGCACTGCCAGGTATAGCCCCCAAACAAACAAAAATGAAAGTTTAGTACCAGCGTATTGCTGATCAAACAGCCACTACCTCTGCCACTTTTACTCTGCACCAGCAGTTCAAACCTAAAAATTATTCTTCAAATAAGCATCTTTTGGAAAATATCAGAAAACTTCGTTTTCTATTTTGTACATTTAATATTGTATAGAGTTATTAAAACGAACTTTATAAATTCTATAGTGCTGAATGTCAACACAAATAAAATACATTGGCAGAAGTATTAAGTGATACAGGTGTGGATTAAAGTATATAAGTAATTTATCTGAGACTATACATTTTTGTTTGAACAGAATCTCTATTTCCAGATATACAGTGTCTTTTTCGCTAAGTAAAATAGATAGTAAACACATTATTTAAAAATCTTTGTTACTGAATTTTTTTGCGGGGTGGGGGAAATGACTAAAAATGTGATTTTAGACAGTTACCCCCAAAAATAATAGTGAATGAACAAAAACACCTAACTCTTCCTATACTTTTACTTTTCATTTTTTTTCTTGTTTGAAAATGCAGGATTCTTTTTAAAAAATTAAATTTTATTTTCATAAAGTTGTACACAATAGTTGTTTTCATTCAGTATTTCAACACCAATCCTGCCGCCATTACACCTTCCCATCACCATTATTTCAATTTTTCCCACCACCATCCAAGCCTGCCCCATAGGCAGATGCTAAATAGTTTATTTTGTATTCCTTATTATGAAGAGTATGAGAAGTCGGGTGGCTGTGCACTCCTAGAAATCTAAAATGTTTAAATATTAGGGTTCTGAAGCCATCTCTGTGGCGTTTTGCTCTCTTTTGAGATTCATTTGTGAGTCTCTGAACCATGGCCATTAATGTGCTTAATTGTTGCCCAGAGGCAGTTCTTGGGCATGACCATCAGGAAACTGGAAGGGTGGGGAGATGGGGATGTCACCCATTTCTGACTCCATGAAGCCTGGAGCTTTCCGTCACTAGTCCCAAATACCTGGGTTTTTCAGTAGACCCATTCTTATGTTTGGGGCACTTGGGGGACAAGCCTACAAAGGTTGGCCGTGAGCATGGTGGCGATTGGATTCTTGAGGTTTGCAGCTGCCAAGGTTCATTTGGGGCAGGCAGAGGGGCACACCTGCCTCCCTCTGAAGTGCCCCAGTGAAATAAGCCTGGTCTGGGGTGGGAGACATCTCTTTGATGTTCTCTGTCTTCTAAGTTTCATGTGTGAGTCTCTGATTTTGATCTCTTTCAAGATTTATTTATGGGCCTCTGAAGCAAGGCTAACAAATGAGCTTGTGTAGCTGAGCCGGAGGTGGTTTATGGGCGTGAATCCCACATACCTAACTTTTGACTGTTTAATTTCTTGGGAAACTTTATCTCAAGTTGTTGGGGTCCGGCGAGAGGTACAGTGGCAATTTTTGGGTGTCAGGAAGACTGAAGACACCATTAAGTCGCTGATGCACTTCACAGGTATAGGTTGGCCTGCTGGGCGTCACCATACCCCTTGAAAATATAGGATTCTTAACAAAGTCTTACATTGATAACTCTGTAATAACGGAGCTTTCTAGCAAAAAATGTTAAGAAGTGTTAATTAGGGCTGGGGCTATTGTACAGCAGATAGGGCATTTGCCTTGCATGCGCTGACCCGGATTTGATTCCCAGCATTCCACATGGTCCCCCAAACACCGCCAGGAGTAACTCCTGAGTGTATGAGCCAATAGTAAACCCTGTGCATCGAGGCGTGAGACCTAAAAAAAAGCAAAAAAGAAAAAAAGAAAAAAAATGTTAATTACTTTTAGGAATATTGGTGAATATTGGCGAATCAAATGAATTTTAAATGTAATATTTTGCTCTCAGAGATGTAGCTTTATTAGTGTTGATGTCTGAACCCACCTTTGTTTGCCTCTTCCCTTTTTTTCCTTTTCTGTACCTTCCATTAACTGATTTATCTTTCTTGCCAATGTTCTTTCCCTCTTTTCTCTAAGGTTCTTCTTTTTTCCCTATTATCTCTTCAACTTTGATCAAAGTAGATGTTTAAGGTATGATACCTTATGTTATTAAAAATATTCTCGATTATTTACACCTTTTTATTTATTTATTTATTTATTTGCTTTTTGGGTCACACCTGGCGATGCACAGAGGTTACTCCTGGCTCATGCACTCAGGAATCACTCCTAGTGGTGCTCAGGGGACCATATGAGATGCTGAGAATAGAACACGGGTCGACCGTGTTCAAGGCAAATGCCCTACCCTCTATGCTATCGCTCCAGCCCCAATATTTACACCTTTTTATTTATTTTTTCTTCCCCACATATTTTCTCTTCTTTCAAACTTTCACTTTTTATGTTTTTAGCTATCTATCTTGTTTTGGTTGATTAGGAATTTTAGGAAGCCAGACTTAGAAATATCTGACTTAACATGTACAAACTTTGTATTAGATACTTTTTAATCCAGCAAAACAAGGTTTTATGGAAAGAGAACACATTTGAAACCAAAACTGGGGGGTCTTTACTTCAAATCTGGTCCCAACTCTATTATCTATAGAAGAGGGGTGAGGACAAAAATAGACTGAACTAGATTCCCTTTCATTCTACAGTTCTATGAAGCCTGCTTACTTGTGTGGAGCCAGTGAGTTTGGAATTCTCACCTTTAGGAGAAAAATAGGTTGGGTAGTGTCATTTGATATCTCCGTATCCTGTATTCATTTCCACCCTTAAATCATAGAGCCAAGCAAATATCAGCTGAGGGTATACAGAACCTCAGTTTTCTGTAAGATCTAGTTGCCTGAACTGAGTTCATGAATATGCCAATATCTTGTGCCAATATAAAATGTCAAATAGGGCCTAGATTAATAGTACATTGGGAAAGGTATTTGCCTTTCACATGCCTAAAGTGGTTCCATCCCCAGTGGTATTCCCTAGCATCAGGCATGATCCTTGAGTGCAGAATCAGCAGTAAGCCCTAAGCACAACTGGTCATGGCCCCGCGCCACCCCCTTGCCCACACCAAGTCAAATATATTTCATAACTCGATATTTTTAAAAATAAGATTCTAGTTCCACCTGTTTCTAGAGACTCACTGATATCATAGAATATGGGATCTCCATATCCAGAGAGGCACATTGTCTTCTATCTTAAGAAATGTGTTTAAAAAATGTTTTATATGAGATCATTTCAATCATTATTTTTTCCCCAAACATTAATTCATATTTTTCTATATTCCTTGAAAGAATGTTGCACTACAGATCTTAGATGCAACTTGAAGACACACTAATTTTTAATAATCACAACCATTCACTAAAAGTTCAAATAAAAAAGTCTACATTTTTGATTTCAGAAATATCATCATCATCCCGTTTATCATCGATTTTCTCGAGCGGTCTCAGGTGTCAGCAACATCTCCATTTGTCCTAGCCCTGAGACTTGAGAAGCTTCTCTTTACCCGTCCTTCCCAACCGTGTCACATTGGAGGCTCTTTCAGGGTCAGGAGAATGAGACCCATCATTGTTACTGTATTTGGCATATGAATACTCCACGGGGAACTTGCCAGGAAGCTCCAGTGTGGTCAGAAAACTCTCGGTAGTTAGCCAGGTTCTCCGAGAGGGAGAACTAAGCTATAAGATGTCGGGATCTTGGTTTTATAGTCTCTGGATGTTGGCCGTTGATTGGTGCCAGTGGCAGTCCCTAGGTGTGACCACTTAGTTACTGGAAAATGGGGTGTGTGGGCAGAGGAGGCCTAGTCCCGATCCGAGCAGGCTTGGAGATCTCAGACCCGAGTCCCACACACCTGGGTTCCTCTGCCAGTTTCTTCATGCGTAAGGCTTATCTGAACGTGTGGAAAGGAACTTGAACATGGCTGTGGCTGGGTTCTGGAGGTCATCAGCCCAGGGGTCTCTGCTAAGGGTGGAGAGGGAAACTCCACCCACCCCCTCCAAGGAGCCCCGGTGAAGATAGCCAGGCACGGGGACAAGAGACTCTTCAGAAATATTAATGTAATTTATTAAAGGCAGAGCCTGGCAAGCTACACATGGCGTATTGGATATGCCAAAACGGTAACAATAAGTCTCACAATGAGAGATGTTACTGGTGCCCGCTCGAACAAATCGATGAGCAACGGGATGACAATGACAGTGACAGTGACAATTAAAGTACTTATTTTTGTTCAATATTATTATGAGAGACTTAGTGCTGTTTTTTCTTAATCTCTATTTGGGTGTGCTTTTTAATTTACTTATTTTATATAAGTATTCTTGAATTAGTTTTAGATTTACAAAAAAAGTCGTAAAAAATGTTTAGAACTCTTTCCCCAGTTTTCCCCATTGTGTAGTCAATTAAATATGAATATAGAAAAAATAATAATTTATGGAGATTCATACTAGTATGGATGGCATTATTAATTAAGGCAATTAGTTTCTAAATTCCTAGGTTAATCCGATTTGTAACACTTATGATGTTTCTGAATAATAAAATAATTGCATAATTGTGAATTACACATTGATTAAAGTGATTTCAAAGGATGACCATGCTTGGACTTGTCAAGTGTCTCTTGAGAAAATGCTATGAAACAGAACCTCCAAATAAACATAGATAAGGTGGTTTAAAAAACACCACTAACATTCTGTGTAATACTATGAAAAAAGATAAACTTTGTCTAGACATTAGATAAAAATAGATAATCCTAAGTGAGAGAATAATTGGTCATTGCTATTAAAACTTTATGCACTGTATCTTTGAGCGTGTTATTGTTAATGATGCTTTTAAATATTCTTGAACAGTCTCTTTTATCAGTGTATCTACACTCATGCAGTGTCATTCATTTTGCACTTCTAATGCCACAAACAATGAAATTGATAAAAGTCTCCTAAGAGTGTAAATAATATTTAGTGTAAATAATATTCCACTATATATATACATATACATATATATACAGCTTTTCATTCTTTTTAATTGATAATTGGATTATTTCCTGTTTGGGATTGTTAAGTATCAAGCTGCCATTAATCATTCACATGAAGTTTTTAAGTGGAAAGGGATTCACATTTCTTTGGAAAATAATGTATAAGAACTCAAATATAATAACTGGGACATATAATAAGTATATATTCAACTTTTTAAAGGAACTGTTTATCTTGGATTTATAGTGGTTGTACAATTTAACATATTCATTTGATAAAAGTTCTGACACATCTGTCTTTTTTACATCAAGTCTGGTCATTATTTTTAGTTTAAACTTCTAAATAACAAGTTTTTTGCCAAGTCAATTTCTTTTGATGGCCAAGAGGATTTTTTCCTGGCTGTATCCTCCCTTATAGATATATGTCCTCTAACTGTGCCTTCACACTGTTTTCCTTATTCTCATATCTCTGTTCATATTTCTATTTTATGGGTTTAATTTTTAGGGATGGACACTCCCAAGTGGTATGTAGGGGTCTGGGGTCCACACTGGCAATTCTAGCCAACTGAACCATTTGGTTAAACATGAGAGGGTTCTGACCCTGTGCTGTTGTCAATTGAGGGCCATTGAAGGTGTACTTGAGGACCTCCAGAATATTCATGGTCCATGAGGTCCCAGGGCATTAGGTCATTGGGCACTGCTACTCTCTTCCACACCCCCACACATGTCCTATTCTTTTAGTTCATCTTCCTATTTTTTTGAGACTAAACACAGCAGTACTCATATCCCTGACTGCACTCACAGATCACTTCTGGAGCCATTTGGGGAACCAATGCTGGGGATTGAATGTGGATCATCTGCATGCAAGGGAAGTACCTTACCTACTATACTATCACTCTGTTCCTCACATATTTTATTCTTATGAGGGCAGAGCCATTTTGAAATAGGGACCACTCTTATGACTTCATTTTAATTTGGTTGCCTCTCTACAAATTATTTCTCTAATAAACACATTCTGGGGACATAGTGATCAGGGCTTCATGCTAATAATTTTAGGTAAAACAGAATTCATCTGATTTCCCCTTGAGGGGCTGGAGTGATAAGTGATAGTGCAGTGGGTAAGGTGTTTGCCATGTATGTGATTGATCCAGATTCCATCCCTGACACCTGTACGGTTCTCCAAGTCCTACTGGAAATCATCTCTGAACAAGCTGGGTATAGCCCAAAAACCAAAACCATGCCCCGAAAAAATTAAAAAGTAGTTACTTTTATTCTAATCATTTCTAATGTATATATGTATATAGAGAGAGAAAGAAAGAGAGGAGAGAGAGAGAGTTTTCAAACTGTAAGCTACAACATCTAATTTCATTAACTAGGAAACTATATTCCTGAATTCTTCAACCTGCTCTTTATGATGGGAGATAGGTTTTCTTTTTTTATCTGCAAATGAATTAGGTTTTAAAAAGTCACCAATCACCAATCCCTTTCAACAAGGGCCTGATTTCTTTAGAAATCCCACACCAGCTCTTCAGCAATTGTCTACAAGGTTGTTTGTTTACAAGAAAGCCCACAGATGTCATTCATTCTGTCCCGTTTACTACATCATAAATCTTACTGCAATATTTCATTACAAAAGGTAATTACCTTGAAGAATTACCATGAAAGTCTTATTTCCTTACTTGTGAATTTTAGTGATCTTCCTTGGGTCTCCATTTTAATACCTTTCCTCAGTATCACCTCTCCTTTTGCCATTTTTTAGTATCTGGAGGAGTCCTCTTTATCAGAAGTTTTTTGCATCAGAAACCCTTAGGGACAGGTTTCTGTCATTGTAGGTCCCAAAGTCCACTCTAACTTTGTAAACTATCACTCAATGAAAGATGATAATCACACAGTTCTCAGCAAAAGTCTGAATCTAGAAGAGAGCTAGAATGCCAACCTCCTTTCCATTTTGAAAGCATATTGGACTTTACACAAGAATGGATTCATTGTGGAATGAGACAACATTCAATCCATGCTGATTTTTTAATCATCTGAAAGCTTTGACATGATCCCTTGTAACACTTTATTCCCTATTGACTTCACAAGTAATCGACTACTTCAGAAATATGCTTTTAAAGAAGTATAATGCCTATTCTCAAATCTGTTCTTCTTTTATCGCTTAGATTATGAAACTATGCCTCCTTCTATCCTCTTCACTGTCATGCAACGATCTCTAGGTTACTCCTTACATTCAGTGAGTAACGACACATAACTCACAGGCTTCCTCCCATCCCATATCTCACTATTCTACCTACTAATTTTTGAATTTACTTATGTGCCTCTTCTCATGCAGTAGCTTTATTCATGGTCTCATGGCAGGTCAGTATGACCTTTATGGATTTACCAGTCCATAACTCTAGTCACATCCTTAACTTTTTTTTTTAGCATATTTTTTTTAGTGAGTCACAGTGAGGGCACAGTTACAGATTCACACCTTTTCGTGCTTGTTTTTCCTTCATGCAATGTTCGAGAGCCCATCCCTCCACCAGTGTCCATTCTCCACCACCAATGAACCCAGTATCCCTCCCACCCCCCTATCGCGAGCATTCCAATTTGTTTTCTCTCTTTCCTTTTGGGTGTTGTGGTTTGCAACAGGGGTATTGAGTGACCATCGTGTTCAGTCTCTAGTCTACTTTCAGCAAGCATCTCCCTCCCCACGCAGGATCTCCAATCACATTTTACTTGGTGTTCCCTTCTTTATCTGTGATGACTTTCCACCAATATGTGAGGCCTGCTCCCAAGCCAAGGAGCCAACCTCCTGGCATTATATACTACTATTCTTGGGTGTAAGTCTCCTACTCTGTTATTTTATATTCCACAGATGAATGCAGTCTTTCTATGCCTGTCCCTTTCTTTCTGGCTCATTTCACTTAGCATGGTACTTTTCATGTTGAACCATTTATATGCAAAGTTCATGACTTCATCTTTTCTAACGGCTGCATAGTATTCCCTGGTATAGATGTACCAAAGTTTCTTTAACCAGTCATCTGTTCTCAGGCACTCGGGTTTTTTCCAGATTCTGACTATTGTAAACAGTGCCGAAAGTCACATCCTTAACTTTGATATTCTCTGAAATAGCTTAATTATCTAATAATCCAGATGTAGATTTTCTGTTACTATCCAATCCAATTGTTGACTGCCTCGTGTGCACTACCATTCATAAACCATTAATTTTTCTTAAAATTTCCTCTTTTCTTTACTGACATTGACTCTAATTTAAAAAAAAAATTTCTTTGAGATCTTGTTGATGACATACAGTTTTCTGTTAATCTCTTCAAACCCAAGTTTCTATATAGTGTGCTTCTTCTGCCTTACCATGTGTTATGCCATTTTTCAAGGAACTTGATAGTCTCCTTGAACTTCATTTTAGTTGTTTTCTATCCAGAAATCATGGACATTTGTCATCATTCAGTGGGTAGGGTGCTTGCCTTGCATGTGGCCAACGCAGATTCGATCGAAAGCACCGCAGATTGTCTCTCAAGCCCTGCCAGGAGTGACCCCTGAGGTTAGAACCAGTATTCAGCCTTGTGCAGCACCAGGTGTTTTCCCCCAACTGATAAATATATACCAAGATCAACTATATATGAATACATATATCCAGGATGATAACTCAACAGACTAGATTGCAAGTTTTGCATGTACGAGACCTGAATTTGATGTCTAGCACTGCTTTATCCCCAGCATCAGTGAAGGAACCAGGAAGGCTCAAAGTGGGAGTAAGCATTGGATTCTCCTTCATGTAGCCTGGAAAGAAATGTATGCAAATTACATTCCTAGCATTTTTTAAAATGTGGAATATCTCAAAAATGTGCCTGGGGTGGGGTTGGAGAGATAGCACAGTGGGTAGGGCATTTGCCTTGCACACGGCCGACCTGGGTTCAATTCCCAGCATCCCATATGGTCCCCTGAGCACCGCCAGGAGTGGTTCCTGAGTGCAGAGCCAGGAGTAACCCCTGTGCATTGCCGGGTGTGAACCACCCCCCCCAAAAAAAAGAAAATGTGCCTGGAGGCTGGGGAGTTCGTAAAACAGGTTGGACACTTGCCTTGCATGTGGCAACCCGAGTTCAATCCCTGGCAATTTGTATGGTCCCCTAAGCAGCACTGGCAGGAGTAATTCCTGAGCACAAGCTAAAAGAAATTCCTGAGCATTGCCAGGTTTAGCCCCTACTGTGCACCCCCTCAAAAAGAAGTATATGTAGGGGAAGTTTATATATATATATATGTTTATATATATAATATGTATGATATACATTATAGCTTTGATATGTATGATATGTATATATTTAATGGCAACTGAAATTATATTAATGTGTAAATAAATGAGCATTACTGTTGATTTTCATTTAACTGGTATCTTTAATTGTGTTCTTTCAGGAAATAGCTTAAGGTATTTACTTAGAATTATGTGATAATTCACAACATATCTTTGAATATATTCTAATTTTGGTTCACTGTGTTTTAAAATATTAAAATGGTAAAAAATATTTTAGTCATCAGAAAAACACTCTCCATTTGAAGAAAATAAATATAATGGGGGATCTTTCAGGAACATTGCAGAACTGGGGAAATGAGCATCTAACTTGACCTGTGTGGGCCCCTCTGTGGAATCATCAAGTACCAGGTTAGTTTGGCCTCTGTAGGTTGTTCAGGTCTGAAATGAGATCAAACTTCAGTCTACTTTGATTTACCTGTCCCATGGGGAGGTTTGAGCTACTTTGGACTTTTAAGCTTGGGGCCTATTCTGTAAAGGTACCAAAATATCTCTAAACCAGATGTGCAGTGTTTATCTTTGTTCTGAAGAAACAGAAATAAAAAATTCAATTTTTTAATAATATACTAAGGTCAGAAATCAAGTATAATGTTTTCTCTGAGGACTCTTTTTCCATGGCTCAGCTAAAATTCTCTGGAAATTTAATGAAGACTACATTTTAAACACACGTTAGTGGAAACTTGTCACAATAGTGATGCGATAGTCAATTATTTATGTTAAGAACACTAACTCTGAATGTCAGTTCTGAGACAAACTAGGCCTTACATCTGTATGGAGCAGGTTCTAGATCTTACTGAAGAAGATGGGCAGTGTTGGTTAAGGAGAATATATAGCAGTCCTTTCATACACATTGGAAAGGTTCATTTCTGCATTTTACCAAAACCAAAACCAAAAAAAAAAACCCAATATCCTGTTCATGCTCAGTTTACCTAATAACCAGGACTTTTGCTTCTCTCAGTTGACCATTATCATTTTAGCATGGACAGTAATTCTTTTTTTTTTTTTTTTTTTTTTTTTTTTTTTTTTTTTTTGCTTTTTGGGTCACACCCAGCAATGCTCAGGGGTTACTCCTGGCTTTGCACTCAGGAATTACTCCTGGCGGTGCTTGGGGGACCATATGGGATGCCGGGGATCGAACCCGGGTCGGCCGCGTGCAAGGCAAACGCCCTACCCGCTGTACTATCGCTCCAGCCCCAGTAATTCTTAACTCTGTTTACTCGAGCGGGCACAAGTAATGTTTCTATTCCTCTCAGCCCTGAAATTTTAGCAGCCTCTCCTTACTCATCTTTCCCAGTGATTGAAGACTCTTTCAGGGTCAGGGGAATGAAATCTATTGTTACTGTTTTTGGCATATCAAATATGCCACGGGTAGCTTGCCAGGCTCTGTCCGAGTGAGCAGGATACTCTCAGTACTTTGCCAGGCTCTCTGAGAAGGATGTATATTCTGTCACTGTCACTAGAGTAGTTTTCTATTTTAGATAACTGACTGATTTTATTATTCCACATACTTTATACTTTAATTTTGTGTAGATTAGGCTTAGTGACAAATATAGGAACTAATTTCATGAAATAACTAATCATCATATTTTGAGCTTTAAGTTATAAAGGGCATTCTTTCAATTTAGGGTCATGCCAGATGGTGAGGCAAGAAAGGTTCTATGTGCATAGTCTTTAAAATGTACAATTGATGAATTAAATGAGAACTATAGGAAATAGCACCTCTAGGAAATATTTCCATTAAATAGCACCTACCCAGTCAGAGGGTAAGAAATGATTGCTAGTTGCTATTAATGTAAGCATCATGTCAGAATATGGACAAGTATAAAAGTTTGAGATCAAATTTATGAAAAGTTTTGCGTATTTTTAGGTAGCATCAAAGAGAGTGATAAAAATCTTCAGTAAAGTAGTAAAATATATATGTCCTTTTAATTTTTCATCAAAGGTTAAATGGTAGCTGTGATTCAAAACAATGACAAGACACTTCTTGGCATATTTTAAACATACTAAACTATGTTCATAATTGAGTGAATGACTATCCATTTCAGAATAATTCTTCAAACATTTTCCTGGTTTTAAGTCTGTGTTAATTGTTTGTATGAATCAGAAGGGTTAAGTGTTGGAAGATGGAGAGAATGTTCCAATCATTTGCCAATACTAGAAGAATCAGTGTTAAGAATCCTTTGGTTTCAGCATTCAAAATTGCTTGGAAGAAACTCATATATTATCTATGTTATTATTACTTTTCTTACAACTGTATTTGCTCTTAGGTTTTTAATTGATCACTTGGATATCATTCAGTACTATAAGGAATGGTTCTCATTTTCTGTGAATTTATCATCATAGTACATATGATTACATATATAAATGTGATATCAATGTACTGTCATTTCTTTAAAAAAAATAAAGCTCCTAAATTAAATAATGGCAGATTTCTATCATGGGATAAATTTGAAAGTGATAAAAAAATCATTCGAATAGAAATATGTGGGATTTCATTAATTAAGTAAAAATTAAGACTTATTTGGGGCTTCAAAATTAATTTATTTTACTAGTTAAATGATGTAATTATCTTTATTTTATTTTCCATAACCACTTTATCTCCCTAATTTTTACTTTTTTCAAAGTTTATTGCTAGACATTCTTCCTTTTGTATTTGCAAGAGAACTGTCTAGTCCTCAAATCAATATTTAATTTTCTAATCATTCACTAATAACAAAATATCTAATTATCTAATAGACAAATTGATGTCTAATTCTCTAATAACAAAATATTTCTTATTTGTGTTTTTTTTAAATTTTATTGAATCACCGTGAGATTGTTACAAGCTTTCATGTTTGGGTTACAATCACACAATGATCAAACACTCATCCCTCCACCAGTGCACATTCCCCACCACCAATATCCCCAATATACCCCCCCTTTCCCACCCTCCCCATGCCTCCATGGCAGACAATATTCCCCATACTCTCTCTCTACTTTTTGGCATCATGGCTTGCAACACAGACACTGAGAGGCCATCATGTTTGGTCCATTATCTACTTTCGGCATGCATCTTCCATCCCGACTGATTCCTTCAGCCCTCATTTTCTTAGTGATCCCTTCTCTATTCCATCTGCCTTCTCCCCTCCGCTCATGAAACAGTCTTCCAGCTGTGGGGAAATCCTCCTGGCCTTTGCATCTACTGTCCTTAGGTGTCAGCCTCATGTGATGTTATTCTATACTCCACAAATGAGTGCAGTTCTTCTATGTCTGTCCCTCTCTTTCTGACTCATTTCATTTAGCATGATACTCTTCATGTCTATCCATTTATAAGCAAATTTCATAACTTCATCTCTCCTAACAGCTGCATAGTATTCCGTTGTGTAGATGTACCAAAGTTTCTTTAACCAGTCATCTGTTCTAGGGCACTTGGGTTGTTTCCATATTTTGGCTATTGTGAACAGTGCTGCAATGAACATATAGGTACAGATGTCATTTCTACTGTGCTTTTTTGCATCCTTGGACTCATTAAGCCCACTTCAATTAATACTGCATCATAAGCAGAATAGTAATAGTTAGCATGAAGGGCTAAACCACATAGATAACAAAATATTTGAGAAGAGCTGTTTCAAGATTTCTCTCAGAAACTGGATATCTCTGTCTCTCTTTGACATTTCTATGAAAATCTCTCTCTTATTTCACTGAGTAGAACTAGGTCATGTAATAGCCCATGGAATTAGTTTTCAAGAGTGTTCTATCTCTAAGAAATATGGCTATGAATGGTAATATTATTTAATAATAATGGTAATAATGGAATTGTAAATATTGTTTTATATGCCCAGAGAGATAGTACTGGAATTAAGGCACTGACCTCTCTTGCTTTGAGAACATACTTGGTTCGATCTCTGGCACCAGACATAGCCCCCTACCTGCTTCCAGAAGTGATCCCTGAACTCAGAGCCCTGAGTAAACCCTGGGCACTACCTGGTGTAGCCCAAACCCACACCTCTGTAATGCAGGACTTCCCCTATACGCCATTGTATTTAGTTTTGGATAACATACTTTTATACAAAAAGACTCCTGTGTATTTGTGTACTGTATAGATGTACTCTATATTTATTGGGAAATATGGGTAATTTCCTGGTATGTTCAGTCTCATCATAGAGGCTGATTCAGTGGGTTGGAATAGAAAAACATCATTGTTAACTTAGATCTGTTTTGCTAGTTCTTATCTTCAGATCTTTTTCTCTTTGTTGGATAGGGCAATTCTTTGGTTTCTAAGAATGTCCCATTAGAGCCATGTTAGGGAAATATGAATAAACATAAGGGATTTTACTCAAATCATGATCAAACTATATAACAAATTATATTTGGTGTTAAATGTCAATAAGAACTTGAAAGCACGATTTGCCTAGGATAATTAAGAATTGATTTCACTCACATTTAAGAACATAGAGGAAAAATATACAGGGAAAAGTCTCAATGGATTTAAATCTTTCTAACAACTATAAGAGAATGATTCACAGTATGAAAGGAAAGAGAATATTGGGTGATAGTTACCTTATTAAATGAGAATTTGAATGATCATGAAAGAAAGTCTTAGGTATATTTAGAAACTGAGTCTGTGCTTTTGGAGCATAGACTTTAAATATCTCTTCTGCTATAATTTGATAATTCTGCACTAGGAATTCTCAGTCAGGAAGTTAAAATTATTGCAATAAGAAAAATTAGAAATAAAAATGACAACAACTTATTTCTGTGAAACTTCTATGATTTTAAAAAAATAACAGGCTATATATACACAAAATCTCAGAAAATAACATTTGTTGATATCTATGACATCTATTTTTGCACTTTCATTAATTCTAAATGTTTAAATTATTAAAATTTTCTGTTAGGTTTTATGGATACTACACTTAGTCTTAGCCAAAAGGCTGGACCCAGCAGTATTTGGACTTATTTTTGGTTCTCTGCACTTGGGAATTACTCCTGGAAGTGCTGGGAGGTTGCTACACACAAAGCAAGCACCTTAGTCACTGCACGATATCTCTCTTACTCACAGTACTATATCTTTTATATAAAAACATAAAATACATGTTTTTGGAAGATTGAAGTATTTCCTACAATTGCCTGTGTCATACAAATAAAATGTTCTTATATTTACAATAGACAATAAAATGCTATGACAATAAAATAAAATGCTATGTTTTGATGTAAAATGCAGATTGATGATCATCAAGAAAAAGTCTATAATTAATAGAAGAGTTTATTGCATGATGTTGGATGTAAACTATACTTTTTCTTGTAATTATAATATAGTGTATACAGAATCCAGATTATAATGCTATGTACATCAAAAACTTACATAATGTATCTTCAGTAAAAACTTAACCATGGAGTTCTCTATTTGCAAAAATGTTTTAAAATAATGAAATAATTAAAAATAAGATATAAACATCTCATAGGTTGAAACTATGATTGGCAGCAGGGTCAGTCGTATGGGGCAAAGCATGTGAGTGCCTCAGGTTCTTTTCCTGATATTGGAGGATCCTTTGAGCACCTCCAGATGAGAGAGAAAGAATAAAAAGCAGGGTTCAGATCCATGAGAAAAATATCAGAGAGAGCTAACTTGAATTTAGTATGATTTTTTAAAAGCTGACAAGGAAAATATAAGCATATCTTATTCATTGTAAAATCAGAAAGCAGTGCATAGTGGTTGTTTATAACATCCACTATATTTATTTGTTTATAACAAATTTACAATAGATAAATTACATGAATTTCAAAGGGATAGTAAGGTAGGTGAAGAATGGTGAAACAATACTTGGCTATCCAGGTTCTTGTAAAATGTAGATACTACAATAAGTCATGGCTGATACAGAACCAAAAGGGATCGTTTTGAAGTAGTAAATATGGGAAAAGCATAGATAGTTAAAGATGAGCTCAGTTCACAAATTTTTAAAGATACTTTACGCTATGGAGCTTGCATACTGATCTTGTGATTTGATAACTAAATTGGTTTATGAGTTTATAAGTGTATTACTGAGACACAAATTATTTTATTATGGGTATGCTGTGAAAAGATAGAGTAGTTTTTCCTGGTAGAATTTTTATGTATGATAAGAGTATATATATATGTATATACATATAGAGAGAGACAGAGAAAGAGAGTTTACTAATTATAGCAAGACTTTTGACAAAATCTTTTAAGATATTTTACATGGACAAATTAGAAGAAAAGAAACTAAAGTTAAATGAAGCACAGCTGCCTGAATGATCATTCTCAAAGATTACTTGTTAATGGTGGGTGACAGCTAGAGGAGAGGTCCATGATTGACATGCTCAAGGCAGTATCATTTTGAACATGTATCAATGATTTTGAATGAAAAAAGTATAGAAGACCCGATTATCAAACTTAAGGATGACTCAAAGGTGGGAGGCATAGTGAATATAGTGAATATAATGCCTATTCAAATAGATTTCAAATGAATAATAGACCAAAACAAAGAAAAGAAAAAAAGTAATAAGGATTCATGATTTCATCTATTCAGTGTTCACTTATTAAGCACCTTTTATATGTAAAGTACTTGGTTTGTTGCAAAAGAGGCAAAGATGAATAAGACATGTCCCTGCTTTAGAAGTCTAGAAGAGAAGACATTTTAACAAATAGGTTCAGTTTGAAGATAAACCCTACCAAACTATAAGAGTGTGCAAGTTGGTTATGGAAGATAGAGTTGTGAATAAATAATGGATCTAGTGGCCAGCATTACGTAGAGATTTTCGGATGACTTACAACATAGTGGGAATACTTAGTTTAATATTATGGTGAAGAAAATGTGTCCATGGCATAATGGGAATGCCTTAAAATGTAAATGCATTAAAATTATAATGATGTTGACTAAACGAAAAAAATGTGTTAATGTTTAAACTCTGAGAGTACCTTTCAATAGGGTATACAAGGAACGAAGGAAGATAAAAACTTATTAGAAAGGAAAAAACTAGCAATTGATTAAATCTGGATAAGTCATGACAGTACTATGTGCAATAATATTGAAAAATTTTTAACTTGATGTATTTGAAGTATTTGTTAAAGAGGCTTGTAGAGTTTTTACAAAACATCCTCTTTTTTTTTTCTCTTCATTTTCTCCCCCTGTTGCTGAGTTATGCGCGTGTGCTTTCAAAAAGTAAAATTTACACCAACGACAATATAAAGTAATGCATTTATGATTGCTAAGACACAGGTTTGTTTTGTGGATGAAATGTCTTCCTTAAATTATCTTCCAGAGCTTTGTTCAAAATGTTTTTTAGGGGGCATGAGCGATTGCACAGTGAATGGACTGCTTGTTTTGCATGCAACAGACCTGCATTTGATCCTGGCACTGCATATGGACTCCAGAGCTAAGATTGATGCCAAGAGAGATCCTTGTGCTCAGAGCCTGAAGGAAGCCCTGATAATCACTGGGTGTGGCCCCAAAGAAAGTAAGAGAGAAAGAGAGAAAGAGAGAGAGAGAGAGAGAGAGAGAGAGAGAGAGAGAGAGAGAGAGAGAGAGAGAGAGAGAGAGAGAGAACTATTTTAAGTTTCCTTAAACATTTTAATTTAAAGTTGACATTTAACCAAGTTAAACTCAGTCAAATTAGTGTTTAGCACTGCTATCATGTTAAAGCTCATCCTTACCCCCTTCCAATTTCATAGTAGTTTCATTGTAATAACAGTATTGTTAAACTCAATAATTTTTTCTCATTAATGACTTTGTGAAATTAATTAGAGAAAATAGATTTTGCTTTTCATATCAGTATATTGAAGATAGATTCTAATAATTCTGATGTGACCAGTTACATATTCATTTTAGTTATTCACCAGTTATCTCATTTGATTCTCTAGGTTGTAAATGAATTAGAAGTCCTGGGTTTTATCCCAGGGCAGAACCAGCAGCCTTGTCTTTGTTTTGTGGCATGGGACACACCACTCACCCCGGCCAGCTGTCTGGCAAATGTGTATAGTTGGTGACAAGAGAACTGGGTGAGACTCTGTAGATGGATTGGTTCAAAATCATCACCATAGCTAGGAAAATAACCCTGAGCAAATGCCTCGGTAATGAACAACACATGGTTGTTTATATTTGAATTGTAGCAATATAGTTTGTCAGTAGGTTTACTTACAGAAAATGTCACTTTTATTTTATAGATGAAATCCCTCCCTACTTTAAAACTTTTATTGGGTTAAAATTTTATAAAGTTTGGCAAGAATTACATGTTGTGTTTTTATGTAATGTGGTTATTTTACGTGTGAAATATTTTAGGCTTTTAGGGACACTTTTGACTTTGTAGCAATCATTTTATTTTTATTTTTTGACAAAAGCCATGAGCAAAAAAAATTACATGAGCATTGATAATTTTGATGTGAATAAATCAGTCTGTGATGAATATTAATTTGTGGAAAAATGTTAAATCAAGCACATAATCTCTGGTTAGTGCCATTCAGACATCTCTTCCTCTGCATTTATTAGTATGATTTGGGTAAAAGAGTAAATTTAGTATTGTCTTGGTATTTGGAATTCTGTGTGCTTTAACCAGCACAAATTAAATTAAGCTATTCACTACTTTCAAAAAGGGCGCTTAATAATGTTGAGTAAGCTTTCAAACTCAGTTTACTTCAGCACACACTAATTACTCCCATCTAATCATGCTGTATCATGTAATTAATATGAACATAGCTAGGATCGACTTTTATTTTTTTTCTTTCCTCAGGCTCCCGCACAAAATAACATTACTTATATTAAGAAATTATGACTTAACAAACCAAGTCTAACTTTCCCTTTAAAGCAGCATACATTTCATTTGGTCATCTCAGACATTTCATAAGAGGCAACCTTAGCATAATTATATGCATTCTATTTTTAAAACGGTAGTTTAATTTAATACAGCAGAAACCTATTTTATTCTTTCAGCCTAATTAATCAGCATATATCAGTACCTTAGTTTTAGAACAAGTAGATTGTAGAATATACACAGGAGCTCCTGTAGAATCAAAATGGCCCTTTTAAGAGCTTTCTCGTAGTTTTGATCTAATACAAAATTTAAAATATAAGTGTTAAAACTGAGTATCACTATAGGCAAGAAAATCTGGTGTCATGGCATATATCTGGACTTCTTGGAAATTAAAGCTCTGTAGACTTCATTTAATATATATATGTACTTATGCATACACATATATATACACACAAACACATACACACACATATATATGTACACACATATACACACACACTGAAATGTCTTCTATGTTTAGAGAAAATAAATCTCTTCTGGGGGACCATTTCAGATAACAAGGATATGACAATAATTCTTTGCTAAGAGATAAAGTTATTTTCATCTGCTTTTTTCCCCAATCAGCTACAGTACAGTATACTGATAACAATAGTCATATAGATTTTTTTAAAGCTGTTTATAGTTTTCCTATAGGAAAGGCTTAGTACTCTTCATACTTTATTTCTGTTCCCACCAAGTTTCTATATTTACATTCTATGATTATTTGACAAACTATACCAAAGAGAGAGAGAGACATGAAATATATTTTGTTCTTCAAGTGCTATGCATGTGTGTGTGTGTGTGTGTGTGTGTGAACTTAGAAACATCTAATCTTTTTTCCTGAAATCCCTATTTTTATGAGTTTTAGGGCTTTTACAGTCAGTATGAATTTTTCTGTCAGAGTGCAGACCCATTGACAATACAATCATTTAAAAATCTAATTGCTTTCACCTGTTTAAATAAGTGAAATTCATGCTGGAAAGCGTGTGCAAACTGCCACGGGAAATAGGTGAACTCCCGCTCAAGGAAGGTTTACCAGGCATCTCTTTTTGTCCCTGGAGGTGTTTATGTCCTTTTAGAAGTCTGTATGGATTTGGTCTATAGCCACAGATTTGTGACTAAATGACTGTGTGATCGAAGCTACTAAACAGTAATAAGGCTTGGTAATAGCTGTTTGAGGTTTATTTCAAGGCTTCATGTCTAATCTCATTAGAATACCTAAGGGTACAAATGTTATTTTTCCCTTGTGTGTTCTAAAAATAGAGTAAATGATGGGTCGTAATTAATGTATAAAAACACTTTTGCCTTTGTTTTTATTTTGCAATGCAATAGTTTACTTAATCTAGCAAATATGAATTGAATTTTATTTTGTTTTTGGTTTTAATTTGAAATCCAGTACACACACACACATACACACATACACATGAATGCACACACATACACACAAACACACACACACCCCTACAACCACACACACATTGAAGAAATAAATATTTGTCACTGAATTTAACAAATCAAAACAAAGAGTTTAATTTCCTAATAGTCTTGCAACACATTTGAAGCATAGTCTGTTTGTTTGGGGAGGTAAATGGAATTTGTGTTATGAAATTTCTTAGCAGTACTAGTTGTGCATTTTCAATTGATAGACCTTTAAGCTGTCACATCCTTAATTTCTTTTCCTGGCAACAATTATTGCGTCATGAAATGAAGATAATTGTAATTTTGTTTTGTCTTAGATGCCATTTATAAGATATGTTATACATATTATTACCTCTCATTTGTATTAGATTATTTTTTAGCAAAATTAGAGTTTAGTTGATTCAGGGAAATTATACTACTGCCTTTAAAGCATTATTAGCATTTTGTTAAGATTGGATATTAATGAATTCAAATGACCAGGTCTGTTATTAGAATGGGGAAACAAATTCCACTGAACTGTTTGATTTTTTTCCTCTTTCTTTCAATGTATAGAGCTTTCACATTGCAGGATAACTTGCAATTTATTCATATGTGCATATATATTTGTAATATATCTAAACAAATGTATATTATTTGTTTATATTTATATCTAAACAAATTTATATTATTTGTTTAAGTATATTATTTATGAACATGCTTTATAATAAAGTTTTGCACTCATGCCCTTGAGAGAAGGACATAAATAAAAATACTTATACCAACATACTAGAAAGTGTTAAGAGGCAGACAAAAACTGGATTTACAAGTGTTTTCTAGAGGTTTTAAACTCTCTTGTTTTAAATATTATGTGTATTTTTACTGTTAAGAAAAACACATCAACAGACTGAATTTGATTTTTGGGACAATAGTTTGAGACATAATAATGACAGCTTTTTAGCGTACTCTCAGCTGTGGCATTCTATGCTGCAGAGAAAGTTCTGTAATGGTCCTTCAAATGGGGATAGTCTTGTCTTCTGAAGTATGTCAGGC
This sequence comes from Sorex araneus, assembly GCF_027595985.1. NCBI lineage: Eukaryota > Metazoa > Chordata > Mammalia > Eulipotyphla > Soricidae > Sorex > Sorex araneus. The sequence goes on from NC_073302.1 coordinate 412,904,045, forward strand.
ATTTTAGTATTAATATTAGTAGGTTATTGCATATTGTATTTCGATATATAGAACATTGAACTACAAAGGAAACAAAAAGTATTATAAGGTTAGTGCTTAGGAATACATGCATTTATGTATCTGTACAAGTACACGTCATTATATTCTTGTTACTATTGAATTCTAACTCAAGTTTATATCCCTACAAAATACATTCCCATCTACTATTTTCTGATCACCTCTTATGCACTGACACTGCTTTACAGTTGTTAATTAATTAGTTAATAATAATATAAAACTATTACTCTTAAGCCAGCATTTCTTATAAGTTGTGAAGTATCAACTATAGAGAAAATAAGAATATTCTATAAGAAAAATGATTGAAGGTATACTAAAATGTAATTGCCAACTTTATGAATACAGTTACAAAAGTTCAAGTATACATTTGATAATTGAGAATTTAAAATGTTTGGCCTTCTCTTTGTCATAAAAAAATCAGATTTTCTAAAGCATTAAACAATACACTGAAATTAGTTGTATAGACACATTTGGTTAGGCCTAAGGGTAAGTACTATATCAGTTTTTAGAACTGTTAGTAAAACATCTGTCTGATTTTAAAAGCTGAAAGGCATGCTAATTATTTTCTTTAATTTTTAATTATTATTTTTGTTGCAGCAATACCCTCACTAGTTTGAAGTGACTTATTAAACCTGTTTTATTTACACTATAAAATTCTAATTGAACTAAATTATACACATTGAATGGTACTCCATGGCATATAGAATTTGAAAACAAAATTGGGCACTTCATACAGAACAGAGAACACAAACTGGTGATGCTGTTTTAAAATCTGTTTTAAAATCTGGTATATATATATGTTAGAATATACATATACATGTATATGTATATATACATATGTATATATATACATATATATATACATACACACACACTTTTCTTTCCAAACAGTATCATTTTGAGAGTGTAGGAAAAAAATAGTTTGGAGGCTGAATAGTAGAGCATTACGGCATTTTCTTTTTCATATACCAGATCTGTATTTTATCTCTGGTCCCCAGTGCTCAGCCAGGATTACTCCCTGAGGGTAGAGCCCAGAGTAAGCCCTGAGCACAGGTGAGGTTGGCCCCCAAAACACAAAACAGAAAAGAAAAATGAAAACTTAAATAGTTCAGAATCTGCAATCCAAATAATTAAAACCCTTCAGTATTTTGAATGTAGGCCCATTCTTTAATTTTGGGAGGCAGGCTTATCATAGGGTAGGCATTTTCCTGAACAAGAGTAGAAGAATGGCGGTTGTAAAATTCACCTATCATTAAATTTATGAAAAGAAACACTTGTCTGTAAGGGACTCATAAGGCGACTAAGCAGACTTCCCAGAAGATCCAACCTGGTGCCTATTGAATGGGCTTTTCAGCCCATGGTCTACCAGCCTCTGCTTGTTTTGTTGCGATATTTATTACTTATCTTTCATAAATAATATTTATAAATCAGTACTTTTCCAAAAATTTATACTCAAGAACTCATACTCCCCCGGTCATTCCTGTTTAGAAATCTAAGGTGTATCTCAGCGAAAATATTTCTGACTGAGCTTGTTAGTATATTTCAAAGAAAAGTATACTATGAGTAGAGAAAAGTGATTAAACTTCAAACTGTAGCTCAGTTATCCAGAAATTATTAATGATCTTGAGCTGTACTTGTAAAAAAATCAAAATATTAGCAAAGAATTGTGTTGTCTTTATTGATTTTTATACCTTAGAAATTTGATCTAAGTTTATTACAGTCTCAGTTCTTTTTTATTTTTAACATTTTAAAAAATATTATTTCTATAAGTCTCTGGGTGCCAAAATGGGTTAGTAGACCTCCCGGATCATAGTCTTTAAGGAGCAGAGGGGCTGTGTCATGTGCAGCTGCTCTGGATCTCATCTGGGCGGAGAGCTTGCCGGTAACACCCCCATCCCATGATCTCTTGCGCGCCACATCAATAAAAACTCATACCTCTGGGTTGTGAGTTCTGGAGAATGACGGATGCCACGTGGGCGTTGTTGTTGCTGCCACTGCTATCTTCCCCATAGAAAGAAAGAGTTGGGAGAGAAAATCCTTCCCCTTCCCCAGGCGGCATGGGGTCGTAGCTCAGCTCACTGTCTAGATGCATTTCTATCTGGGTGCCAAAATGGGTTGTAAACTGAGCTAAAACAACAGAAATCCAAATAATCCTATAATCTTCATTCTCAGCAATGGAAAACAAACTATCAAGCAGGTTTGATTGTTGGGGGAAAATTTCAAATAATAATAGTGAGTTCTCTGTTGAAATATTGAATGTATCCAAAGTATAGAGAGAATAAAGTGAAGAAAATTAGCCACTCAGGTGCGGGTGTGTTGGGAGGGGGGTATATTGGGGTTCTTGGTGAGGGAACAGGTGCACTGGTGAGGGGATGGGGGGGTTTGATCATTATATAACTGAGACAAACCTGAGAGCTTTGTTACTTTTGTCACGGTGATTCAATAAAATAAAAATTTAAAATATATATATATTATTATGTTATACTCTTCTTAGAATGTGAATTTGCTGACCCTTCCGTGTATTCTCATTAGGTATACTTGTATGGTTCATTAAAGTGTCCTTAGAAGGATAGAGATCACACAGGTGAAACAATGTCCAATCCTCTTCAGAAAGAAAGAGTCATGCCCCAGTGGCTTTGGGGGCATTCACTTGTCAGGCAGTTGGCTTTTGGCCAACAAAGATGAACAAATTAGTAGAATGTACCTGGGTTGGCCCTGTTCCTCATCTCATTTATGTAATTGATGTCTAGTGGCCTCATTATGTATCATTAGCATATCGACATGAAATCTGAGTCTGTCAAAGAGCTGCTTGTTGTTGGCATTAGCAACTGACCAAATTTACCACAACATGTAAGGCAGAAGATCCTGGATAGAGGCAGATCAAGATGGTGACACAGTAACAGGAGACTCAAAGTTAGTAACTCAAAGTTTCTTGTGTGTGAAATAGTTAAAACAGGCTTGGATTTGCATTCAGCTATTTTCCTGTAGCACAAAAGAGCTGATTTTTTAATAACAAACTTCAAAATATGCGGTTCTGTTAAATATTTTGAAATTATATCACATTCATTTTCATTGCTTCACTATTATATATCTTTGGTAGTACCTATCACCAGTGGTAACTGATTCTAACAAATACCTTGTTAAGGTAATGACAAATTTGGACATGGTTATAATCGGAGGAAAAATTGGAACTGACTGCTTTGAATTGCTGGAGAGGAATCCTAGATTGTTTTATAACAGATCAGAAATATAGGTGTGAAGTTGTCTATTCTAAATTATTTCCATAAAGTGTCATTAGATAGCATTTAAAGTTTAAAAAGTGTTAAAAAGATATATTCCTTACTAAGTATTTATAGTTTAAGGTGGATAATAAAGCCAGAAATGTTTTTATAACATTTATCCACCAAATATAGTGAAATGAAAATTATTTTAAAAATTAAGTATATATTAAATAAGTTATATTTTATGTAAAGTTGTATGCTATTTGAATGGGAAAACAAATTCTGTATCTAGGTTTCTATTTGTTTTAACTCACATCATGCCATTTAATTCCTCCAGTTAGTCAAAGTTATCCTATTAAGAAAAAGGAAATGATTTAAGTATACCCCAGTGTGATATCCCTTTTATCCTCTAAAAATAAGTATTTAGGCATTTTAATTTTCAAACACTGATGCCCATAGCATCAAACATGTAGTCAATATTAAGTGTCTGAATGCTGAATAAATGAATGGCAATTGCACTTCTTTTACTTTTTATCACTGTATCACTGTATACAGTGTATACAGTGTATACACTGTATCACTGTCATCCCTTTGCTCATTGATTTGCTCAAGTGGGCACCAGTAACATCTCCATTGTGTGACTTGTTGTTACTGTTTTTGGCATATCGAATACGCCATGGGTAGCTTGCCAGGCTTTGCTGTGCGGGCGGGTTACTCTCTTTAGCTTGCCGGGCTCTCCAAGAGGGACGGATGGGACCTGGGTTGGACGTGTGCAAGGAAAACGCCCTACCCGCTGTGATGTTTACTTTTTAAAATTTAATTAATTTATTTTGGGTTGTTTTTGGTCACACATGGTGAAGTTTAGGTATTACTCCTGGTTATCGTTGAGAATTACTCCTGGTAGTGCTTGGATGCCAAAGATCGAACCTAGGTCAATTGCATGCCAGGCAAGCACCCTACCTGTTATACTATCTGTCCAGCCCTTGCACTTTATTTCAAAATATGAAGTTCATATATTTTCATTTACTTAACAAAATGAGAAAATATTTATGCAGAATAAAGTCAAGACTGAAAAAAGTAAGAAAAATGGAATTATTACTTAATACATATACACAACTTTACTATGACTGCATGTTAGACATTCTTATGAATGCTTATAGTTGAAAATTTAGAGTAATGTACTGTAAATAGCTATAAGTTGTTCTTGTGATTTCAACATGAACATGTTACCTACTTATTAACTGTTCAGTACTCATTCAATGTATAGTAGTTACCATTTGTTGAATCCTAAGTATATATGTGTGTGTGTGTGTGTGTATATATATATATATATATATATATATATCAATGTGAATTCTTGACTAAGTTTTACAAACCTGTAGGTAATCTATGAAGTAGGCATTATTCCTTATCTATCAATATATAAATTGTTTTCCAGTTTTTTACTGAATTTAAAACTGGATCAAAGACAGAGGTTGGAGTGATAGTTCAGAGGGTAGGGCATTTTTCTTGCATGCGGCCAACCCAGGTCCAATCCCTGGTATCTCACATGGTACACCAAACACTAACGAGAGAGTAAAACCAAGGGTGAATCCCTGGGCACTGCTGGGTGTGACTCCAAAACCAATCTTCCTGCCCCCACCCCGATTGGATCAATTAAGTTAAGAAAAGATTTGAGTTGGAGCTACCTGATTCCAAGTTAGATGGTTTATTATCTAATAACTGTATTAGATAATAACCATATTAGACTACTATAAACACTAGTCACATTAGTGTTTTACCTTCTGGTACTAATATAAATTATTACTCACCTAGAGCAACATCTTGATTTTTAGATTGTCCACATTTTTTTAATTAAAATTTACACTAAAATTTTTCTAAGGACAGAAAGTGGAGAAAAGAATTGATTGCTAGAGAGACATGGGTCTTTTAGGAGCTATTCATATTAATTGCCGTGATTGCATTGGTTTCAGAAAGACAGTTATTTCAAAACTCAACAAGTTATAAATTTCTGTGTTTAGTTGGTAGGCAACAGTCATACTTAAATGAAGCTATGATAATAAGTTTTAGAAGAAAACTACACTGAAATGGATGTTATATGTGTACACAATTTCCCATATCTGTGATTTCTTCATGGTCTTTTTAATGTAATTTATATGCATATGCTGTGTCCCAGAAATTTTGTACAAATGAACATCCATCCATTAGACAATGGAATACTTGTCTTATAGTAAGAATATAACACTACCACATTAAACATTTATTGTAGAGTATATGTTCTCCTAAGTACTTTAATCTTCAGTTTGTAATTGAGAAAAGGGATGAAGAACAACTCAAAAAAATTGAAATGTTTGAGGGCCAGAGCAATAATAATTACAGAGGTAGGCTTCTTGCCTTGTAGGTGGCTGGCCAACCCAGGTTTAATCCCCATATGGTCCCTTAAACACCACCAGAAGAAATTCCTCAGTGCCTCAACTGAAATAAACCCAAACATTAGTGAGTATGGCCCAAAACCAAACAAAGCAAACATCAAGAACAAAAAGGTAAATATTTTATTTTATTTTATTTTAATTTTGGGACACATCCAGTGATGCACAGTGGTTATTCCTGGATCATGCACTCAGGAATTATTCCTGGTGGTGCTCGGGGGACCATATGGGATGCTGGGAATTGAAACTGGGTTTGCCACATGCAAGGTAAACATCCAACCTGCTGTGCTGTCACTCCAGTCCATGAAACTATAGACACTAAATAACAGATAATGGAGTTAAGTTGTATATGAAGAATTTCAGCTCCTGGTAACTCTTCCAGTGCCTTGTGGAAGCTCTCCCATTACACTGTGTTTATATTCAATCTTACATGCAGTTTCTGTTTTTGTTTTGAGTCACACCTAGTGATTCTCAGAGTTTTCTCCTGGCTCTGCTTTTAGGGATCAATCCTGGCAGGACTCCGGGGATAATATGAAGTACCCAGTGGGCCACAAGATAGGCAAGGACCCTACCCTTTGTTTTGGAGCTTTGGCTCCAAATCCTGTGCTTTTTTTTAACTTAAATTTTATTCTGTAGAATTACAAATAAAAAGAAAAGGAAAAGCGTAGGACTCTTAAGTATGAAACAAAATTCATTTAAATTACTTGTCACAAAACTCGAAATATCAAAAACAGCTTTGTGTTCTTACCTGCTATAATAGCACAGCAGGTAGGGCATTTGCCTTGCATGCGGCCAACCCAGGTTCGATTCCTTTGTTCCTCTTAGAGAGCCTGACAAGCTACTGAGAATATCTCGCCTGCATGGCAGAGCCTGGCAAGCTACCTGTGGCATATTTGATATGCCAAAACAGTAACAAGTTTCACAATGGAGACATTACTGCAGCCCACTGGAGCAAAATCCATGAATAACAGGAGGACAGTGCTGCAGTGCTACAGTGTGACAGTACTACAGTGCTGCGCACTTTTCATTATAAAGCTTTAAAAGAGGAAACATTTGTCCATCCACACAAATCTTATAATTTTTAAACAACTGTTTGCATAGTTAATCTTGGTCTATAAATGAAATTGTGTCCCAAAATAACACATAATTGGGAGCTTCTTTCATACACAGGGTGATTTTCACCCAAATTTGTACCATTTTGAATTTGAAAAGTGATGATAGTAGTGATTCTGCTAGAACAGCAAGTGTAAAGAGCATCTCTACAGAGGACTCTGGAAAAGGTCTAAAGGGGAGAAATGCCTGAATTTTTATATACATGTTATTTATCAAACACAAAGCACAGTTTCTCATTTTATTTCCTTTTTTCTAAGACACACACACAGAAACATATGCCCACAGTTTGGTTTTGGGAGCTACACCCCTACGCCCAACACTGCTCAGGGATCACTCCTGGCTCTGTGCCCAGGAATTAGTCCTGATGTGCTTAGGGGAGAATATTGGGTGCCATGTATTGAACCTGGATCAGCTGCAATTATGGCAAGTGTCATACCCATTATACCATACCTCTGGTCCTCATTTTATTTTTTACAATCCTTTTGAGATATTTCTGGTCAATTTCTGTAAACTAATGCAGTTATTCTGTGAAGTTGAATGCTTGATCAACTTCTCTCAAAATAGTTACTGAGAAATCAGGGATTTGCTACTAACTCTATCTAGTTTCAAATCCCATAATAATTCCACTATTAGTTTTTATTGCATAAATAAAGAAAACATATTTTCAAGAAACAGGTAATAAATTGTTACGGCTGGGACTAGATAACTAGATTGCTCAACCAATGGAGCTCTGAGAATGTTAATCTTCTCTGTCATATTTCTTTATTCATAAGTGAATTTTAGCTTTTTTTCAAACATGCATTCAAATAATTACCTTTACCTTTATGTAATCATGCTAAACGAATGAATAGAATCAAAAAACAATTTCAAGTTGAAAAATAATAAGAAAGTTTAACTGCACAAAAGTATTGAATCCAGTGATTCCTAAACCCCGTGGACAAATATAAACTTTAGCAAGTAGCTTATGACCAAAATTCAAAACAAAACCAAATAACATAAAAGACACAAAAGACTGAAAACAAGAACAGAAATCTACTCTATATAGGAAATGTTGTTTCAGTCATTTCCTCTCTTACTTGCAAAAACATAAATTTGGCAATCAAAAGTTGTTTTCAGGTTTTTCTTTCTCCTCTTCCTCTCTTTTCTTTATATCTTTCTTATCTTCCTGGGTTTTTCTTTTATTTGTTTTGTTCTAGGAATTTACCAGCTGTTAATTCAAAGTCTCTCCCCTTCCTTGCATAAGAAAAATATGGGTCATTAATCCATTAGGTTTGTCCAGGGACTTACAATTACATTAAGGATTGTAGCTATTATCTCCATGCTAGTTAATATCTGAGTCCCTATGGTATGTTCATCTATTGTTCATTTGTGCTTTATAATACCTTAGTCACTACATATTCACTTCATAATGTTTCTGAGAATTGAAGTTCTAGTTCAAGTAGCTATCCAAAAACAACACGGATTATTAAAAGCAGAACTTTGTTTTACAGTAGCCCTGCTAGTTTCTAATGCACTAATCTTCTCATTTTCCTTAGTTTCTCATTTTATTTACATTCCTTTGTGTATATTTTAGATACAGGCAACAATTTTACCACTTATGTAACTATATTTTCTTTTGACATTTTACAGTACCACCAGAATAATTAGTGGAGAAAATGTAATTGTATACAATATAGGCCCTTTTGTATGCTAGGGAAATTTTGTTTACAGGAAAAACTTATAAGAATACTATTTGAAAAATAAACACATCTTGATAAGTTTGAAATTTTGGAGTAATTTGTTTAAATCATAAATTCATATGAAAGTATTGAAATAGTCTTGGATGTTGTTTAATATTTTTTAAATTTATTGATCAGTGTTTGGTTCAATAAAGTAAAAAGAATCTTTTTTTTTCCAGAGGTGTTGAGCATACTGTAATATTTAAGACTGTCAACATTTCAGTAATTTATTATGTACTTTATTATTTTTTAAATTTTACTGTTTTGCTTTGAGTCACACTCAGCAATGCACATGGGTTACTCCTGGCTCTGCACTCAGAAATGACTCCTGGCGGTGCTCGGGGGACCATATGGGAGGCTGGGGATCGAACCCAGGTCAGCCACGTGCAAGGCAAACACCCTACTCACTGTAATTTCGTTCCAGTCCCTTATTATGTACTTTAAATTCATAAAAATTACCTGTATTTATTGATATTTTTTGAATATTTCTAGTGGACAAAATGACCAGCTAGAGACTTAATACATGGTGAGGTTTTATGTAAAATGTTTACAACAGTTTCCATGTTTTTTATATCAGCCCTGAGTGTGCTCTGGGTTCCATGCTATGCTAGGGATTGAACCTGTTCCTTCCACATATAAAGCTCATGGTCCAGCCCATTCAGTTTCACTCTAGTCAAGATATACATGGTTTCTATTAAGTGGAGTTTAGGAATTCCATAACCTTGTCTTTGGGGGATTATTCATTGACTACATGGCTTACAATCATTTTAATGCAATTATTTACTTCCCCATGCCACACTGTAATGTCTTGGTTGTGCCTTCTTATTTGTAGTTCCTAGCACATGGAGTGGCTTGAAAATAGAAATGAATGTGGGGCTGGAGCAATAGCACAGCGGGTAGGGCATTTGCCTTGCACGCAGCGAACCCGGCTTCGATTCCCAGCATTTTATATCGTCCTCCTAGCACCAAAAGGGGTAGTTCCTGAGTGCATGAGCCTGATGTAACCCCTGTGCATCACCGGTATGACCCAAAAAGAGAAAAAAAAAAAAGAACATAGAAATGAATGAATATAGAAAACATTGATAATGCATTTTTGTTTGGTTTTATTTAAAGATTGACAGTGTTTGATATTTGACCTGTCAAAGACCTGGATCTGAAAAACAAATGCTTTAGAATTGCATTGGGATTGGGTTGATCAGAACAGTTTCCAGAGAAATCAGTATTTCAGTGAAAATGAGACTGCAAGGAAATGGGAAGGACATTCCAGGTAGGTAAAGATTGTTGAGGGCTTAATAAGATAGAAATACAAAGTTATGTTTTAAGTTTTTGTGAGAATTGTAGGATTCCTGAAATGAAATATTTTTTGGTTGGTAATTTCAGGTAAAAGTTGAAAGTAAAATCTGGGATTTCCCTGACTGCCAGATGAGAAGTCTAAAATGTCAGCATCCATATTATCATTCAGAATTAGCAAAGCAATCCATACTGTTTGATAGATCTTCCATTGATCATTTTAAAGCAAACATTTTCCCATTAGTAAATGTGTTCCTTTATCTTCTTTCTATCCTTCCCTCCCAAATGATATAATTCTGGTTTAAAGCCTAAAGACTATATCCTCTTTTAGCCATTTACTATGCGAACTTAGTTAAGTTGTTCTAGCAGTCAGAATATATGATCTACCTATGTTTTAGACTCAAAATAACAATGACTGATCCTAGTGAAAAAGTTTATTTTCTTAAATGTGTACCTGATATAGTGGCTGTTTTAGTTTTATTGCTTTGTGAGAACCACCTTCGAACATCAGGGTTTTAAAGAGACACAAAAAAGTCAAGAATTTGGGCATAGTTCAATGAAGAAAACTCATTTCTGCTCCCATATTTTCAGCTAGGCTGATTTTTAGAGAGGTTCTCAAACATAATACAGCTTTTGCAAGTCAATTCCAGTGTCTTTGTGTTGGATGTAGTATTAGTCACTTTATTTCCTTTTATGTAAATGATCTCTCTCCATGTCTATTCTCCAACATTTGATTTTACATCATATTCCTCTTGAAATGGGTGCTGGCTTTCAAGAGGATGCAAGGCCTGAAAGTTGTTTCTGGAGCATTCTATTGCTAAAAGAAGATGTGGGGTGATCTCAGAGTCAAGGGAGGAAAATAATACCTACGGATAAATGATACCTGCAGATAAAACAATTAGCAAAGTTTCATTGCAAAAGCACTTAAAGAATAGGAGCAATTATTAGAGTTCTTGGTTTCTTATAGTTTTACCATATATGACTTCATGAGATTTTCAGGTGACATTTTCATGTTTCTCTTTTATTTCTACATGTTGTCCATCTCTCTGGGCCATGAAGGTGCATAAAGGGATTACCATCCAAAAGGTTTGGGGGAATGTAATCTTTAAGTAAATAGATTTTATGAACATTGGTTTTGGAATTACAATTTCACATCACATCTAAGTTTATGTACATACTACAATCAACAGGAAAATAACAATATATATCATTGCACCATAGTCCATTTTTACTCTCTCCTTTTGACCACGTTCATTTATCTCTCTAGTTACTATAACTTTGAGAACTAATTCCATATTTCTTTCTATCAATTTTTCCAGTATCCATGCTTTGCTTCTCAGTAGTCGGATAACAAATGAGAGAATGATAATTTTTTTCTTTTTCTGAGATATTTTATTTAACATCATTCCCTTCAATTTCATCTATATTATTCCAAAGGACAAGCTTTCTTTTTTTATATAACTGAGTAGTGTTCTATAGTTTGTACCATTTTTAAGTCCATTTATCTGATGGTGGGAACTTACTAAAAAAAACACTGATTCAGAAAGATGCTAACACACCTTAATTCTTTGAAGTTAACTTCATAATACCTTAATATACCTTAATTTTTGTAATAGGCCATCCAGGATTTAAATATTATTTTCAGTGTTTACCTACTTACAAGGGCTCGAGCAATAACACAGCAATAGGTCATTTGCCTTTCACGTGCCCGAGCCATGTTCGATTCCTCCACCCCTCTCGGATACCCGGCGAGCTACTGAGAGTATCTCGCCCACATGGTAGAGCCTGGCAAGCTAACCCGTGGTGTATTTGATATGCCAAAAAACGGTAATAATAAGTCTCACAAAAAAAATAAGTCTCACAATGAGAGACGTTACTGGTGCCAGCTTGAACAAATCGATGAGCAATGGGATGACAGTGACAGTGACAGTGACCTATTTACAAACTAAAAAGTTTCATAGAGTAATTGTAAGAAATTTATGAACAGTGGTGACAGAACTCAATATAGTGTCCAAGGACAAATGTTTCCTACCATCAATTATTTTTTATAAAAAGAAAAGAATTTATGATATCTTCCAAGTACTATTCTAGACTCTTAAATGTTTAAAGATGCATAGTGATTTTTGCACACCTAGATAAATTTATGGAAGCATGTGGCATATTTACAAAAATAGTAGACTACATAGGTCCAAATCAGAAACTGGATGAATTATGAGAAACTTGAAGAAGCAAGGTAGGTTCAAGTTATAAGGGGTCATATATGGTAGCCGGGAGTTCAACATACTATAATCTCTATAGAATCTCAGTTTTCTCTGATTATTGTTATAAGAACCAAACAGGATAATTGTGAGGTTTGCATGTTAATATAAAATACTTAGCATAGATGCCAAAAATTCCTTGTGCTCCCAATTGGCTATTACTAATGCAACTTTTGATTTACAGCTATTGAAATGGAGGAACTAATTTGATGTATGTCTAAAACAAACAATATTTAGGGAAAGGATAAATGGTGGTATTATTTTTCAATTCCTAGATAATCGTGTGATATGAATTCAAAATAAATTTCAAAATAAATACAACAATAGAAGTACAGAGTTTGAAGTATTCTCAGAAATTTTACTGAGGGCATAGAGATAGCTCAAAGGGCTAGAGCACATTCTCTGCATACTTCAGTCATGGGTTCAAACCCCAGCCTAGTTCCCTGAGCACTGCCAGGTGCAACTCCTGAACACTAAGTAGGGAGCAACCCCTGAGCACTTGCCAGTACTGTTTCTAAACAAAAACAAAGCAACCTCAACAGAAATATTCATTGAACATTATGTGGTAAGGTGTTTACGTGAAAAAATATCTGACTAGAATTAGGCCAGAATTAGAAAAATAGAATTTTGAGATATTCCAACTGCCACTTAAGAGAGGAGTAAGTGTAGTCATTGTGGGAAATAGAAATTAGGCCTAAGGAAAATGTAGGGAAGGTAATTACTTATACAGACTAGCTTTCAAAAGTCTGTTCTACCCATCATGAATTATGAGCTTATGACATGAGAGGAGCTCATTTGCATTTCAGTATTTCTTTTGGAAATACATTTGTATTTTCTGCAAAATATTTCAAAGACATAGATTCACAGTACAGCAGCAATGAGGATATGTTTTTGCTTTTCTAAATCAAGTGTTTCCCAAAGTGGGAAATAATCTACACCGCAGACTAACCCAGGGGGTGAAAAGTGCCATGCTTGCGATTGAGGGCCACTGCTTTTTGTTCCTTAAAGAAGAGAAATTTCCAAGAAAATGCTGAGTATTGTTATTCTGAAAATGGCATGGTAAGCTCAGTAAGTTTGGGAACCTCCGGACCAGTCAGTTCTCTGGGGCCTTCTGGTTTCTGATCAGCTAAGAGAGCTCTGGGCTCATCTACACAATAGAATACTATGTAGCTGTCAGAAAACATGAAGTCATGAAATTTGCATATAAATGGATCAACATGGAAAGTATCATGTTGAGTGAAGTGAGTCAGAAAGAAAGAGACAGATATAGAAAGATTGCACTCATATGTGGAATATAATGTAACTGAGAAGTACAAGTTGGCAATGATGCAACTTCTGGCAGAGATTTCTCTGGACTTAATTACTAAAATACAGAAACCCAAAACTGTGAGGCCGCTAAGTGCGGTCACTTGACCTCATACCTCTTCATTCTCAGCAATGGAAAACAAATTATCTAATGCTTCCTTTTCAGCAGGTCAACTTTAGGGGAGAGACTCTCCAAACAATAATAGTGAGTTTTGCTGAAATATTGAATGTAATCAAAGTGAAAGTAAAGTAAAATTTATTAGTTACACAGGCAGGGGGGGCTAGGGGTGGGGGAGGCTAGGGGTGTAGGGGTGCGAGGTGGAGCTATACTGTGATTCTTGGTGGTGGAATATGTGCACTGGTGAAGGGATGGGTGTTCGGGCATTGTATAACTGAGACTTAAACCTGAAAACATTGTAACTTTCCACATTGTGACTCAATAAAAAAAATTTAAGAAAAAAGAGAGAGCTCTGGGCTCTACTGTTATTGTAGTCACCCCTTAGATGTGTTCTTCCCTTTTAATTTCATTATTTTTAATTGTTCCTTTCACTTCAGCTGTACTCGTAAGTTAAAAAAAAAAGAAAAAAGAAAGAAACTGATTTCGTATTAAAGTCATTCAGGGGCTTCCACTGTAATGGGAATGAAGCATAAAGCCCTTTTTTATCTCTCTTTCATTGACTTGCTGTCTGACATATCAACCAAGTTAGTGAACTTTTCTTTACAACTTTTTGTGCCATACACCTTTGGTCCATGTGCTTGCATTTGCCAAAAATGCATTCATCTTTCTTGTTTGCCGGGAGAGCCCAAACAACTCCTCTCTCTGTGTTCCTTCCCCCTTCCCCAAAAAAGCCTTCTTTGGTTCAAGGATATAGCAGAACAGTCAACTGATTTCATCACATATATAAGGTTCTCAGTTCAATTTGGCCACTGGAAAATGAAAAAATCAACTAATTCAGTTCAAGATCTTATATAAATTCAACTTAAAGCTGAAACAACTTCACCACTGCTTTTTGACAATGCAATGATTTTGTTCATTAATCAATGAAAGTGAGCATGATTGTAACCATGCTACCTAAACTATAATAAAAAAAAAGGAAAGAGAAATTATCATAGAAGAGTAAAGGAGGAAACAGAGTGGCAGCATGCAGAAAGGAGAAAAGGAAATGGAGAGAGAATAAATGTAAGGAGAAAGTAAAGTAAAATAAAAATATTTTCCTGACATGGTTTTAATAGTTTTCTCTTATTGGTTGTTCCCATCAATTTTTTGTAGCATACATCCTAATTATAAGAGTAAAGTTCATGTGCATATAGTTGTTTTATAAATTTTCCCACTATACCTAAATTCAAGTGCCCCAACGACAGAATGTTGTACTTAGTAAAGGAGCTTGAATGACATATGGTTCCTGCTCCAACATGTAACAGACAGTAGTCAGAATATTAAAATAACAGTTCCGCTATGGCTAAATTTTAATTACAGAATTTAGACTGACCTGTAGGCATTCTCAGAACTGAATGTAATTAACATTAGAATTAAAAGAAGAGGCATTGGCCTTCACTCTATTTCAGACACAAGTATGCCCTTTGTTAAGTGTAGGTGCTTTCAAAGCATTGCTTATTACTTTTGATATTTTCTTTCTTCCTTCTTTTAATAACTTTTGTTGATGACTACTTATTACTCAATAAAGTGAAAATTTTTGTTACAATTTCTCCTTCATGCAATTCTACATGAACATAACCCAAAGTGTAATATTTAGTCCTGTAGTTTTCCTAAAGAACTTCTCACAAATAACTAATGTGAGAGAAATCAGGAGGTAAAATGACTCCTGTAACATCCTCATTCTTTCTGCTTCAAATTTTTTTTAAGCTTTTCTTTCCCTGCTCTGTATTGAAGAGCAAAAAACATTATACTTGGGGTAGTGTTTATGCAGACATTGTAGAACTGAGAGGAAAATTAGATATATGCCATAGGCTGCTAAGAACTACATGGGGAGGGTCAGAGTGATAGTATAGCATAGAGGGTGTTTGCCGTGCATGCGGCTGACCCAGTTTAATCCCTGGCTTCCCATATGCCAACCCCACAACCCCCAAGCATCTCCAGGAGTTATGGAGATTTATCACTTCATCAGATCTTGGAATGTGCAATGAGCACTGGAGCACTGCCAGGTGTAGTCCCCCAAACTAAAAAAACTATCAGTCACTGTCACTGTCAGTCCGTTGTTCATCAATTTGTTGGAGTAGGCACCAGTAATGTCTCCATTGTGAGACTTGTTGTTACTCGTTTTGGCATATCGAATATGCTACGGGTAGCTTGCCAGGCTCTGCCGCGCCTGTGGGATACTCTCAGTAGCTTGCTGGGCTCTCTGAGAGGGACAGAGGAATTGAACCCGGGTCACCGCGTGCAAAGTGAATGCCCTACCTGCTGTGCTATTGCTCCAGTCCAAAAAACAATATATATAATATATTTAATATATCAATATATTTAAATATATTATTTTTAATTGTATTAATTTAAAAGTACATGTATTAAGAAGTGCATCAGAGACAAGAGTTTACTTGAACTTTAACTGTGTAATACAAAAAGCCCAAGGGCATGACCATGGGAGGTGAAAAGCATAGCAGCCGTTCATTGTCGTCCTTTCTTCACTTCAGTTGCTTTTACCTTGGCGTATGCGGTGCTGTACGAGATGTATGGTTAATACATAGAGAAATTTCCTGGAAGGAAAATGCTAATCCAAGATGGAAATGGATAGAAGGATAGATGCCACGCTATTTTGGTGCCTTGGAGGCTTCAGGTTATTTCTGAATGTCTGTATAGCACAAGACACTTGTATCTCAGGTCTTCCTTTTTGCCATCATTTGGTGACACTAACGATTCTTAATGTTTTTGGGGCTGGAGCAATAGCACAGCCGGTAGGGCGTTTGCCTTGCACATGGCCGACTCGTGTTTATTTCCCCACACCCCATATGTTCCCCTGAGCACCACCAGGAGTTATTCCTGAGTGCATGAGCCAAGAGTAGCCCCTGTGCATCTCCAGGTGTGACCTCCCCAAAAAATAAAAGGAAAAAGATTCTTAATATTTTTGTAATAAATAACAAGGTACGCACTTGTGAAATAGTTGAACAATATAGGAAAGCTCCCTGTGGTGTATTCATATACCAAATACAGTAACAATGATGTCTCATTCCCCTGACCCTCAAAGAGCCTCTAATGCAGCACCACTGGGAAGGATGAGTAAAGAGAGGCTGCTAAAATCTCAGGGCTAGGATGAATGGAAGCGTTACTGGGCCCACTCCAGCAAATCGATGATCAACGGGATGACAGTGATACAGTGAGGAAAGCATAACTAAAATGATTACACATCCCCATTATTTTTTTCTCTGTACATATTTTTTGTGGTAAAGGGGTCAGTATTCAGAGGCCAATAGAGTCACATCTGGCAGTGGTTGGGGGAGGTGGCCATGTGGGTACGATGGATTGAACTGAGGGGGATTTCACACACACATAGCGTTTGCTCCATCACTTGAACCACTCTACTGATTCCCTCACATGTGCTGATTGTATGAATAACATGATTAGAGTGTGAACAACATAGTTTGTTCAAAAAAAATTATTCAGAAGAGCACGTTTTCTAGTCTTCTATCACTGTATCACTGTCATCCCGTTGACCATTTTTGCTCAAGCGGGCACCACTAACATCTCCATTGTGAGGCTTGTTACTGTTTTTGGCATATCGAATATGCCATGGGGAGCTTGCCAAGCTCTGCAGTGTGGGCGAGATACTCTTGGTAACTTGCTGGGCTCTCCGAGAGGGACGGAGGAATCGAACCTAGGTCGGCCATGTGCAAGGCAAACACCCTTCCCACTGGGCTATCACTCCAGCCAGTCTTCTATAACACATAATAAAAGTATTTATTTTCACATATAGTTAATTTTATGTGAAACTTTAAATACTATAAATACATGTAAAGGCTAGAGAGAGAGAGAGTACAACCCATTAGGTGTTTCTCTTGAACAAGTCTAACCAGGGTTTAATTCTTGCTGCCACATGTGGTCTCAAGGACCACCAGAAGTGATCTCTTAAGCAGAAAGCCAGGAATATGTCCTGAGCACCATTTGGAATAACCCAACCATACAACCCTCAACAACAACAACAAAATCCCCTAAAAACAACAGTGAAAAAAGAAAAAAAAATATGTTAAATCTTATTTATCCTATAATAAGATATTCATCCAAGTCTTATTCAGTTATTCATTCATTTATTCAATCTTTTGCATACTTATCTTACAAAATATTATTCAAATCGGATTTGAAAGCACCTAAATTTCAGAGAATAAAGTAATTTCATGCAAAGCATATGTTAATCTTCAAAATTTTCATTAGTGCATTGAACATTTGGCTAATGATTATTCTCTTCTAAAGGAAATTACATTCCATTTCAACCCTGACATAACACAAAGTATACTGATGATGTCATCACATGGTAGCAGTACCTGAGATACATGAATCAGTTTTAAATTTTTAAAAATAATTTTCTTCTTCCAATTGCTATCCAGATCATTATTTTGGGAGAAAACTTGGAAACATAAATTAATTATTATTTTTTTTTTTTATTGTGGAAAGTTACAAAGTTACAAAGTTTTCAGGTTTAAATCTCAGTTATACAATGCTCGAATACCCATCCCTTCACCAGTGCTCATATTCCACCACCAAGAATCCCAGTATAGCTCCACCCCGCCCCCTCACACCCCAAACACCCCCACGCCCCTAGCCCCCCCACCCTAAGCCCCCCCCCCGCCTGTGTAACTAATAAATTTCACTTTACTTTCACTTTGATTGCATACAATATTTCAACAAAACTCACTATTATTGTTTGGAGAGTCTCTCCCCTAAAGTCAGACCTGCTGAAAAGGAAGCATTAGGTAATTTGTTTTCCATTGCTGAGGATGAAGAAGTGTGAGGTCGAGTGACCACACTTAGCGGCCTCTCAGTTTTGGGTTTCTGTAATTTAGTATTTTAGTAACTAAGTCCAGAGAGATATCTGCCAGAAGTTGCATCGTTGCCAACTTGTACTTCTCAGTTACATTATATTCCACATATGAGTGCAATCTTTCTATGTCTGTCTCTTTCTTTCTGACTCATTTCACTCAACATGATACTTTCCATGTTGATCCACTTGTATGCAAATTTCATGACTTCATGTTTCCTGACAGCTACATAGTATTCCATTGTGTAAATATACCAGAGTTTCTTTAGCCAATCATCTGTTTTCGGGCACTCTGGTTTTTTCCATATTGTGGCTATTGTGAACAGAGCGGCAATGAACATGGAAATGCAGATGTCATCTCTACTATACCTTTTTGCCTCTCCGGGATATATTCCCAGGAGTGGTATTGCTGGGTCAAATGGGAGCTCAATTTCTAACTTTTTGAGAATCGTCCATATTGTTTTCCAAAAGGGCTGAACCAGTCGGCATTCCCACCAGCAGTGAAGGAGAGTCCCTTTCTCCCCACATCCACGCCAACACCGGTTGCTTTTGTTCTTGGGGATGTGGGCCAGTCTCTGTGGTGTGAGATGATATCTCATTGTTGTTTTGATCTGCATTTCCCTGACGATTAGTGATGTTGAACATTAGAAACATAAATTAATTATTATTTAATTTTTTTACTTCTTTTTATTTATTTTTGTCCAACAGGGAAGGTCTTGACCAATTAGTGTATTTTTTCTTTTTTTACTACATGCTGAACAACAGGATTTGGCTTAGTTATAAGTGTGCATTAAATTTAGCAAACTCAATAGAAACACAAAACAATTTAAATGAGTGAGTCTAAGTTATCATGAAAGTTGTAGACTTATTGAAAATATGTACAATAAAGCAATGAAAACAATCATTGTGATTTATTATAAATGTACCATTACTGAATAAAATTCTGACTTTGTTTCTTCTGTGATAAAAAGATAAAGCAATTAAGCTTCTTGTGTTGGGATGATTATGTTAAAAAACCAGATATACAGAATGTTAGAGTACTGTAAGAACAATCAAAAATTCAAAATCCAGAAAAAACTTTTAAAATGGAATTGCCTCCTTCCAGTGTTCTTTGTTAAACTATATATTAAAATATCCTCATAAGGTTTAAATCATGGTCTTCCAATATTAAATAATCATACTTTGACATATAACATGATGAAGAAAAATGCAGTATTCATGCCTTTGATACACAAAAAGTACCTGGACAAGATGTTAGGGAAATATCTATTCTAATTTCTCCTCCTTTATCACTTCTTGGTTAATACAATCACTCTCTAACCAATTTCTTGAAAATGAGATGAAAATTTTTGCACCTTTGCATTTTCTTCTCTCACTTTATGCCTATAGACTGTTAAAGACAATTTCAACTTCCAGAATTTCTAACCTAAGGGCTGAAGCGATAGCACAGCAGGTAGGGCGTTTGCCTTGCACGTAGCTGACCCGGGTTCAATCCCCGGCATCCCATATGGTCCCTCAGGCACCGCCAGGAGTAATTCCTGAGTGCAGAGCCAGGAGCAACCCCTGACCCTCGCTGGGTGTGACCCAAAAAGCAAAAAAAAAAAAAAAGATGTTCAAGTTTACCAACTGGTTATTGAAATCTCTTAGGTCATATATATTTCACTTTAACCTTTTTGAAAAGTTTTCCTTTGCCTATTGAGTTAGCTGGACTTCTCAGAAACTAACCTTGTTTGACAGGTGGATTTCCATTAGTCACTGCTGAATTTCAGATGAGCCACATTTTAGGTACATGTGGCCATGCATCTCAAAACATCTTTTTTTCTGCAGTGCAGGGACTGGAACCCTTAGTCCAACATATGCAAGGCACTTTTGCTGAGCTTCAGTTATGTAATGTTTCTGTTCAAATGGCTTAAAATGATAGTTTATTCTATCTGATAGTTTACTTTTTATGTTGAGAAAGAAGTTCTTTTATGTTTGTTTTCTTAAATATTTTCCATTTTAATATTATTATCAACATTTAAAGTAATTTTGCTGAAAAGTGAAGGTTCTAGTCATAAAAACTTATATGACTCTCTTGTCTCTTTGTCACTACTTTGAGGTTGACCTGACACATAGTACTTGCTGTATTTTGTTTATTTGGCAGTCATACCTGGCAGTTTTCAGGGTTTACACCTGATGGTGCTCAGGGATCACTGATGGTACTTAGGGGATCAAGTGTGATGCCAGATATCAAGTCTGCATCTGCTTCATGCAAAGAAAGCAGCTTACTCCACTATACTATTTCTCTAGCCACTTTTTTGTTTCTTACAAAATAAAGTTATCAAGGGACTCTACCTGACTTATAAGACATTTTATCCTTTAAACTACATACTGTGCTCTGAATACTGCCCTGAGTGACCACTGAGCACAGAGCCATGAATAACCCATGATCACTCCCAGGAGTTGTCCAAAAGCTGAAAGGAAAAAAAAAGAGTTAACACAGAATAACATAATATTAAAATAATTGCTATATTTGTGAAGGAAATTTGAATTAAACCAGATTTACTCTACCTTCTTTGGCTGTGTCAAGCATTTCTTTAGTGATATAGTAGTCTCTTCATACCATATTATAGCATGTCTCTAGCTAGTGCTTATCAAAAGAAAGTTATTTAGCATGTAATTTTATTATAAGGGTATTAATGTAAAATACAACCCAGTAAAAATGTTTGTATAGACTGAGACAGTGTGACCTACTTATGTAGTTTTCTAAAGATCCAGGAAAAATGACACAGATTTTCTAAAAAATAATGACTAGGTTCTTCTGAAAAGGTCCTAGATTACATATAGGACCAAAAAACATGTGAACATTTCCAGAACCTAAGTAGATATTATTGTGAGTTTTGATTCTCACTCTCATGAACAAGACAGCCATGTTGATGAGCAGTCTCAGGTGGTTATTGGAGCACAGTCTGGAAGACGTTACCACCCAAGCAGATCAATGGTAACAGATATGAAAGTGCTTATATATAAAGTGGCTTAGTTAACACAGCTAGAAGATAGAAGTCAGTATTCTGATTTTTGAGCACATATATATACAAAAGGAAGGAAATTTGAACAAACCATTCATTGTGGGAATTCAGGGTATTTATATTAACTGACATACTTTCAGCCACAATTGCATATGTTGTCTATCTCTGTCTTCTGAGAAGTACTAGAAATAGCAAGAACCCAGAAGATTTAGCACCTCTAAGATCAAATCTTCTAGGACTTAAATTTTCTAGGACTCCACTTTTAGTCAACTCTTGTAGACCTCAAGAAAACTCAACTCTTGTAGAAATGGTTCTTTGTGTAATTAGGGTTGGGAAGTTACACAATGAGCTTCGAGTTTATTATGCCAGAAAATAAGGAAATACTTTAAGAATTATGGGAACATGCTATAAAGACATGGAAGCCAACTTTTTTCAAAAGGCTCCTGTTAGGTAAAATGAGACCATTGGAGCATTATAATAAATGTAATTGTAAAGGAAATCAGTTATAAACTAAATATAAATCATAAAAATAGAAAATAATACTTATTTATACAAAATCACGCATCCACATCCATCCTTAACATATAAACTGAAAGTTGGATGAAGACTGCAGTAATGAGATGTTGATACCATTCCAAAATGACTTCACCCAGATGTTCATTAATTAGAGAATATAAAAGACTAACAGTATTGAGAGATACTGGAGAAATAACACTTTAACCAAAAATATAACATCTTTTTACCATAAGCAAAGAGATGCACAAAATCATGTATAATTTTATTGAATATAATAAGCAAAATGGAAAATGTCTTGTGTTAAGTCTACCAAAAGGTCCGTAACCTAAAACTCATCAGAAAGGAGAGAAATATGTAAATTAAAGAATGATTACAAAATATCAGAACTGTGATCTTCAAGTATGTCGGGGTCATAAATATGAAAGAAAGAAAAGAACTTCTCAGCTGCGCACTGAGATATACTACATGTAATTCCGAATTGAACTCTCAGGAATATAAGACATTAATGTAACAAGTGACTAAACTTGACAGGAGACTGATTATTGGGTGATGCTAATAATAAGTTTCACTGTCCTGTGAAACTTGATCTTGAGGCATAGGGAGAATTTTTTATTTGTAAGAAATGTCTACTAAATATTTGGTGATGATAAAACATTAGGTTGATAACCTAATATAATTCAGACGAAGTATCTTTGTACCCCTTTGCAGATTTACTGTGAGGTTATAACTGTGGTAGTAGTTGTTTTTATTTTTAATGTTTTCCTTCTTTATTTCTTATTTTTAATGTAGAGGTACTGCTATTTATTAAGCTGATTAGAATTGGGCATGAACTCCACATTATTTTCTTTTTCTTTATTTTTTTTAAATTGAATCACCGTGAGATATAATTATAAAACTTTCATGTTTGAGATTCAGTTGTACAGTGATCAAACATCCATTCCTCCACCAGTGCACATTTTCCAACAGTGGTGTCCCCAGTATAACCTCCCTCCCCCACTCCCCCCCCCACCTACCATCCCAGTCCTCATCCTGCCTCCATGGGAGGCAATTCCCCCAATTCTCTCTACTTTGGGATATTATGTTTTACTAGAATTTTCCAACCACCACCCAAGACTGCCCTCCAGGGGCAGATGTCAGATCATTTATTGTCCATTACTTGCTTTGAATATCTGGGGGTGCTGTAGCCATGTGCTTCTGGAATCCTAGATTGTAAATGGTTGGGTTCCAGAGACATTTCTGTAGGGCACTAATACATTTTGAGATTTAGTTGGGCGTCTCTGGACCAGGGCACCCAGAGGCAGATTGTGGGTGTGGCAGCCAGCCAGATAGCAGGTGGAGAACGGAGAAGGGACAGCCCAGGACCTCTGCTGACTTGCGGCATGAAGATTTAGTTCTGGAACCCTCATACCTGGACCTTGCTTATGAAAGCTCTTGGTCGCCGGGATTCTATCTCGAGTAGGCGGGGAAACTGCACCTGCGCCATCCTGGGGTGCCTCATTGAAATTGACTGAGTATGGGGAATAGCAGTAGTTTTGAATGCTCTTTGAGGGAACTAAAATTGATATTTTTAAAATGATCCTATATTCAACCCATTTTCATATATTTTATCTATTGGAAGTGGCCAAACACCAACAAATAAAATATGTTATTTGTATTTGGAATGGGTCAAACCAAGATAAAAGTAGTGCAGAAGGAGAGGAAATATTTTTTTTTCTTGATAGAATTAAAGACTCCAAGTAGAAACCTGAAGTACATAATAATATGGAAAGGGAATTGAGGTATTCTAGAAGAGAAAAGACAGAAGCAAATGCTTAGAAGAATAAATAATGTCTCAAATCTTGGAGTCTATTTTGAGAAGAGGGAAGTGAGTTTTGAAATAAAATATTTAGCACCTTGAAAACTAGATGGTGAGGTCTGAATTTCACTTTTTTAGATTAAAGAAAAATAACTTATAGGTGAGAGAGCCTCATTAGAATATTTTATATACATTTAAGGAGTCAAAATCAGTAAAATAGGTATTTACATTGAAATTAGATTTGATGAAGAGTATAAATACATCACTGCCACTGTCACTGTCATCCCTTTGCTCTTCAGTTTTCTCGAGTGGGCACCAGTAACGTCTCCATCATGAGACTTGTTACTGTTTTTGGCATATCGAATACGCTATGGGTATTGCCAGGCTCTGCCGTGAGGGTGAGATACTCTCGGTAGCTTGCTGGGCTCTCCCAGAGGGGCAGAGGAATCGGATCCAGGTCGGCTGCATGCAAGGCAAATGCTCTACCGCTGTGCTATCACTCTAGCCCTATAAATACATAAAGATTTATAATAATAATAGCTGATTCCTTCATAATTATTTTTAGAGCTTCTATATATATGAATAAAAATTGGGGGCCACATCCAGTATTTCGGGGCAGGTCGTGTAGAGGAGACCTTGTGGTATTGAGCATAGAATTCAGGCCTTCCTCATGTAAATTATGTACTCAGCACTTTGAATCATATTGCTAGTTCCAAAAATTATTTTTCTCTATGGGTCTGTGTTTAGGCTATCACTAAACCACAGTCCCAGATCTTTACTCATTTTTATTGTATGGCTAACAATTGGGAGGTAATTCAGTAGAGCAGACTAGAGTAAATGCGGGGTTGAACAAGAATAGATGGAGCAGATCACCAAGGATTCAGGTTAGAAATTCTGTTGATGTATTTTTTATTTTGTTTATTTTTTGGGTGGGTCACACCCTGAGATGCACAAGGTTTACTCCTGGCTCTGCACTCAGGAATTACCACTGGCTGTGCTCAGGGGACCATATGGGATGCTGGGAATTGAACCCGGGTTGGCCGCGTGCAAGGCAAATGCCCTACCCTCTGTGCTATCGCTCCAGCCCTTAGGTTAGAAATTCTGGAAGTTGAAATTGTCTTTAATAGTCTAAAGGCATAAATTAAGAGAAGAAAATGCAAAGGTGCAAAAATTTTCATCTCATTTTCAAGAAATTGAGTAGAGAGTGATTGTATTAATGAAGAAGTGGTGGGGGAGGAGAAGTTAGAATAGATATTTCTCTAAATATAGACCTTTCATATAAAATCAACGTATAATAAGAAAAGAATTCTAAACAGCTGCCAGGGGATAAATTTCAATGAAAGTCTTGAGTAAATTATATATTTGCATCAAAAAGTTTCAGTTTTCAAAAATATGAGAGATTCTTAACATATTTAATTAAATGTAAAATCAGAGTCACTAATATCAGGCTGAAAATTATGCAAATATTAATTTAATCTTGACTCATGGAAATGCTTTTTCGACAGACAAAAGGAACCACAAAATAGAAAAACAGGTTCGATTATAATAAAAATTAAATAAACTGGGAATATAAAGTGAGAAATAAAACATAGATCAAAGACTAAATGTCCTGAACGGTTTATATAAGACAATTTGAGATCAGCATATAAACAAGATAGAAAATGGGAGCAAGGGGACAGGTTGGGGTGGGGGACGAGGGAATGTGTGAATACTTTCTAGAGAAATATCCCCAGTGAAAATGAAGAAAGGGTTCATTTTGTTGTTTGAAACCCACAATCAGCAGCAGTTACAGGAGAATATGATGCCTGGGATAAAATCTGGGCTCCGTTAGCCCTTTGAGCTATTTATGGACCTGTCACTAATGATTTTTTAAGTAACTTGCACAGTCGTCTATCTTTTCTTATTAGCAGCTGTTTTAGAATGTATTAAGATACAGCAAATTGAGGTGAATACTCATAAGGACTCTGTACACTTGGTACAGTTTTTCTCTAAGTTATAGGAACCGGAAACAAATGCGGAGTCACACCTAACGAGTGCTTGTGGTCCACTCCGAGATCAGTGCCCAGTGGTCACTCTTGTCACTGCTCAGGGGACCATGTAGTGATGTGAGGGATCATACTGAGGGTTCCCAGGCATGTGCTTTATTCCATTGAACCAGCATCCAGGCACCTGCCTTTTACTCTTAATGATAGTTTATTTTGCTTGCTGATGCGTATTAGCTTTATATAATCCATTTTAAAATTATTTACTTTTATTTCTCCTGATATATTAGAGTCAAGCCCCAAATTCTTACTGAGGCCAGTGTTCTAGAGTGTGCTGTCTGTTTTCTCCTATATACTCTAAGGTCGCATGTTTTGCACAAAAGTCTTTAATCATTTTTTTTTTGTAGTGTTTTTTTTGTTTTTTGTTTTTTGTTTTTTGCTTTTTGGGTCACACCTGGCAATGCACAGGGGTTACTCCTGGCTCATGCACTCAGGAATTACTCCTGGCAGTGCTCAGGGACCATATGGGATGCTGGGAATCGAACCCGGGTCGGCCGCGTGCAAGGCAAATGCCCTACCCACTGTGCTACTGCTCCAGCCCCCTTTAATCATTTTGAATTAAATCTTGTGCATAGTGTGAGATAGTGGTCTGGTTTCTTACTTTTGTATATCGCTATCCAGTTTTCCCCAAACAGCATTTGTTATATGCTTTTGGCTTTTCTTTAAATCATAAATTAACTGTCCATATTTGTTTGTGTTTGTTTCTAGATTTTATTTATTTATTTATTTATTTAATTTATTTATTTTTGATTTTGGGGTCACACCCGGCGACGCTCAGGGGTTACTCTTGGCTCTGCACTCAGGAATTACTCCTGGTGGTGCTCAGGGGACCATATGGGATGCTGGGAATTGAACCCGGGTTGGCCGTGTGCAAGGCAAACACCCTACCCGCTGTGCTGTTGCGCCAGCCCCTGTTTCTAGATTTTAAATTCTATTCCAGTGACCTTATGGTCCCCTGAGCACTGCCAGGGTAATTCCTGAGTGCAGAGTTGGAAGTAAGCCCTGTGCATCGCCAGGTGTGACCCAAAAAGCAAAAGATAAAATAAAATAAAAATTAAAAAAAATTAGGGTCTTTTACCGTTCCATATGAATTCAATTTACATTTTTCTATTTCCTTGAGTATTGCATTGCAAATTTAATATGGATTTTATTAATTCTATATTGGACTTTTTGGGAGATGTCATTTTAGCAATATCAGTATTTCTAATCTGAACAAAAAGTATTCAACTTTTTTCTGTCTTTTATAATTTAAACTGATATATCTTAGATTATCTTCCTGTGGTACTTTCTCAAGTCCTTTGTATTTATTTGTAGGGACTTGGAATGATTTTTTTGCATGCGGGATTACAGATGGAATTGATTTTTTGATTTCTCTGTTTTCTACTTTGTTGTTTGAGTATAGAAACAGAACATATTTATGTTTGTTAATTTTGTACCCTGTTGCTGTACTATATAGCTTTTATTTTATAAACTGTTGTTTCAAATAGTTTATCACTATAATTTTTAAATGTCTTGTGTATATTATTTCATATGCAAGTAATAATCATTTCTTTTCAATGTTAATTGGGTTATTTATTTTTCTTGCCAAATTGATTTGAATGATATTTTTAATATTATGCTGAATAATACTTGTGAGAATGAACATACTTATACTTAATCTTAGGTGAAAGACCTTTTTGTTTTTCACCATTAGTATGATTATTAGTTGTGAATTAATCATAAATGGCCTTTATTATATCCTGTTCTATCCTTATTTTTTTAAGTTTTTATTGTAATATAGGTTTAATCTTTTATTGCCTTTTTTTATTGAATCACTGTGAGATACAGTTACAAAGCTTTCGTGTTTTGAGTTTCAGTCATACAATGATCAAAACCAATCCATCCACCCCTGTACACTTTCCACCACCAATGTTCCCAGTATACCTTCCCCCACCTCAGTCCCTCCCCCTGCCTCTATGGCAGACAGCTTCCCTCTTTCTCTCTACTTATGGATATTATGGTTTGCAATACAGATACTGAAAAGACATCATGTTTGGTCCTTTATCTACTTTCAGCACACATATCCCATCCTAAGCAATCCCTCCAACCATCATTGATTTAGTGATACCTTCTCTATCCAGCTACCTTCTCTCGCAGCTCATGAGTCAGGCTTCCAACGATGGAGCAATCTTCCTGGCCCTTGTCTCTATTGTTTCCTTGGTTATTAGTCTCATATTATGCTAATTTATATTCCACATATGAGCGAACTCATTCTATGTCTGTTTCTCTCTTTATGACTCATTTCATTCATGTCCATCCACATATAAGCAAATTTCATGACTTCATCTTTCCTAACAGCTGCATAGTGTTCCATTGTGTAGATGTGCCAAAGTTTCTTTAACCAGTGGTCTGTTCTTGGGCACTTGGGTTGTTTCCAGATTCTAACTATTCTGAACAGTGCTGCAATGAACATACTGATAAAGAGAGAGCCCACTGAATGCGAAAAATTATTTACCCAATACCTATCAGATAAGGAGTTAATATCAAGTACATATAAGGCATTAGTAGAATTGTACAAGAAAAAAATCTCCAACCTCATCAAACAATGGGGAGAAGAAGTGAACAGAAACTTCCTCAAAAAAAAATATATAAATGGCCAAACGGCACATGAAGAAATGCTCTACATCACTAATCATCAGGGAGATGAAAATAAAAACAAAAAATGAGATATCATCTTACACCAAGACACTGGCACACATCAAAAAGAACAAGAACAACCTGTGCTGGCAAGGATGTGTGGAGAAAGGAACGGTCTTTCATTGTTGGTGGGAATGCCGACTGGTTCGGCCTTTCTGTAAAACTGTATGGGCATTCCTTAAAAGACATGGAATCGAGCTTCCATGTGACCCAGCAATATCACTTCTTGGAATATATCCTGAGGGTGCAAAAGGTGCACAGTAGAAATGACATCTGTCTTGTTTTGTTCCAGCAGTTTTCAGGACTTACTCCTTGCTCTGCACTCAGGAATTCCTCGTGGTCGTACTCAGAGGACCATGTGGGGTCCCAGGGACTGAAACCTGGCCAAGTGCATGTGAGGCAAGCACCCAACCTGATGTACAATCTCTCTAGCCCTGTATGCATAAACTTTATCAGTGCTTCCTTCACTAATTCCTCTGATGTAATCATGACTTTTTGAAACCGGAGAGATAGTGCAGTGATAAGGTGCCTGTCTTGCATGTGGCCAACATAAGTCTTAGAACCTCATATGGTCCCTTGAGCCACCATGAGTATTAAAAGCCAAGAGCAAACCCTGAGCATAGGTGTGTATAATCCCCCGGCAGCTAGCATTCAGGGTGGTCTCTGGCCTCTCACACAGCTGTGACAGCCCATGCCATGGGGCAAACAGAGGAGGAACCGAGGTCCAAGCCGGTTGATTGATCAGTTGCCATTTATTCCATTCTCCCCATGCACCTGTTCCAGTCTCTCCAAGTCCCCCATTCTAGTCTCACACTACCCCTTATTCCGTCTGCTTCTGTTTTTCCCCCTCATCTCTCTGTGCTCCATTTTGCTGTCCTGCTCTCTCTCTCCTCTCCTCCAACTCTCTCAATCTCTCCACCCCCTCGCACTGGGGATAGATGCTACACCCACACAGGTAGCAAAATCAACATAAGAAAGCCCTTCCTGATTGGCCTTTGGGCTCAAGGGCAGAAACACCACCTAGGGGTGTTCCTCTTATCCTTAGTCCAATCACTTAATTAGCATCTTAATTAACACCCTAATACTATTTTTGTAGGGACACAGTAAGAAATATATTGTTGCTTGTAGGGAGGGAACATCTGGGAACATCTTGTCACAGACTCAGACTGCAGTGCTCAGGCCACATTATTTTTTGCTAACCCTAGCAGAGTCTGAATCTAGTTATTACTTTTTGTATCATGACAGAATTTGTCCATGACCATGCTCTTAACTTATAGTTAAGCATTATGGCACTTTGGCCAGACCCTTTTTGGCCAAAAAGTCCAAATGTACCTATGTGCCAGGGTAGCACATAGCTCACCACTTTTTCTGGGTCCATCCAGTCCCTTATCGGGACCCTGTTTTTGGGGTGCTAGGAAGTTAGGGCAACTGAGGCTTAGGTCAAGAGAACAGATATCCAGGGGAAAATATAATTTGGAGTCAATTAACTCTCATGTTACAAACGCATAACATTAACTGTCTTCTTGTGTCCATACAAAAAGGACATTGCTCTGAATTAACTATGCAAAGGACTTAAGGAGAAGAGAAAAGCAATATTTACAAGTCAACAGAACACAAAGAAAAAAGCTACAAATAAACACAGAGGAATGGGAGCACAGTGATGGGAGTAACCCAGTAAACCTAAGCTCTCTGCGGCAAGGCAGAAAGGACAAACCAATGTTATCCTACATAGGTAGTGTGGAGCAAAAACAAAAACAAATTTTTTGTTGATATGTATGTCCAATTATTTAATGCACATATGTTAAAATGTTCTTACATTCCCGGAATTGTGCATGAGGTGTGTTACTCTTAATGTATTACAAAGGTTTGATTTTACTCACATTTTCTTCAAGACTTTTTTTTTGTCTTTGACCATCAAATATTGGTGGTGTGTTTGTGTGTGTGTGTGTGTGAGAGAGAGAGAGAGAGAGACAGAGAGACAGAGAGACAGAGAGACAGACAGAGAGGGAGACAGATAGTGAGAGATATTGAGAGAGAGACAGAAAGACAGACAGACAGAGAGAGAAACAGATAGTGAGAGATATTGAGAGAGAGACAGAGAGACAGAAAAAGACAGATAGAGAGTGAGAGGAGAAATATGTCCTTGTCTGCTTTTGCTATTTTGGCATCATAATGTCTTTATAAAGTGTGTTTGGAAGCACTTCTCTCCTTCAGTTTTTTTTTCTTTCTTTTTCCCCACATGAGCTTCAGAAGCATAGATAATAGGTCATCTTTAAAGTTTTTATAGACCTCGTTAGAGAAATAGTCTGAACCTATTGCTAATGTGCATGTGAAGAGCTTCTCTCTCTCTCTCTCTCTCTCTCTCTCTCTCTCTCTCTCTCTCTCTCTCTCTCTCTCTCTCTCTCTCTGGGATTACTGTTTAAGTTTCCTTACTTATAACTAAGTATTTCAGACTTTCTGTTTCCTCCCAGTAGTCTTAGAAGGTTGTATATTACTAACAATTTCTCCCTTTCTTATATTGTATAGCTTATTGGCATAACACTACTCATGAACAAACTTGTTGGTCCTTTATATTTCTGTGATATTTGCAGTAATTTATCTTCTCATTGTGATTCTGCTAGCATTTTAATTTTTATTTTTCTTTGCCCATTTATATTGAGATACTGGAATTTAAAATACTCTAAATTATACTTTTCATATATACATCAATTGAACACCACACCCGTCACCAGAGATTTTCCTTTTGCAGTTTAATTTAATTTTTTATTTTTATTTTTAAATTTTTATTTTATTGAATCACCGTGAAAAAAAATGCAAAGCTTTCACGTTTAAGTCTCAGTCATATAATGATTAAACTCCCATCCCTTCACCAGTGCACATATTCCACCACCAAGAACCCAAATATACCCCGCTCCCACCTACCCTCCACCTAAGTAGCTAATGATCTTCACTTTATTCTCTCTATACTTTGAATACATTCAATATTTCAATAGAGAACTCACTATTATTGTCTGGAATTTTCCCTCAACAATCAGGCCTGCTGAAAAGGCATCATTTAATAATTTCTTTTTATTGCTGAGAATGAAGACTCTATGAGCTTGCGCGGTTTTGGATTTCTGATATTTTAGGTCAGTTCACAGTCTAGATGCATTTCTGTAAGAAGCCGCACTGGGTGCCAAAATGGGTTAGAAGACCTCTCAGGTCATAGTCTTTAGGAGCAGAGGGTCCATTTTGCACGCGGCAGCCCCGGATCTTATCTGGGCCTAATTTTAAATTTTAATTTAAATTTTTGATTTATTGATCATTGGATACTCACACTTGGATCTGGCTTAATTAACACAAATTGCAGCTCCAAGGCCAGAGTATAATGTGCCTATTTGAAGGTATTGTAGTTTCTTTATATGTAAGTACCCAGTTTTAGCACAGCAGGTAGGGCTTTTGCCTTGCACGCAGCCAACCCGGGTTCGATTCCCCTCTCCCTCTCGGAGAGCCCAGGAAGCTACTGAGAGTATCTCGCCTGCATGGCAGAGCCTGGCAAGCTACTCGTGGCATATTCGATATGCCAGAAACAGTAACAAGTCTCACAATGGAGGCGTTACTGGTGCCCGCTTGAGCACATTGATGAGCAACTGGATGACAGTTACAGTGACCCAGTTTTTAGGCTTTTTGATTTTTTAAATTTCTATTTCATTAATTTAAGCTCTAATATTTATTTTGTTCTCTTATTTTTGTTTCATTTCTTCTGTTCCCAGTTCCATTGTGTGTAATTTAGATTGAAATTTTTCTTGCTTTTTGTTATAGACCTTTCTTTTTTTACGTTTTTGATTGAATTTTCTCTAATTCTTGCTGTGGCTGCACCCAGTAGGCTTTGATAGAACATGTCTTCATTTTATGCTTTTCTGCATGCATTTTACTTTGTCCTTTGATTTTTTTTTTTTGTTGAGTCAGTGGTTATTGAGCAAGATGCTAAGTTTTCATGTATTCCACATTTTGAAATGCATTTTCGCTAAAGCAAAATTAAATAAACACATATTTCATGATCCCCAAACTAATATAGTAGATTTCAATATTGTGTAGGAACATTCAGGGAAAATTAATGAAATTATTATATTATTTAAGGGAAAATATAATTGACATTTTGGAAGCATATGCTTCCAAAGTGTTTGTACTGAAAGGTTGTATTTTTGTTTGAGGGGTCAAGAGGAAATTTCTCTGTAACTCTCTGTGTTATTCTCAGACCTATTTAGGAATCAAATTGCTTGCATGAGAAATTGACAAAATCACCATGGAAAACAATAATTTGATAGATAGATAGATAGATAGATAGATAGATAGATAGATAGATAGATAGATAGATAGACAGACAGACGGACATTCCATGTCTTCCAGTAATAATAATCCTGCACCTTTGTCCTAAGGATATGAAAACGTCAACTTAAAGCACGTTTGCAACACAGAATCATTAAACTGAGCAGCCAAAACACAAAGTTAACCTAATGTCTCATGAGCTGAAGATTAGATAAGATATCTATGGACTGTAAATTCGATGAAGTACTGCTCTGCCATAAAGACGAGATTGCTCTTTGGGACAGAATTGGTAGATCATATAGTGATTAAAGTAAGATAACTAAGGAAATAAAAGATAATTACTCATTGGTTTCACTCCTAGGTGCACTATGAATGACTCACGCAAAGTCACTGTCTACAAACAATAGCACTAGATCCTAGATTTGGTGAAAACCAAAGAGAAAAACTGAGACAGAGATGATCAGTGAAAGGAGGGATTATGTTAGTGGGAATTTTGGTGGAAGGAATAGTGACAGTTAAAACAGAGGTAAGCAGTGAAATAAATGATAGGAGTAGGGGAAAATTACAGACTTTTAATTATATATCCAAGGAAAATCTAGACAAAGATTCTAAAGTAGATGAGGCAAAAGATATATGTGTCCATACCACAGCTAAACAGTGAGGTAGATGTCAAGGTCTTAAAAGAAAAAGAAGGCCACACAATGGGGAAGAGGGACTGGTAAAACTGTATCAAATACTCTACTCAGGAAATGTGTTTTCTGTCATATTGATATATATTTGTGTTCATCGTAAATCACCTAATCCTTTGTAAAACTCCTTCCCTCCTTCCCTCCCTCCTTCACTTCCTTCCTTCCTTTTTTCCTTCCCTCCTTCCCTCCCTCCCTCCCTCCCTTCCTTCCTTCCTTCCTTCCTTCCTTCCTTCCTTCCTTCCTTCCTTCCTTCCTTCCTTCCTTCCTTCCTTCCTTTCTTCCTTCCTTCTTTCCTTCCTTCCTTTCTTCCTTCCTTCCCTCCTTCCTTCCCTCCTTCCTTCCCTCCTTCCTTCCTTCCTTCCTTCCTTCCTTCCTTCCTTCCTTCCTTCCTTCCTTCCTTCCTTCCTTCCTTCCTTCCTTCCTTCCGATTCCTTCCCCTCCCTCCCTCCCTCCCTCCCTCCCTCCTTCCTTCCTTCCTTCCTTCCTTCCTTCCTTCCTTCCTTCCTTCCTTCCTTCCTTCCTTCCTTCCTTCCTTTCTTTCTTTCTTTCTTTCTTTCTTTCTTTCTCTCTCTCTCTCTCTCTCTCTCTCTCTCTCTCTCTCTCTCTCTCTCTCAGTAACCTGCAGAACCTGAATGATCTTAGCATGAGTTCATCTATATGTCAAAGTAATGATTCTTGGAATGTCCTGTTCTGAGCATGTTTGAAGCCTTATCTGCATAAAATGAGAAAGCAAGTCCTTTAGCTTTTTAAAAGCCATGCTTTAAGAAAAGTTATGTGCACTGAGTTAGTACCACAAACTTAATATTTTCCCAGTACTCCTCCCTTATTTATTTTTCTTCTTCCATAATATTAATAATTACTTATTTTTGCAAGTCACCTTTTCCCTACTAGCCTAATTGTTCTGGTCAGTGTGATCATTTACATATTAAAAAATAGAAGAAACCAATAGTCTTTCAGATAAGGCATTTATTTTTAATTACGTCTGAATTTATTTTTTATAGCAGCTAAAGCTTCTGAGGGGCTGCAGGGCCACTTTGCCTTGTGGTATAGACCTGACAGAGGCCAATGAGGGCTGCTCCTGACAGTGCTCAGGAGAGCCTGAGCTGTGGAGATCAGACTCACTCATATGCTACTACTTGCCCTGTCTCATAGGCCCTTCAGTGATTAGGTCAAAGTCGCATCTCTCAGATTCTTCATGCCAGGCCTTCTCTGTTTTCTCCGTTGGTCTTTTAAAAGTGTCTAAAAACTTGGCATTAGAAATTTCAGTGTAGAATTTGAAATTCATTTATATGACTTTGATGCTATAAAATTGTACACATCATACTCAAAAGGATATTTTAATGTAGATAACAATTTAGAAATATGATTCAAGCAAGAAAAAATCTATGATTTAGGTAAATGAGAATTCTATGTCAAAAGTTACAGACCCAGGGAAAAATTCTCTAAAACAGTATGTGGAATAAATATTGGACAGTATATTCAGATAAGTTACATAAAACTGTTTATTAAGAATGCCAAATTTAGGTTTTTGGAAGGAGAAAACATTCATATATATATACATATAAAGGAATAATATTGTATAAACAAACCCATTCATCTGAAGCCTTATATATGTTTCATCTTCAGTGTGGTATTTTCTTAGAAATAAAGCACTTCAGTGACTTCAAAGAAGGAAATGAAACTACACATTTGAAAATCAGAATCACCTTTTTTAAGGTGATTAGGGTTTTATCTATTGTATAATAGGTAAACTACTGTGAAGTGTAGTTGCCTGTTTAACTTTCCATCTACTTTGATTTGGGCACGTTAGCTAATTCAAATAAAATTTGTGAAGTTAAGCACTTTCAGGAAAAGGAATAGGAGAACCTAATTTAACCTAGAGTGTCTCTTTTATTCTTCTGTTATTCATTTGAAGTGCCCTATCAGCTTGAACTGACCAACTTCAGTCATTTTTATCCTTTTATTTTTTTTCTCTAATGTAAACTGAAATTCCCTGCTGTTCGTGGTATTTTAGTGTTTAGCATCATTTAATGAGCAGGTATCATTAAACTTAAAAGGTCCTTTTCTGTGTATCTCTGATTAGTTAGTGAAGGAACCAAAGAATTTATCTTAATATATTTTGATGTTGGACTATTTTACATTTAAGTGCTTTTTGATGAAGAAGAAAATAATAATTTGGGTTAGAGTAGGATGGATTCTGTCAAGTGAATGCTGCCTACTATGAAGTTGCAGAATATAAAGTGTTTGCAAATGTTGTTACTTATATTTCCCATATAAGTGTGTACAGATCTTTAAATAATTTATTTCACGTTGATTTGATTTGATGAGAAAGAAAGTCTATAGATATTAAGTGATGCTGTGTTATCAAGGTCAATAATACCTATCATAAAAGTAAGTTTCATGCCCATATGACATCAGAAAAGAACAGCCTTCCATACGAAATTCAATTAATCAAATGATTTCATATTTTATTTTATTTAATTTTCTTTTCAAATATTATAAAGAATAACTATTAGTAAAGAAATATCTTTTACTTACACACTCCCTCTTACATGTTCATGTGTACTGTCCCCCAACTGCTTGATGTTTTATTATTAGCTTGAATTTTTCTTCTGGGAAAGAAAGAATATCTGTGAGATAAATAGCATGGAGCCAAAATAATGAGGCTAAAACGCAAGCAAAGGTCAGATAATATGTAATAAGTTACAGATGGCCTTGGGTGACATTCACATTGTTAGCAGGTAAAAGATGTAATAGTGCTGCCTACTGGTAACAAGTAGTACTGTAAAGAAGGAAAGTTAAGCAAAATAGAAGTAATGTACATGGTTATGTGGGGTTGCTGTAATTGAGAGCTATTGCCCCAAATATGCATCAGAATTGACATTTTGTTAGTTTCATTGGAAGTTTTATTGTTAGGAGACTTACATCCTGTTTTCTGACCGTCTATTTAAATAGTGTACATGATCTCTAAATCTCTTTCTTTCGAATCCTATAAGCCTGTAAAACTTGGTTCATGTGTGACCTCTCTCAGAGAACCTAAACATTTTAATTTTTAGTAAGCCTTTCTAAAATATATTTTGTTGAAAAACAAGAACTTTCTTATGAATGGTAACTCAGTTTTAGTGGTAGGGAGCTAAGCATTTAGATACTCTAGTGATGCCATACTATTTTCAAAGAAACAAGTATGGTATATATATATATATGGTATATATATGGTATATATATGTACCATATATGTGTGTGTATGTATATGTAGCAACACTCATAAATTTAATCAGAAAAAATTAATATACTCTTATCACAGTTTCAGTAAATAAAAATCAAGCTTATAGGCAAGTGAGTAATTTTACTATCTCCCCTATATTTAATATAATAGTTTTTTTTTTTTGCTGGAAGTAAACACTTTGCTAATTTTTCAATAAACTTATTTTTCTTGCTTTTGAATAGAAATTGCAGTTACTTTTAATATTATCTCCTGTGAAAGTGAAGCTTTAATTTTTAATAATTTTCAGTTCATATTTGTTGTATAGTGTTTGTATAGGTCAGACCTGATAAGCTTAACTACCTTCCTGATATTGTTCTGATTTGCATCCTTAAATTCTACACGTTTTTGCTTACTTTTCTGATAACATATTACATAAGACTTATTAATAATGCATGTTCTACAAAAATAGTTATTGCAAAATGAGGAAACTGATTTTTAATTATTTCTGACTCTTTCATTCACAGTAAACAGTTTCCCTTTGCTCTGAAGAGTGTTGATAAATATTGAGAAATACTGGGAATTTTGTTAAATATTGGGAAAAGAGAGAAAATGTTTCTCAGTGTCCAAAACTTGCTTCTGTTTTTTAGAGGAAAGAAAAGTTCTGGCCAAATTGTCTCTTTCAGTGCCTGAGTGCACTCCTTATAGGATGATTTCCTGTCTTCTTTTTTCCCTTTCATTCCCATTTTCTTTCTCTTTACCTTACTGGTTTCTTATCAGCATAAATTTAAATAGTCAATGAACTTTGGAATACATACTTCTGTACAAAACTAAAAGCATCTAGATTTCAGTTTTTGAGAATTTTATTTATTATTGCTCTATTAACCTTTGAAGTCAGAATGAAGGTAGAAGAGAGGAAGGGTGGGCAAGGAAAATGTAAGAACAAGAGAATGAGAACTGAATTAGAAAGGTGAGCTGAAAGAAGTAAATCAGAAAGATACAAGATTAGAGTGTATTTAGAGTTTGTGTTGTACAGATTATGCAAGACTATATTATATTCAAATGAAAATAAAGTGTGGGAACTTTCTGAATTTGTGAAAAGTGATATTTACATTCTTGAAATTACTATCACAGTCTCCAAAATAATATAATAAATGATAAAAAGAATATTTCTGAAAGCCTTCTGATGCCTAAAAGATGAACAATATTGTAATTTAATTTGATTTACTAGAAAACAATAAGATTATTATATTTAAGATTTTTGAATAGCATAGAAAATGATAGGACAATCTCTTTATTAAAATGTAACCAAGGTCGTCCACTGTGAAAGTCTTGACTAGCTTCGCAACTTAATCCAGTGCTAAAACCAGGTACTAACCACATTCCACACTGTGGCCTTTATCATCTTAGATTCTTCACCTGAACCTTTTGGAAAAGCTTTTAGGAAAGGAACAAGAGAAGTGCGTTTTATCCTAAGAAGCACTAAGTTGGAAATATTTTATTATTCTTTGAAAGACTGTACATTGATTATTTTCCCCGTGAAAATTAATTATGTTCATAAACAAAAAATTATCTCCTAAAGTATATTTATTTTTGTGTGTGTGACCAGGG
Source organism: Sorex araneus (assembly GCF_027595985.1). Classification (NCBI taxonomy): domain Eukaryota; kingdom Metazoa; phylum Chordata; class Mammalia; order Eulipotyphla; family Soricidae; genus Sorex; species Sorex araneus. The sequence goes on from NC_073302.1 coordinate 412,942,268, forward strand.
TGGGGTCATTCTCAGTGATACTCAGAACTTATTTCTGGGTCTGAACTCAAGGATCACTGCTACAAGGCTTGAGAGACCATATGGGGTGCTGGGGATCAAACCCAGATCGACTTCCTACACGCCAAACACTCTACAAGCTATACTGGCACTCCAGCCCTGAAAGTATAATAGGTTTTATATGGGGAGAAAGAAAAAAGCATTTTTAATTATTCACACACAGCCGAATGATCACCTTATTGTATCAAAGTATAGTTTTACTTACATTTATTTTTCTATGTAAATGTTTAAACAGATTGCTTTATCTATGTGCTATTTACAGTATTTCTACCTACATATGTATATTGCAGCATGTTTAGGGATTCATAAATTAATTTAGGAAATGCTTATTAATGTTGGTAGAGTTCGAGAATACTTAAACATATTATGAAGGCTTTTACCTCTATGTCATATTTCATTTTCATTACATACATTTTCATAACATTTATTTCATAGCTTTTTTGTGTACAAGTTTTAAAATTCAGCTGTACTTTTTAAAAGTTGCTTAAAGGGATATATGATTTTAAGTTCTCAAGTCTTTATTTTCTTAATTTTAATCATAATATAAACTGGAATGCTCATAAATATTTTATATGTAAAATTAAATAACAATCATTCAAATTTAGCCTCAATTAATATTTCCTTTTTCACTTTGTCATAACAAAGTCATTAAAGTATTAGTATTAGCAATGAGCTAATTCTTCATAATTTAAAGAAGACAATAAACTTTTCTGTTCCTGATAATTTAAATTCCAAGTTTATATAAGACATGGTTTGCTTCTATCATTTTTTAAATCCTAAAGAATAAATGATACCACCATTCAAGTTTGTATATTATAAATAATACTTGTTCATGACTGCGATCTAAGTAAAATAATTAAATAATTAAAGCACTAAAACAATGCTTTTAAGTATAAAGTTGGGTCGTTTTTCCCACTTTATTTCAACACCATGGTTTACAAAGTTGCTCATTATTTGTTTCAGGCATTCAATATTCTAACACCAATCCTATCAACACTGTCACCTTCCCTCCACCATTGTCTCCATTTCCCAAACACCCCTCAATTCAGCCTCTATAGCAGTCCCATAGTATTTATTTTATATTGCTTGTTACCACTTAATTGCTAAAAGAATCATCAAAAAACATTTCCATAAAAGAAAAATTTTGAAACTTGTTGCTTTTCATTGTGGGGCCATTAAATTGTTTTCTGAGGGTTTGCTCTGCCCTTGTTGCAAGTTAAGCCTTTGTGTTAATATTTTGGTTATGAAGTAGTGGTTGACTTCTACATTACATCTAATCCAACCTGGTGTGTTCGTCCTGGATGTCAGTGTTGTAGAGTTTGGAGATGTGGCTCCTGAAAATCCAGAATATTAAATGGGGCCGTCCAGCCAGAGACATGGTTATGACTTTGTCAAAAGGGAGTTAGCCCATCCCACTCTGAAATCGCCCCTAAGGTAAAACCTGGAGTGGGTGTCCGAGAAACTTTTGCAGCTAGTTGATCTCTTTCGAGGTTTATCTATGAGTCTCTGGAACAAGGCTGGTAGATAAATTGGATCATTTAGTTTAAGAAAAATTGTCTGATATTTTCTTAGTTACCTTGGCTTAGCACTTTTTGGTATCTTATACTGGAAAATTTAGACTTTTGGTTAGATCAACTTGTTTTATTAATGTGCATGTAACCAGAGAAATTAAGTGATTAAAATCTGTTTAATAAATTACAGATTGTCATTAGGGATTTATATTCTGTTTTATTAATTTATCATGATGTATTTATTACCACTTCACACACTCAGTGATGTATTTTTCTTAGTTAGATCCAGAGCTGGAGTGCAATGCCAAGACAGCATATAGGAGTTAGCAACATTTATTTAAATCTCATTTTTATGTGGTAATCATCTGGTATTACATGTAGACAAATATAGACATATCTCATTTTAATGTCCTTTCAAAGTAAAAAATGACTGCTCGGAGGAATAAACTTAGTACATTTTAATAAACATTTTATTGACTCACTCTTTTTTCTTCATCTGACTATTTTCACTGCCTATTCAAACACTTTCTTTTTCCCATACCATTAATTTCTTCTGTCACCATAGCAAATTATTTAATCTCTCTTTGCTTCAGTTTCCCCTTCCGTACAATGAGAAAGATGATAATACTAACATCATAGAGTTATTATTAGAATTGTTTGCCAAATCGATTTTTCCATCCTGCATTTTCCACTTCTATTTAGAACTGGTTTCTTTTGTTAACTAGCCAAAGTTAAGCAACTCCCGAACAGTTCTTACAACTTCAGCTTTGATAAAACTATTTTAGCTTTTTTTCTTTTTTAATTTGGTGGTCACACCTAGAGATGCTCAGGGCTTACTCCTGGCTTTAAACTAAAGAATCACTCCTGGCAGTGCTCGGGGACCATAAGGAATGCTGGGGGAATGGAACCCAAGTCAGCTGTGTGCAAGATAACCACCTTACCCACTGTGCTATCTCTCTGGCCCCTAATAAAACTTTTTATATGCCATTTTTGCTTCTGGCACAGTTCAGAATTTTCCTAATATTCAAGTTCCCTCTATTTCTAATTTATTTTGTCACTGCTGATTCATTTTCGTCTATTTTTCTTGAACATTCCCCAGTATGTTTATTTTTACAAAAAGCCCCCTTTTCTTTCCCTCCCTCCCTCCCTCCCTCCCTCCCTCCCTCCCTCCCTCCCTCCCTCCCTCCCTCCCTCCCTCCCTTCCTTCCTTCCTTCCTTCCTTCCTTCCTTCCTTCCTTCCTTCCTTCCTTCCTTCCTTCCTTCCTTCCTTCCCACACCATACTATGCTCAAAGTTTTCTTCTGGCTCTGTGTTCAGGGATCACTTCTGATGAGGCTCAGGGGACCCATATGGGGTGCTGGAAATTGAACCCAGATTGACCACAATTAAGTCAAAAGCCCTTCCCACTGTCCTCAAAATTCCTTTATGCTGCTGTTGGGTTTTAGATTAGTTCCAGTTATGGGATCTCCTCCATAGAGGCTTCCTTGATCGTCTACAGTGACTTTCTTGATTGAAAAATCATACTACATGACATTTGTATCCATTTCGTGCACTTAGTAGTGCACTTAGATTCTAACTTGTATTCTAGATAGTCTCAGCTCTACATCTTAGCTCTAGTATTTAAGTAGAAGTTATAGGGGCTGGTAGTAGATCAGGTTTAACTGTGAAATCTTCCTTCCTCCTTCTTCAACACCTAAGAATACATGATGTAGTACTCTGCACAAAGAAAATAGTCTATAAATTGTTTATTTGAAAGTTGGGAGATACTTCAAAGAACTGGAGTACATGTGTTGCGTGTACTAGTAGGAATAATATCCCTAATGACCTAGGGATACTGCCTGGTGGCACTAGTGACTCCAGTGCCACGCCTGATGGCACTAGTAATTCCAGTGCCACTTTGCCAACACAGCTGCAAGTGGCCCCTGATACCCTAAGTACAGGTTAGGAACACCTTCAAAGACTTTATTAGAAAGATATTATGCTATTACAGAAATGAAATAAGCATTTGAGTAAAAAAAATCAACTTGGATTTGTAGAATAGATTAAATCTTTGCTTTGGGGCATTTAATCTCTTGAGTCAGGGTTACGCATTTGTGAAAAGAGAAACTTCTACCTTCTTGTGGGTGAAAAGGTTGGAAATATAGCAAGTAAAACATTTTTAATACACCTGGAGCAAGTAGATGCTCAATGACTATTTATGTTTTTACTTCATGTGAAGACACTTTTTCCATCACATAGTGTAATGACCCAAGCCACACAAACTGGGGCAGTGTGTATGGTGACAGGCATTCCATAAAGTCTAGTGGATTTCTGTTTTAGTAACATAATGTGTTATATTGAGAAGAGCAAAATACTACTACTACTGGAAAAGAAGTTCTAGGTATATGATGACCACAGGTGAGAGGTTTCTTTCTTTGCAAGATGGATGCCTTACCAGTCGGTTGCCATGACTGCTAGGTTACCTTCTTTGCATTTCAGAACCATTCTTCTTAATGTCCCTCTGAGAGGACAAAGTGCAGGATGTAGACAGTACATGAAACCACTATTTTCAGTAAAGTGTTGCCACCTGTATCTACTGAGTAATTTATTTGTTTTCCCATTGCTCATTGATTTGCTCGAGTAGGCACCAGTAATGTCTCCATTATGAGACTTGTTGTTACTGGTTTTGGCATATTGAATATGCTGTAGATCTTGCTAACAATCGGTACAATATTGGGCTGAAGATATATCTTATTCTCAATGAACTTAAATTTGGGAAGAGAATATGAAGTTTTGCATGAAGGGCTATATGATGAAAGGAATATGGATAATATGGTTAATAATATTATAATAATAATAATGTTAATATTATGGTTGAGTTGCAACCCTGGAGCAAAATTTAATGGTAGTCCCAGAATAGTTGTGTTTCACTCTTTTGCTTACCCCCAAATGGACCATGTTCTCTATTTGGCTTTGGAATTTAGACCACTGAAGTGATGTTAGAATGCATTTAGATTGTCACTGTCACTGTCATCACATTGCTCACCGATTTGCCCCGAGTGGGCATCAGTAATGTCTCCATTGTGAGACTTGTTACTTTTTTTGGCATATCAAATACGCCAAGGGTAGCTTGCCAGGCTCTGCCGAGCGGGCAAGATACTCTCGGTTGCCAGGCTTGCTGGGATCTCCATGAGGGGTGGAGGAATTGAGCCTGGGTCAGCCACGTGCAAGGCAAACGCCCTACCCGCTGCGCTATCTGTCCAGCCTGCATTTAGACTGATGGAAAGTAAATTGATCATCCTCAAGCCTATGTATGTATCAAAATGTTGATTAAAGCAAATAAATATAGCTATTTCCCCTTCTCAGTTCTTGTCTATGATAATTTTTATGTGTAACTCAAATTATCCACACTTGAAAGAACATAACATTTTTTCTGTAGCTTGTAATTTTTATGTAAACTTAGATAGAAGATTAGTTTGACTCCCAAAATATGGGGACTTTTACCATTTTGAATAAAGGAATTCACAATTCTCCAGAACAAAGCAGGCGATTCTCTCATGTTTCTGCTTTATTAATATATATATTTCAGCTTTTATCTGGTGGCTGCAATTTGGTAAATGCCACCAATTTAGTTTAGATTTTATTGTTACAGTGTTACAGTTTTGATAGCACTGGGCATTTCCTCCTGTTAGTTTGTTCTGCTGCTTTCAAAAATGATATTTAATCAGTGTCCTAGCTCATCCAATGTGTCTTGCTTATAGATCCCTTTGCACTACAGAGAACAATCAAGTCTTCTAAAAGCTGACAGTTGTTTAGGGGATTTACAACTGATCATATCCAATTTGGAGAAAATTTGAACTTTTATATTGTATTTTGCATAATTATTTCCAGGGAAAAGTAAAACGGGTTTTGATCAAGCCTCGTGCCTGGCACATAGTAGGTACTTAGTATTTATTAAAAAAATGAATTTGAATAAAGAAAATTTTTGCTGAATTTATAGAAATAGTTTCATGTTAAGTAAAATTATCAATGCCATAAAGTAATGGCATTGCTAATAGGATATCCTGTGTTCCTGAAACTAGATCACTTAAGGATATTCTAGGAGGCATACACAGTATAATAAAAGACAAAGAAAACACATCACAGTTACAAATCTGCTTGTAAAATGACTGCTAAAATTTTGGAAGCCATAAAGTAATATATTTTTGATTCAGTGACACCTCTCTCATCATATGCACAGCCATAGGGTTATGAAAAGAAGAATTATAGAATATAAGGTAGCCGGTGTCCTTAATGGGAGGCAAAATTTGGTTGTGAACACTAATATGCAAAGTGTAACATTTTCTTTAATAACCTTTTGTTCCCAGGTGATGCTAAGAAGTCGTCATAGGCTGAGAGTAGAGAGGATGGGACTCCCAGGA